>NC_090218.1:11322038-11624538 GCF_033026475.1 Channa argus
ATTACTTTAATGTGTTAAAACACTTACATTTCAGAGCCAGTGATTTTGGGTTTTACCAAAAAATTTAGACTGTGGAAGAAATAACACTTGTAAAGGAGAATCATAAAAATAGGCTGAGAGCTTGTCAGTTTAAAAAATCTGAATATCTGAGCCAACAGATGGAAAGTTTCACACATGTGAGAAACACAGATTTGACTGAACTCAGACTCTGGTGTGGAATAATAGTTTAACGGTATATTAAATAAAGCTCTCGGTAACACCAGAACACTACATCATTCATCACTAACACAGGACAATAAGAACAAACCCCTGGTTTCTGTTCAGCACTGTAGCCAGGCTGACTAACAGCCATAGTTCTGTTGAGCCTAGTTTTTGCTTAACTCTGAGCAGCAATGACTTCATGACTTTCTTTATGAACAAAATTGTATCTATTAGAGAAAGATTTCACCAGATCCTCCCCCCAAATATTACAGATAGATCTTCATGTACAACAGTGGCCCCAAGCTCACCAGATTCCTCCGAGCTCTGCCGCCTCATAGCTAGAAGGTCCCCAGTTAGCAGTTACAGATGAATACTGTAGTTCACAATGTGTGCAGATCTATTTGGACGTACATATGGACATTTGTGAAGCAATACTGACCATATGGCGATGGCGAGTAGTAGTAGTAGGCAAGCTCCATGAGTTACTCCTCAAATTGTGTCACTGTTGTTGAAGTTATTAAAAGCTAGTGCCAAGAATATTTCCACTGCTCTCACCAGTTATTTGCTGAATCTTTCAGCAGGTTCTGCGATTTATCCATGAAGTGTGCACAAAGTGGGTTTGTTGCAGATGTTAGTCTAAATGGACAGTGAGGAAATGTCATTTGTGTTGGATATTTTAGCAATTTGATCAATTTAGGCAACATTTAGTCCATCCACAAGTCACTTTGGCCTGATTGGGGAAAATAAAAATGAATCTGGTTTAGCACTCTGTATAAAACTGTTAGATATTTGTAGTATTTCAAGAAACCATTCTAAAAATAGTTTTGGTAAGATGGGGACAGAAATACTTGCTACACGTTGATTCCCATTGTGTCTTAACAAAGAATAATGCCCTGGAGTTGCTGCCTTGCTCATTTACCCTCGAATGGCGCTCACACATCAACTGAATCAGGTTCCAGTAATAATCCCTTGCTGGGCTGCTGACTCCCTTCTTCATGAAACATGCTCACAGCGTCTGGAAAACCAAACGCTGATGTGAGAATCCATCTTAAATTCATGAGGACTACTGCTAATATTTAATATTTCAGAGTGTAAAAACAGAAGACAGCTTGTGCTGCAAGCTGTTTGTATATTTGTGAACACAGTTTATGGAAAGAAAAGCCTCAATGTGACAGATTATTAAAAAGCTGCCAGACTGTCATGAAATACGGCTTTTTGCACCTATTTATGCATCTACAGTATTTTTCATCGCCAAGACGATCACCGAACAAACAGGATGCACTCTTTTCTCGACATTAGATGCCTCCTGAAACAAGTGCTTCCTCTTGGGAAATTTACTTTTCATCAGTCACTGTTTCTCTCTTTCCTGACACAGATTTGAGGAGGGAGATTACTGGAGCAGCTGGACCAGGGGAAAGTTTTTGCATAAAAAAGTAATTTGTTGTAAATGCAGTGATTGACTTCTCAAAACCCCATGAGCATTGTCAAGATGAGGAACCACGTTGCTTTGAATCAATGCTCCTTCAGTCAATTTGAACTGATGTTCACGTGTGGAGGCAAATGGTCAGAATGGATTCTAGCTGGGGTAATGTCGCAATAAATGAACAGAACCAATTTCTGACAAATA
This sequence comes from Channa argus, assembly GCF_033026475.1. NCBI lineage: Eukaryota > Metazoa > Chordata > Actinopteri > Anabantiformes > Channidae > Channa > Channa argus. The sequence goes on from NC_090218.1 coordinate 11,323,867, forward strand.
AAATTCATTTGCATGAGGCTTAAGTGCATCTGGCGGGTAAATTTCCATAAGCCAGACAGGGCTTAGGGGCACCACTTGAGGTGTTACTGTGCTTGTAATAACTGAATTAAATTTTTATTAGAAGCAGCTAATTTCGAGTGAAGAAAATTACTCTGACAAGTTAGATGGTTTTGGGGACACTAAATGGAGACAAGGAAAGCATATCAGAGAGGCTCTTCACGCTCCTTTATGGGACAGATTGATGCTGCTGCGCAAGGAAGTTTCTGAAGGTTACTCTGTGTGTGTGGTTTTTACTGGCTGATTTAACGTCTGCACTGAAAATTTCTCTATGAAGGATTAATGAATTTTATGGGCTGGATGAAACCGAACTAAGTAGGTCATGTTTACAGCATTATGCCTGAAGATGAAAACACGCAGCCAACATTTCCAAGAGATCTCCAAATGTCTTTGGCTCATTTTGGGCAACTTAAACCTGCACTTGTAAATAACTCTGAGACATCAGACTGAGCTTTTAAGTTGGTGCATAGTTTTACACATATTTACCTCCAGATTAATCTTGTGCTCGCATTAGTCACAGCAAACAGCCTCTGTATTCACACTTACTGTATGCAAAAGGCCTGAAGTGGGAAACGGGATGTAGGTCAGATTATTTGGAGACGACCGGTCACTTTCAGAGTTTAAGTTCTCTGGAATGAACTTGCTTCATAGATATTTAATATTTAATTGGATATTCAGCCACAAGCATCCAGGCTACTGTTATTTCATTTCTCCAGGTCGGGTCCATTTTCTTTCTCTTTGTTTCCCCATCTCCATCAGATGTGAACAATTCAAACAACATTCAAATCCAGCAAGGGACATGCAGGGGAGTCATTCTAACCACTGTAACAGGTACAGGTAAAAAGATCACATGACTCGCAAGATGGCAGCCACAATCCCGCAAGAGCTAAGACTGCATGATTTAACTTTGACAAGTTTAAAATAATTAGCAAAGATGGTGACTGACCACATGCACTCCTCCTCTGAATTGAGTGTTAAATGCCATTGCATAGTCTTTATAAGTTTTCATCATTGCAGTCACTTTGAAATGAGGGACCCTTGTGTATGTTTCCAGTTTCAAACCTAACTAACTTGTCCCTTTAGGGGTCGCCACAGGGGAACGTGTTCCGCACCTTGATTTGGCATGAGTTTTTCAACCAGAGGCCCCACCTGCCACAGTCCATCCATTTTATTCGGGCTCGGGACAGGTACGCCACCAAGGTGGCCCTTGTTGGCTGGGCGGGGCCACATCCGGTGGGGCGGGATTGGATGTCGCAGCCTTCTGCATCCCGACCCGATTAAAGCCCCCTGGCTCTAATACCACTGCTGACCTGCATTTATTTTTCTAACTATGACAACAAACATTCAGCACACTGTAAGATGGTGGCCTACAGGTATTTAGTAGCCCATATCTTTTGCACTGATAATAACAGATAAGTTGGTGGGTGTCCTCCTGCAGTCCAAGGAGGTGCAAGGTATGTTATTATATTAATTATTGTGAATGTGAGTGAATGGTTGCCTGTCTGTGTGTGTCTCTGTGTTGACCCTGAGATAGACTAGGGACCCGTCCAGGGTGGACAATGAGGACCCCCCCCCCCCCGGACCCTTAACAGAATAAGCAGTTACAGATTGTAAATGAAATGTTAATGAACTGTGTCATTCATTAACTACTACAGTATGTAAAACAAATCCATACTGTTAAAAATGTGCATGTTGTTTAGTTCTGTTGTTATTTATTATATTTCAGCTCCAACCAGGCAAACGGCTTCTCCCTCTTAGAGATTTCCTTTGGAAAAAAGCCCAGAGGATGAGTTTTCTGAAAACCCTCTGCTCGTAGGCATTGAATGGGTTTGAACTAAACCAGTCTTATCATTTTTGTTCTTCTTTTTCTTGCTGTTTAATCCAAGGAGAAAACAACATAACAAAGCCGTTATGGCAGATGAAACGGTCAGTTGATCTGTGCCAAAATGCATTTGAATTTGCTGAGTATGATTGGTTCTTCCCCAAATCCCTCTTGTTCAGCGGTAACTGGTGCTATGAGACATTTGTAAAGAATTTCTACCATCCATTCTGCAACAAGATAACGTTTTTGTGTGTGCTTGGCTGGATTTTTCATCTTCTAGATATAGCTGTATGTGAGTGTTACTGGATGTGATTAAAATGCATGTTTGTGCTCCCAAAAAGATGAATCTGAATCATCTTGGTGACCCTTTGACTTTTAATTTTGTGCTACAATTAGGCCAGAATTCCCCATTGAACAACACCATGATCGACAATGAACAGAATTCCCATTCATTCTGCTTTGAATATTCATGGCCTCCAAAATAATCAAATGGAAATACCTTCAGGAAAGTTAGTGCCTGTATTGATGCTTCCCTGTATTATCGAAGTACCCTAAGAAAGTCCAGTTACCACTGAACCACTGAACAAGCAACTTTGGTAAAGCCATGACCCTCCACAGACATATGAACAATTACAAGGTTTCAGGGGGTTTAATTAATTATCTCAGTGTCAGCACTGCATTAGAAGCAGTGCCCAGCTTCTATAGGCCACATAGCTGGAAGAGTTCCTAATACTTTTCAATTTGCCACTACCTTTTTAATTTAATTTATTGGTGGGCCGCTTGTCAAAATGGCTGGTGTTTAATGTAAAATACAAAGCTCAGATTTTCTGAACATTTGGCTTTCAGTCTGCTCTCGTTTCATTAGCAAATTCTCCTTTTTGCTGTGGCAAAGACCCATTCATGGTATATTGTGCTCTTTTCCAGTGGTCTTTGAAGGATTTTTCTGACACAAATGGTCCATGATGGTATTTTTCTTCAAAGAATGAATTATCATATGTTATTTTTTCCACCTGTGTCCGATTCTATTGTTTGATAAATGAGCACCTCTGTGCTCTGAGCACCTGATATATAATAAGTATGTTCAGTTGATGAATGAGTGGACGGACATGAGTATGTTGGACCAAGCATAAAAGTGTGTTTTGTACAAAGACAAAGAGCATAATGGGGCTCAAAATGTGGACTGATCGGAATTGGCTTGGGGTTTCCTGAGTTAACGCCTGTGAAAGTGCAATTTTTAATAAAAAATAAATAATGAAAATAAAATAAATCCAGAAAAATTGGGTCATTTGAAATCTTTTTTTTTTTAATTGTAATTAATAAAAAGAAATGAAGAAATTAGATTTTTGTAAAATAAATATTTGCTAATTTTGCTCATAGCAGCATCAAAAGACAGAGGCATGTGGACCATTGTGCTGCATCACTGATTCTTTAAACAACGCTCTGTGATTGACAACGGAGTTGTTTTAATTTTGAAGAGCCATTTTTCCACATTCTGACTTGATCTAGGATTTCAGCTGCTCAACACTCCAGGGCTCCTGTGGTATTTTTAATGTTATAATGCTCCGGATGTTTTTAGTTTGTGACTGGACTCTAAGCAGGTCAGCAGCCGAACTCTTTAACTTCTGAGCCACGCTGTAATACGAGGAGAGTGTGTTAGAATCACGTTAGAATTTGAAAGAAAATGTTACAGTATTGGTCGATGCACAGACAAACTGTCCTCTAACAATGGTTTTTGAGATGTTCCTGAGCCCAGGCAGTGTTTTCCGCCTCGGAATTGGGATGTGTCTTTGTTGCAGTGCTGTCTGAGGGCCCAAAAAGCGCTCGTGTACAGTATTGGTTTTTGGCCTTGTCCTTTCCGACAGAGATTTCATATATACAGTGTGTTAGACTTACAGATGCTTTCATTATATGGTGAACCATTGATGATAAAATCAGCAAAATTATTTGCAATGTTAATAAAAAAACTTTATTCTGGAACAATCGAACTTACATTATAAAGTGACGAATCTCGCTCCAGGCTTACTAACAAACCTTTTAACGACCAAGAGGTCAACAATCTGTTGTTGCTCCTGTCTCAGCTTTTTACTATACACTACATCAAACTCAAAATTATAAAGTATATATATAAAAAAACAAAAAAAAAACAATCAAGTTTCTCATGTTCTTTTGCCTTTGTAATATTTCTTCAGATGTTTCAACTTTTGCATTCCATGTTGCTGGACTTTGTAAAAGTGATTTAAATATTAATTAGAAAACAGTTGGAAGAGTAGAGAAATGGTTCAATCTCTTGAGCAATATTTTGAAGATGAAGATGAAGTGAGTATGGATTCTTTTTCGCCATACAGTAGCTGTCATTTTGTAAGCGTTCAACCCTCTTTACATTTATATTCTAGGAAAAGCAGAGAGACCAATTTATTCACCCACATTAGTGGAAAAAAGCAGACCAGAATCATTTTCACCCCTTTTTATCCCCATGCAAAATGTATGGAGACTATTGAAAGGCACTCTGGGAAATGTAGGTAATTACGTAGTGAAGTAGATGAGGCGCGCTTAAGTGGAAACGGGTACAAAGAGAGTAAATTACACCGCTTGATCACAAAAATACCTCCTGAGGTGCAGTGAACATCTAATATAACAAAGTGAGAGGGAGGATTTTCCTTTAGTTGTCATCATCCTATCAGAGAAATCGCTTGAGCTTTCAGATGAATGACTCAAATTTAGGACTGAGCACACCACATGGCATGAGATGTGACTTTAAACAAGATGAAAAGGAATTAAACTGATAAGCCACCTCAGACGTGCAGAAAGAAAACTGCCTCAGCTCCACCCTGCTTTCACAGAGCTGTCAGCGTGGAGAAAAATGCACTTTGGCTTGTAGATGTTTTTCTCTGGAGATTATGTTTTACGTTAATGAACAGACTGTTGCTCAAGTGAAAAGCTTTACTCAAAAATCATTATGATGTCATGTATAGAGTAGATAGGTGCTGTGACATGTTTTAGATTCCGTAAATGTGGGTTTTTTTGTGAAATCACATTTAAATGACAATTGTCCAGACGTCCTCTGTGAAGTTTGCTTCTTCTTCCAGCTGTGGAGGTGTAGTGGGGGCGTGCTAACCATTCTCCAGTCTGTTCCTTTGTCTTCATGCTTGTGCTCCTTCACTGAGGGAGTGGAAATGGGAACAGGTTTTGATTCTACGCTGTCTGGCAGACACTTTCACACTGGATCTCGTCTCCAAGATTAGTGATTATCTGTAGCGTCGCAGCAGTGGGAGACTCTGACATGTTGTCGCAGCTCCCACAATGCAGCATAATAACAAATGACTCGCTACCACAAATGTTTTGTCTGCTTTTGGTTTTAAAAGGTGTAGTTTGGGTTTGGGCAGCAGGGACACGGTGTTCTGGTTCTGTGTTATGGTTTAGCTGGACAGTTCCTATTTGTACAAATCTCACCAGATGTTATCATCTTAACGCTAACTGGTAGGAATTATTCCGAGGGGCCAGATTTATGTATGTTCTGCAAAACCTTCATGGCAGCCACGACGGAGCCAATCTGCCACGATGCCATGCTGGGTAAAAGGTACAATACCACAGTTGGGGGTTTTTACTGACTATTCTCTTCGCCGCCTTAAGAAGCAGTGAAACTGGAACAATCCACTGTTCACATACATAAGAAGTGAGGTTAGTGGGAACAGGTGAGATCAGTCAGCGGGGTTGTTTTTCCTGGGGGTGCTTTCCATGTGGCAGCTGCTGGCATGGTGGTGGAGTGGTTAGCGCTGCTGCCTCAATAATAAGAAAGATGAAAGAAGAAAAAAACGAAATGAAAAAATAAAAATAAAAATGACATGATGCATGACTGAAGTTGTTTAATCTACACTGCTAATTGGACTCGATTGAATTGTATCGTCATTGCAGGGAAATGCTGATTAGCAGAATGCAAAGAAGCATTAAAGCGCAGTATAATACAGCATATGAGAATAGTAAGTTATGGAGTATTAACAGTAATGATGTGCACTTTACCCCTGATGTAAAGTTTAACACTAACACACTGGATGGACAGCATTTACCTGTGCTGCCTGTGCTGTGGGCCTGGCTCTGAGCGTGAACATCTTAAGATTGTAGTTTGCAAGTGGGTTAAGGGTCGTCACTGCACGTGTTTGAGACCTCTTGGTTTTGTTCGCCACAGCAATTCACGTTAGCGCTGTGTGCGTATCGTGTACACCAGAGCTCACCTCTCTTTATTGTGATAATGGAAATGATCACATCAGATCCTAACTGTACTCACAAGTGTGCAGGCCATTGCTGTAAATTGTTACTGGTTGAATCTAGCTCAACTGTAGTTGGAGCATCTTAATGAAAATGCATTTTTTTTAATGCAAATCATGCTTGACGAGTTTATTGGAACAAACCATTTTTAGTTCCTTTTCATTTTCCAACTGTGTTTGCATGAAACTAAATCTATGACTCAAATCGTTTACGGTCCTGTTGTATTTGACAAACAGCAACTCTGAGTCAGAATCATGTTGTATATGTGCAAATCTAGCAAATCACATCAATAATTAGTTTATCTGCATCTATTGTTAGTGAAATTTGTAAATATGTATTTCCAGCCACATTAAATCACATCACACCTCTGGTACCAGGATCCCAGCAGATGCAATAGGTATTTTGATGGCAAAGTGTAAAAAGCAAAAATCGCCTGAGAGAAGAGTCAAATTAATAGTTGATTCTGTCTAAAACAGGAAAAAATGTATAGTTGCATCTTTTGTTTGTGTAATAATAGTTTATCTATGATATTAGGCGTTGTTGACGAGCAGTTGACTTACAGTTGATACATTTCAAATCTTAAAGAATTGAAAATGCCTGAGCAACTGTGACGTCACAGTGAAAGATCAGGCCCGAGCATCTCGAAGTTTTTGACGTGATAGAAAGATTTGGGCATTAAACTTTCAACCAGAAAGACGGACTCAGCTCCACAAATCAGTTGGGATTTGGAAATAGCTTACAGCAGTTTATAGCTAGTGTGAACAAGAGCAGCACACTGCTGACAGGTTTTTATAGATTTTTTTAGGTGCACAAGGTCCAGTTTTGTGGTCAGCAAATACATGTTTCTAGCTTTTTAGCTGAATTTGTGTGTGTATGAGGACACTGACCAGTTTTTGGTGATTTCAAATAAACAAACTTTACACTGGTGGGTTTCCTTCTTGGTGCAGTTGATTAGGGCAGGTCCCAAGACAGCAGTCCCCAACCAACTCTGAAGCAGTTGGCCACTGTAGGTTGTTTGAGTCCAGGCCATTGTTAACCAACTTTGTGTTGCTTGACGTAACAAGACTGGAACAATGTGCTGATACAGTGAATTTAAACAAACGAAAGACAATTTAAGTGAATGTATTTATCTTCATTTAGTGTTTATCTCTAAACTCAAATGAACCACTATAGTTGCACAGTTTTAAACAACATTATGTCTTTTTAGGACAAAAACAATAAAATGGTGTTACACCAGCCGCCATGTTGATGCGATGTAGGAGTCGGCATCCTGCATTTTGGCGAATGATGCCAATGATCTTTGCTAAACTGCAAGTTGACAGCACATCTTTCTAACATGGTGTACGTTTTTCTGCTGCCAGAGTTTTGTTCGGTATATTGCCCAGATAATCACCCAGATACTAATCAGTAGAGAATGGGTTCTTCCGTCTGTGTTGTTCCTGTCCCAGATCCTTTTAACCAATGACTGGACTGTTCTTGCATGGCCTGTAGTGATGCACTGGATTTCTCTCTGAGAAATGACCAAAGTTTTGAAACTGGTCCAAACAAAGTATAGGTTTGAAAGTCACTACGGGTTGCTCCAGGAATGTCACCATTATATATAGACACAGAAATGTTAGTTTTACAGTTGCTGTCGGATTAGGCAGAATAACCAGCGTATGGTAAAGTTACAAGATGAATTACATCCAAACAGTGACAACGGCACACAGCTACTACCGTCGAGTGCCATGTTGTGTTAACATCTCGCACTACAGTCGAACCCTGGTCTCCTGTGGCTTGTTGTACCATCCACCACCCTGTCCACCTTCCTATGAGACGTTTGTACTTTATATACTATGTTGTTGCTTTAGGCGTCAAAAATTGAAGTGTCTCGGTTTCTGTTGCATTACACTTAAAGCTCCAAGCGTCGCTCACTGACACAATGCAAAGGTACTGGACAAAGTGCCGCTTTTTGACATCACGTGAATGAGAACTGGCGTTGACAGACTCCTGGACTCATGTTGACTGGCACGTCTCTGTAGTAAAATGAGCAGGCTGCCTGAAGCCTGCAGCAACACTCAAAACTAAATCCCAGCAGTAAATAGCTGATTTGTAGTAAATGGCACTAAAAACACAGGAAAAAAAAAAAAAAAACCCCACCGCTTTGGGACGTGTTATGTAATGTAACTCTAAAATCTCATTTCCAGCTGACACTTTTATATGGCTTTCTCTCAGTGAAGAGCAGTTTGGCTCCTGTATCCGAGCTGCCTTTGGACGTGTGCCTGGTGCAGGCGACCTGAACAGAATATATAGCATGCTGTATAAATCTGTTCAAAGACGGAGGTGACAGCAGCATGTGTGTGTCGCCAAGAACCAGCGAGTAACAAACTGCAGTACAATGAGCTGCAGTTTCCGCACGACCCTGTCAAAACGCTGTTGTTATTCTGTGGCTCCAGTCTGCGATTTACTCACCTTGGCTGAATGGGTTTATGTAAATATAACACCAGGTATTTAAGGTAGTAAATGAGCCTTAGACAGAGGAGTGAGGAGGGGGAAATTATTTGCTTCACAGCCTGGAAGGATGATGATAAAACGAATGCAGAGTGAGGGACGAGCTGTGGTGTCGAAGGAGTGGAAACAACAGGAAGGACATGGAGGAGAAAGTATGTTTGTAACAGTATTGTCAATTTGCTGTTTTAGGGATCAGTCTAACTGGCTGCATGTATGTGACAGACTAGCTCCTGCCTCTCATGACGCTGATGGTTATAATGTAGATGCGTTTAATATAAAGCACATAAGCTACATTCTTTAAGCCTTGTATCAGACGAAAACGTAACCGCAGTCGGCCAGTAGCAGCATCAAGGTGCATTGTAAAGAAGCTTTGACTTGTAAAACAAACGCTAGCTTGAGATAAGATTCAACACTTCTTGCATATTTCATTATGTTTAGATTAACTTTTGCGCATCAATCTACACTCAATAACTCAATATGACAATGAGGTTTGCAAATGTAACAAAACTCCGACCAAAAATGTCTTTCTGACATAAGTAATAGGAGCCGTTGCCGCGGCAATGCCAGCCTGCTGCCAAGTGAATCAACGGAATATCTGACACACACGTCTGCCAAGGAAATCATCTTGTGAGCATTATTAATAAATACACTGTGTTATCTGTATCATTTCTTTAAACAATATAATGTGTTCAGTGCATTCTTATCTTTGAGCAAGTTGCAGAGAGCTGACACAGGTACCTCATGGAGACCTTGGCGCTGAAAACCTTCCTGGTGGTGACACGTGATGCCCTAAGTGCAGCAGAATTGCAATAACTGAGCTTTCAAACGGGGGTCAAGAGACGTGCGTTTGCTAATCGGAGTCTTCCTTCCTATTTACAGTAGATAATCCTCCTCTGATGCCTTACTGTACTTCGCTTTAGATAAAATTGATCCAATTTCCACAACTTGCAGAACAGGGGCACTGGCTCCTTAAAGACCTTCAGTCCTGCACTGTTTGACTGTCATGTAGCTCTGACACCATTTCTGCCTCTATCACAACACTACTAAGCCATATTTCTAACAGGTAACCAACGGCTGGGGGTTGATTTTAGTGGAACAAGCCTCCAATGAGCCGATCACACACCTGACCCGAGCAGATCTGAACCTTATTTATGCTTCGTATTCATTGTACAGATAATAACTTTGTGTTTCTCTAAAAACCTCAAACTTTTGGATTATGTCCTATTTTAGACTGTGTAAGTCAATTTCTTCCTCGTGGGAGGAGGTTTTTCTGCATGAGACATGTCATGTAGCAGCAATTTGACTTGACTCAACTTTAAAACGTTGGCCTGTTGATGTGTTACATCATCTAAAAGCGACTGCGTAGAACCGCTCCAACTTGCCTTTTTAAACAGCGAGGCGTGTTAAAGGATTTGACCTGATTACAACCACCCGGTCCCCGGTGACCCGAGACTGCGGCTGGGACGCTGCTACAACCATGATTCTCCATTAGCGCGTGACGACAGCACCGCTTATAGCAGCAAAAGCCCTGTGGAGAAGCAGGTTAGCTGTAATTATTCAGGTGATAGGTTATGAGCAGAGCGAGACTGTCACACCTCTCCTGGCTCCCTGGATTGAGCAAATCAGAAGCCAGCAGGAGCACTTGGTTATTAGTCACGCTGGCAGTGAGCGTGTCCCCCGAGTGAGAGACTGCACTTTCACCAGGAGTCATTTCATGTCTCATTCGAGGACTCTTTTCTGTCTTATCTCCAACACGCGGCTAATACTTCTATTAGTGTAGCTAACACACATGCTAATAAGGTGCTTTTCATCCTGACCTATTTCTGCAAACATATTCTTCAGATGTGACACATAAACGTTGACACAAAAGAAGGAAATGGTTTTATTTTTCAGCGAGGGCAGGATTCAATTAGATTTCTTCTTTGTTCCCGTTTTTGTCTCCAGCTCGCATCTATCTTTCCATTTCATGCTGTCTGATGTTCATATCGCACATCATCAAAAAGGAGTGGGTGCAATTTGCAGGGTCATAATATGATGTGGAGCTGGATGTGTTAGAAATGGAATTTAAATGACAGTGGGTCTCATCCCCTTTCTGTAAAATTGGCTCGACGCAGCATGTTACACACGCTGCTCCACAGTCAGTAATTGTGAAGATTGCCTGCCGTTCCCTTCTGATTGTGTTTAGAGCACAAGATGTCAAAGTTTCCAACACGTCTTTTCAAGCGGCATGTACAACAGAGAGCAGGAGAATGAGATTAAGCTAGTGAGTTGAAACGTGCTCCAGCCTGTCGGTTGGACTTCGGCGCAGTGGCCTACGAACATGTCCAACGCCGTTTCTTCAAGCTTGAATTAACTCTGGAGATGTCAGTGACCGTTAAACACGCTTTGGAAAGCAGGACGAAGAGCTACAGAAGATGATGAGTAATGAAACCTGAGCTTTTATTTTACTTTGTGTATTCCAGCAGGACCATTCATGGATCTGTCTACAACGGTCACAGGATCTCATGGGTCACACAGTGCAGCAGGCCGAGACGATCACTTGAAGGACGAAGATAAAACACACTGTTTGTTGTACGGTGCCTTCCCACATTTCTTTTTTTTATTAACTTGGAAACATCTAAGCTTTTTTTTACCCTGTTGCAACATTATCAAACATTTGAAAATGTCATCAGTCGCCTTCTTTAATTGTTTGTAGTACAGAGAGACCCGAGACACACATTCAACGGAATGTGAAAGAAACATTCATTTTCCAGCCTGGCACAGGATCCAAAGTGAAACTATACTGTAGCCATCAGAAAGCTTCACTGGGGCTGTGGGTCAAATCCGTTCTGACCTTTGCTCATTTTCACACTTTTCCAGTCATCTCATGCTAACAACAGCAGTTGGTCCAGCTTCACACCGACGACTGTAGCTTTAAATGCAATATTTTGGCTTTGGGTGTAAAACATGTAGGACAACAGGGTTTGACTCTGGTTTCAGACGTTGTGCACTTTAGCTATGATCGTTACACAACCTGGCGCATATGGTTACTATAGGAAGGAAGTACATATGTGCAGTTGTCACCGTTTGCAGCGTTTTGGTTTTAAGTGATTTATCTTAACCTTAAGCTGAGGTTGTTTTCCCTGACCCTAACACAGCTTCTGTGTGTTCATAAAGTCGCTCTCGTGGCACCAAATAGTGGTGCTGGTAAATTGTACCTGTGGCGTTGGACGAGGTGGAACCCATGAGATCCACACTGTGAATTACACATTGTGGTGTACATTGAAGTTTCAATGTGTTTTGTGGATTGTGGCTATTTGTGGGCTTCTGGCCTTCAGATTCTGGCTACACCATTAGCTTCTTTGTAGGCTTGGCTGATAAATAACTACAAATTGCATTTTTGTCGGACTGTGCCCAACAGGTCTAGCGTACAGCCAAGTAAACCACTGCAAACTAATCTAAAAAGTTGCAGCAACGGGAGTTTTATGATATTTCTTATGCTTTCACTGCATCCAGAAAGACCAAGGTTACACCAAGGTTCGAGCAAAAACTTCTCCATCAATGTCAGTGGCAGTAACATGCCCAGACTCATACATGGGTATTGGATTTTCCACTTAGGTTGATGAGTCACTCTGTCAATAAAAAAGTGAAAGTGGGAAACTAATTTTGGGCCTTTGCAGCTTCTGGCCTTTGTGGGGAAATGTTAGCACAGCCCACAGGATTCATCTCTGGGCTCAGCAGAGATGATGAGTTTGTGTGACCTCTGGCTTTATCAGATTTTCAATAAGACGTCTGCGCTCAGGCTTCTGGGGACTGAACAGGGGCCTGACTGGTCCGATGCAGTATGTTGATACTGTGTAGGTGTATCAGCCACAGGATATATGCATGTGTGTTTCATTTTCATGCTAATGTATTAGCTTTCGGTCTTGTCAATAGATTGTCCTAGTTTACATCCAGTTTCTGCTTTTAAAAGTTTTATTACAAATGCCATAACTTTGGTCCCCATACAGACAAAACCAAAACTTTAGTCAGTCTGCAACCTGGAATAGCTCATTCGTCTGTTCTGTAGTTTTGTAATCAGATTCATCCTGTTACTGTAAACCAACCTTTTCATGTGACTAACAGAGGAGCTGAAAACTCAAATTGTCATAAATCAAATTATTCACTTTCAACGTTTGATACGTTGCCTCTGTCTATTTCCAGTCAAAAAGGATGAGCACATTTTTAAAACGTTTATGCGTTCTTGTCCTTGTCCTTCTTGCCATTTAACTATTAATTGCAAATGTCAATCAACTGCTTGTTCTTTAAGTCATTTAATGTATTTTACGCTGTGGGCTGTTCTGTTTTATTTGATATGCACTGCAAACACGGGTTAGTGAACAATAATTACTCGTTGTGTGATGATGCACATAGCATGTTTGGTTCCTCAGGTTTAAGCCATTTAACTTCAGTTCCAGCACCTCTTGTTTACTGCCATCATTTTGAGACGTGCTGACAATCGGCTGTTTGTGGCCGAGGACCATCTGTTAGATCGGTGTTATAATGAAAAACGTCACACAGTCCACCATTTTTTTACTTTTATTATGCAGTAGAAAAAAATATTTGCACTTTAAAGCAAGTTTGTAAAAGTTGTTGTCTTTGAAACAAGACATTTTTGCAGTGCATCTGCACACTGTGCAGCAATAATAGTTCAGGCAAATCTGGCAAAAATAGAAAGAGACAGAGGTGAACAGAGTTTCTAGAGCAAATCCATTGAATCTGATAAAGTCTATGTTTGACAGACTTAAACCAACAGTGGGAAAAATCAATGTTTTGACGTCCAAACTGCATTTTTACGATAGATTTCACCACGGTTCTCCCTCCCTGGGGAATGACAAAAAATACACAGTCAATGGGGTATTTTGTTGGTAAAGCACTTTTTTGAAATAAGTATTTCTACCAAAGTGAATTTTGGTTGACGATAGGCGGCAGCATTGGTGTTTAGGCACATGTCTTTCTTTACCTCGTTTTTCATCACAAGATCATGCTGTAAAATTGGATTCTGGATGTTGTGTGTGTGTGTGTGTAGTCCAGTCAGCTCTTCAGCACCCTGAGCTTTCAGCCAGTGCACGGGATCACTGCTCCAAGTCCACTGGTTCCTATCAGAAGACAAACATCTTTTTAAGGAAATTATAAAATAGCTTGGAACGCTCATGTTTTAGCAAAAGATGAATTTGTTGCGGAATTCTTTAAGCTACGGATGAATGTAGATGAACTATGTTAGCAAGACTGTGATTGGACAATGGAGCCGGTCAACGCATGATGTTCCACCCAATGATTAAACTAGTTATGGGAGCAAATCTCCATTCATTCGGCCATTTAACTGTTTTCCTCGAGATGACAAAAACCAAAGGGCCACAGTTGATTAAGGCTGATTACTTAAACTTTACATCTTCTCTAGTCCATCAGAAACAACTTTAGGACACTCCAGAAGAGGGTGGTGCTATGAACAGCTAAGCAGAACCCTCAAAATTTCAAACACAAGATGATTGAAGATTGAGCATCTTTCATTACATTCCTACATTTGGAGTTTTAGCAGTCCTCTACATTTTGAAAGATGATTTTAGAACAGCAACCCCGGGATGCTGCCACTGGGCAGAACACCTTCCCTAATTACTCAGGCATATAATTATTAATTAGAGATCCCATTACACAATCATTTTATATGACTGAGTTAAATATTGTTCAGAGTATACCAAACTCTCCTGATTAACGATGAAAACTGTTTACTGTTCTTTTTCTTTGGAAGACGCCTCATCTCACTGTCCACTGCCCTCAGTTGGTGCCCTGGTTGAAGTGCTCCAGCACTGTGGCATTAATTCTCTCAAACAGCCACTGCTGGCTGGGGGAGGAGGGGTCACACGTGTTCATAAAGACTCGCCGCTCGCTCGGGCTGCTGTCGATACAGCTGTTACTGACCGGGTGATACAGGCTCTTATCCTGGAGGACAAACGGAGAAATAAAGAGAGTTAAACATTTGACTAAACAGGCTATTTCTTTACATCCATATCATCTGGGGCCAGTGACATCCTGAATGCACATTACATTCAAACCTCTAAACACAATTTGTACAACTCAGACTTGTTAAGTTGTAGAATTACAGTATATACTATTTATTTACGTAGTGTGGATTCACAGATTAACAGAGACATTTGAAGACTTAGTAACAAGGCTTTGGGGAAAAGAGGCACAGAAGGATGAGTCGTCCTATGAAGTGCACTTTATTATCATATTTTGTCCTTCAGGTTCCTATTTAGTTTTGAAAAATATTAATCCTCAAAAAAAAAAGTGCTTAAAATGTTTTTAAGACCTCTGCTAACAAGGTCTACGCTGATGTATAAAAATGTCACATGACCTTGTATTGTAAGAGGACTCAGGTGTGGGGGACATTTGTCCTTCTATTAAAAAAGCTTTGGATGTTTTCCTCTACTCAGTATGTGTGGATGTTGTGAACCGTTTAGGTCTGTTTTTCAGCCTTGACCCTGGAGGGTTTTTCTACACTTTATAGCAATAAAATAAAAAAGAAGTAATTTCTGAAGGGCAGCACGGTGGTGGAGTGGTTGCCACTGCTGGCTCACAGCTGGAAGTTCCGTGGTCCAAATTCCTGACCAGCCGCTGGCTTTCTGTCTGGAGTTTGCATGTTATACATAGAGGGAGTATAGGTTGCCAACCTACACATGGAGGGAGTGGAGAAGGAAGCATTCAACTCCTTCCCAGGGACAGCACCAACCCACTGGTTCAGATATGTAGATGACAGATGTGTAGACCACATAAATGCCGTTGTCAACTTCATTAAGTTTACCAAAGAGGTCACCAATGCCTTTAGGGGTGACTGTGGTGCAGGAAGGTAGAGCGGTTTTCCACCAATCTCACAGTTGTTGGTTCAAACCCCGGCTCCTCTGATCACATGTCAAAGTGTCCTTGAGCAAGACACTGAACCCCAACTTAATTGCTCCCAGTGAGTGTTGGCCATCGGTGTGTGATTGTGAGTGTTAATGGGTGAATAAGAAGCAGTGTAAAGCGCTTTGAGTGCCAATAGGTAAAAAAGTGCTGTATAAGTGGAGACAATTTACCATTTACCATTCCTGTACTGTGCAGTGAATGTTGGGACTTGAGGCAACCTAGAAATAGAAATCTACAGGAAACCCACACACATGGCCCAGTACCAGTATCTGTACCACAGGGCAGAAAAAAAATCTCCTCTGAAGGAATGAAAATCCTGATGATTCCTCACATGGCTGGATGGTCAGAGAAGCTCAGAAGGATCTTCAGAAAACACCACATACACTGTTCACTTCCCACCCATCAACACACTGAGACAAAGACTCGTCCACCTGAAAGACCAAACACCTAAACACAAGAAGAGCAACGTAGTGTTTGCAGTCCAGCTCTACATTGTAGAAACCAAACAGCCTCTGCGCAAGAGGACCAACACCTCAGGATCAGAATCCGCAGTGTGCCTACACCTGAAGGACAAAGGACACTCTGAGGATGACAATGTACTCATTTTGGACTGAGAAGACACATGGTGTGGTCAAGGAGTACGTCAAGTCATTTATGTTTACACGGAGAATCCTCCCCTCAACAGAGGGAACTTCAGGTTATCCTGCCCTTTCATCCATCCCCAGGAAGATTAAGACTACTTCAGACATCCACCAAGAGGGCCACACCTACCAACCCCCACCTCAGGGGTTTAGGGGGTTAGCGTTATTACATCTTTATGACTCCACCCTGTTCCCACCTGCCACCTTAACTAGCCTATCGGGGCCAGAGTGGAACAAAGGCTACTCTGAAGGATAGAACTGGTTTCCCCAGCCACTTTGTTCACTAAGTAGCAAAATGTTTTTAACCAAAAAGAAAGTCCTGTTGACTTGATTCAATCTTCGGATGAGGACACAGATGCATTATTTTAAAAGGTTTCTTAAAATAATAATAATAAAAATAATCATAATTTTAACTCAAAACACCATGGAAACAAGAAAAAAGCTAATAATCACCTGCTTTTGCATCTTTCTTTAACAGGTGGACATAACGCTTAAATTATTTTCTAATTAACTTATTGGCACTTAGCTGATCAAAAAAACAGAGGTGAAAAAACAGAGATAGAGGATTCGTCCTGTACGCCAGCATCCCCACGTTCCTCTCCCCCCGTACCTTTCTATAGCGCCAGAGCTGGTTCCCTTTCATGCCGTGACAGTCATACAGGGTGACGGGGCTGTTGTGGGAAACGGCGTCGAAGCAAACCTTCCTTGTGTGCATGGGGTCCCCCACTCGAATATCCTCCCTCCAACCAAATGTCAACACCTGCAGGGACACATCTCAGCTGTAACCAAACATGGCACTGCTCCCTTCCTCCGTTACTCTTCATTATATTTCTACCAATTCTTGTTCCATGCTTTGCTCTAAAATTTAGATTTTGGTTGCAAATTGAACTCATCATTTGGTTCTGGCCATTATTCCCTACTTTAAGTTGCAGCACTGCCATAACATGCACAAAGTAGTTCCAAGCTCCCACTACAAGAAATAGAAACCTCATTAGACAATTTAGTAGATAAGTATGATGAATGACCCACACCTGTCCATGACTCCAGCCAGCTTCCCCCCGGCCTTTCACGCAGCTCTCCAGGCGGATGGGGCTGCCTGACACAAAGTGTTTGATCTCCATACACATGTCACTCCCAACATTGCGAATCTAGAAAGAATACTTTGAGTCAGATCCTCCAAACTTTTCTCTGACGTACAAAGATGGTGGTGTTACTGCTCTATTCAAAGACAGTATGCAAGCAGTTATCGTGTGATTATGGCCCCTTTGAATATCTCTTCATTTTGGTAAAAGTCACGCCAAACATCCTCCTGTTAAGAATTTATAAGCTTCCAAGGTCCACTGCAAATTTTTGCAATTTCACCTCGCTGCTTTCTTTTAAGTGGACTGATTATAATTATCTCATCATAAGATAGACTTTCGATGAGAGATATATCAAAGAGAGAACTACGAAGGATTTTTTAGGTTATTTGATATTTAGCAGCATGAAAAGGACTCACGCAAAATAAAAGACACGCTGGATGTAGTTTAGCAAAACTACTGATATTTCTAGCACTGTTCTCGTGAACGTGGGTCTGACCATTTTTCAGGTTCCTAAACCAGGTCAGATCCTGCCGGAAAAGATTTGTAGTTGCTTTGTTAGTTGCTTTTGAGTAAAACGTTACCAAATAACTAAATGCAATTAAAAGTCTTTTTTTAGGAAGCTATATCTGCGCCAGTAATCCTTAGAAGTCAGTCGATATTGGCTCTTTGATCATTTTGACTGTGGCTATTGCAAATATTGAGCCTAGAAAGAAAAGAAAAAACACATCTCTGACAAGCGGAAGGTATTGCAAGCTCAGCAAAACAAAGTAATGTTAGGGTTTACTAGGGGTCTTTAAAAGACAAGTTTTACATTTCCAGCTCAGAGGGTTTGTCAGTGGTTGAATTCCATCAGGCATTTTTCCAAAATAACAGAAAACTTCATTTGTTATGTCGCTTCAAAAGAAAAACTGTCTGGATCCTACATACAAACAGACCCTTTCTTACATAGATTATTCAAAGAATTTCCAATAAACTGAATCATCACAGCTCAGAAATTGCACAGATAAAGGTCTTAAACGTAAAAGCGGTTTTGGTGGTACTTGACCGTTTAACACTTTTTGACAGACTGAAAATATAAGTTGGTAAAAAAATGTGACATTTCTGCAAAAAAAAGGCATCATTTTACTGACACTACCATGAATGATTAAAGGTTAAAATATAAAAACAGAGGTCTTTAAATCCAACATGACAATAACATAACTGAGTACAGCAGCAGACAGTTTTATTTATTTCTTTTCCAAAGCGACTATCATCAGAAAGTTTTTAAAGTGACACTAGTATTTTATAAAACACTCAATAATGTTGTACCAGAGGATATTTCTGATCTACTCAATGAATATAAAATGCAACCAGACTCTCAATCAGAACCAAACAAGTTGAAGCTGCTTTTAGCCATTCGGTTGCACATAGATTTAACCGACTTCCTGTTTCTCAACAAAAACTCTAAATGCTCTTCTCCTGTGCCTTTGTTTGGTTTCTCTACTTTCATATAGACAAGAATAAACTTTAAACATAAATGCTGACAGTAGCTGTGATGTCTTTATATTATAATAGAATTAAGAAGATGTATTCTCCCACACACCTGTCAGTCAGGTCTGCATTAGACAATAGGCCATATTATATGTCTGGAACTTTTCATTTGATGTGTGAATACATTCAGATTGAACCAGAGGTCTACAAGTTTTCAGGGTAAGTCTCAGCTGTTATTTCGGCATTTTGAGATCAGTTCATCCACATTATGGTTGCAAGCTCACATGTCTTGATCATGAAATCACAAATGTATTTTGAGCCATTTTTTTATCTACACTTATCAAAGCAGGTGCATAACCTGATCCAGTTGAGCTGGTCTCACCTCTCCCCACGCAGCAGCAGGAGGCTCCACCGGCGGGTAATGTTTGGGCAGATCCCAGGCCACCTCATTCATGAACCACTTGAAACTTTTACAGTTGAGCTGGTTCCTCAGTTCCTTCTGTGCTGTCATGTCACCTGCTGATAGGTGCCGGTACTCGGGTCGCCGCTGGTAGACGTATTCGGCATATTCGTCCATCCAGACCTCTGCCACACGTTTTAGGTTCTGAAATCACATTAAAAACAGAGGTCCATTCACTTACAGTAATACCCTGCTTTTCTGTGAACCTCCCACTGATAAACACGAAATCTCAAAGCCCCCTGGCAGTGAGAACAGGCTCGTGGAGCCATGTTGGACTGTTTAGTGATCTTAAGTGTTTACATGGTCTTTTGGTTGTACTGGAAATTGACCTGATGGTGGCATCCACTTCTTGAATCTGCCTCTGAATAATGCAACATGACAACAAATGTCTGCTCTGCTTCGGCTGTAAAAACTGTTCACCGTCAAAATTAACTGGGTGCAAATGCTATTTAAGCTTTCTATATTTGCTAGGCTCTGTGAATGTGGTTTTAGCTGGAGTACAGTGCATGCGGAAATTATTTCCAGCACTTATTTCAAAATGGATTCAATTCATTATTTTCCTCAAATGTCTACAAACAATACCCCATAATCACAATGTGAAAGACGTTTGTTTGAAATCTTTGCAAATTTGTTACAAATACAAAACAAAACAAAAAACCCACATGTACATAAGTATTCACCGCCTTTGCTTAATCATTTGTAGAAGCACCTTTAGCTCTGGTTTCCTCCAGACATGACACACTCCAGAGTTCAATCTTTGTTTCATCAGACCAGAGAATTTTGTTTTTCATGGTCTGACAGTCCTTCAGGTGGGCTGTCACATGCCTTTTACTGAGTAGTGGTTTCTGTCTGGTCACTGTACCATACAGACCTGATTGGTGGAGTGCTGCAGAGATGGTTGTTCTTCTGGAAGGTTCTCCTCTCTCCATCTGGTTCTTGGTCACCTCCCTGAC
This sequence comes from Channa argus, assembly GCF_033026475.1. Classification (NCBI taxonomy): domain Eukaryota; kingdom Metazoa; phylum Chordata; class Actinopteri; order Anabantiformes; family Channidae; genus Channa; species Channa argus. Next base: position 11,344,026 of record NC_090218.1, read on the forward strand.
TAAGACCCTTCCCTCTCGATCGCTCTGTTTGGCTGGCTGGCCCGCTCTAGGAAGTGTCCTGCTGGTTCCAAACTCCTTCCATTTACGGACGATGGGGGCGCTGTGCTCATTGAGACCCTTAATGATGCAGACATTTTGCTTTACCTTTTTCCAGATCTGTGCCTCCATACAATCCTGTCTCGGAGGTGTACAGCACTGTTAACTGTAGGAACTTATATAGTCAGGTGCATATTTTCCAATTCATGTTCAATTAACTGAAGTTCCCAGGTGGACTTCTCCAAAAAGGATGATCAGTGGAAACAGGATCCATCAGAGCTCAATTTTGCATTTCATGGCAAAGCCCACGAATACTTATGTACATGTGATTTTTTTTGTTTTTTTTTCTTTTTAATACATTTGCAAAGATTTCACACAAACTTCTTTCATGTTGTCATTATCGGTTATTGTTTGTAGAATTTTGAGGAACATAATGAATTTGAGCTATTTTGGAATAAGGCTGCAACATAACAAAATGTGGAAAAAGTTTTCTGGATGCACTGTACATAGCACTTTAATTAAAAAAAAAAAAAATCATTTTCAGTCCCTTTATGTAAATGTAATTTTTATCCCAGGCCAAGCTGATTATTCCACTGAGGTCAATGTTAAAGCCTTGGTTAGAATAAAAAAGCAAAAGTCTAGTGCCTTTCAATCGAATGAGGTTTCAGGCTGCACCAGAAGCAATCATAACGATTTACATCACCTTTTTTGCATTTTCTCATCGTGGATACTTCGCAGTAGCAACTGTAAAGACTAAGTCATAGACAGTGGAGAAACAGTTCATCTTTTGTTAATGGATGCTGAGCTGACTGGAAAGTGGCCTCATGCGTGGAGGAGAGTAGGAAACAAAAATGCTGCCATTTGTCATGCTGCACTTTTGAAGGTTTGACTGAATGTGTTTGTTATTGACTGATTTTCTGAATTACCCAGTGCACAACCGAACAAATTTGGTAACATACAATAATATGCTGTATAGAAATTCTATGCACCTGCAGCTAAGGGCATTACAAAATGTTCTCCATATGTTGGATGCAAGAAACTCAAGATGTTCACAGCTAATATGATGGTTATTATGTAATTCAGTGTAAATTTGTCATTTTATAGTTGCCTCACTAGTTATGGTTCAGTAGGCCACTGACTGCCAATCAGTACAACCCCAATTCAAAACATGTTGAGACAAATGCTTCTCCATTAGTTTTTTATTTGCAGCAAGTACTTTTCCAGCCTTTTGTTGCCCCTGTTCCAATTTTTTTTTTACATGTGTTGCTGCCATCAAATTTAAATTGATCTAATATTTTCCGTGACATGGTGTTATTTATGGTTTATCGTGAAAAAAATATGGGTTGATGAGATTGGCAAAGCATTGGAATCATTTGACACATCGTGCCAACTTTTTTGAATTGGGGTTGTATTTCAATGTCACTTTTTATGAACTGTTGCAATATATAAGAGAATGTGAAGTCGATGTTACATTATGATGTCAGTAGACGAGTGCTGCCTTGCTGTACCTTTGACCAGTTTGTATCAAATTTGAGTTAAACAATTTAAATAATGTTTTAGCCAAACCAAAGAAAAGGAAAACAGGTAACAGGTTTGTATCCGCTGTGGGAGGCCGAGTACGTACCTCACAAGAAGCAGCGCCGGTCACCCAACAGTTAACATAACATGACAAAACTTCACATTGTCTATCGTCTGAACTTTACACTCTGATCGAGAGTTTGCAGAAAATGAGTGGCTGATCTTTTGTGTTCTATTTGGACATGAGCTATGCAGATGCAGAGTGTGAAGAATTACCTTTGCCAAGCTAATTCCACCAGGGACCTTGTAGGGGACATACTTCCTATAGATGTGTCCTACCCTGGAGCAAGGGATGTCCTCCATCCGACCCCCACACATCCACACCTTCACAGATACACAAACAAACAATGCACTTCTGTAAGCTGGATTTTATGTATTCAGGAGATTTGTAAGACTGAAATTTAATAAAAAGGTCAAGTAAGGGCACGGCCAAGAAGAAGACTCAGGAAAAAGAGGCATTAAGAACTGTGATTTTAACAGGCTTGTAAACCCTTGGGAGGCCAAAAGAAGAGAAGAGTTAACGCAGAGGGAGATGCAATAAACATGAGATGGCAGGACAGTGGAGGAAGAACAGGAGACACCAGAACCAAATTATGATAAGAGGGTGACCTGACTTCACCTGAGAGGCAGATAAATATTTAAACCCTGTTGGTATTTGAGAAACACAAGCATAATGACTCCAACAAAAAGTCCCAAATGCAAAGGAATTGGAAAACAAGGCTTCCTTAAAAGAATTCAAATTAGGATTAAGATTGTTTAATATGTTTGTTTTTATTTCTGTTCAACTGTCTATCTCACACACACTGAGACTTCCAGCAGTAGCTCCTCATTTTAACCCAACTAAAATGAACATGGCAATGATGATTATTATAAGCCAGAGAAAGAAAGAAAAATAGGCAAAGGTGACAAAGAAGAAGCAGCAGGCCAGATGGAATATGGGGTTTTGTTTTCAAGACCACAATGAAATGAAAAGCGAGGAAATGAAAACTGAATTTAAACATAACAACAAGTATGAGGAGGGAAAGGTGTGATTGAAATTGGTTTCTGCAGACTCCTTAAATATCTAAGCAAGATTTGTGCTGTTGAAGGTCACAGGGAGGAGTTTGACAGCATGGATGCAAATAATGAAATGAGATTTTATTGAATAAGTCTGATCTAAAGGCAGTGATTGAACTATTCTTCTGCTGTGACATATTTTACATATTTTAAGTGGAATGGGGTGGAGTTGACTTCAATAGGTGGGTCGTGTGCCTTAAAGCCTGAACTGAGATGGATTCATAAGAAAACATGCAGGATCAAACAAGACCTGTTATAGAACTGTGTCAGACAAAATAGTAATGAATGTTGCCAAAGACAATGAACAGCGGAGGAAGGATAAAGAGGATTTAGTTAGTCTGACTTAAAACACAGAAGCTTTCAACAACAAGTCTAGTTTGTGTTCCTTGTGTCCCGTCTCTTGGATCATGGGAATAATTTCAAGCACCAGCTGCGCTACTAAACCACTCAGCCATAACCAGCAGCTCTTCGTGACCCAGCCTTGACTGCAGTGTCACTGCATTACAACCACAGGATCTCAGGTCTGTCAGATGAAGTCCACCAGATAAAAAAACCAACGTAGATCAAACAACTGTACACAATTTGGAGAGAAACAACAAAAGATCAAAATTTCACCACAACGGCATGAATAAATGATAAAGATCTAAAGATAAAAAAAAAAATAATAAATCACAATTGACAAGTCCAGAACCACCAGGTACCGTAACATTCAATGACAGTGAATCTCTCTCAGACAATTCAACTAAAAAGCGTGTTGAAGCTTTTCTATCAATCATGCGTCTCACAGGGCAGACAGAATCACGTTGCTCAAATGTATCAGTCTACTTTGAGTCCAAGCAAAGACAGGTGTCAAAAAACTGGATGGCAAACTTTTCCACCCTCTCCAGCCCATAAAACACAATCGGACAAATCCGACATAAAAAGACCCCTTATTTGTTTCTGCTGAGACCACACGACAACTATGTTTATCCCGTAACTATCTGCTGTTAGTTAGTTACATCCACCTTTTTTTTTTTTTTTTTTGACTTTGAAACAAGAGAAACCAGCGCGTTTCCCGTGTTAAGCCACCAATGATTTCATTATGCCAAGGTCTGGTCTGGTCTGCTGGAGAGCAGAGCAGGGACCTACTAAGCCATATGTGTGGGTTGATAAGAATGAATGAAGGACCACTTAATATCTTGATAAAATAGTTTTGTCCCTAACCATGAAATTACTTTTCTCTGGGCAGAATAATCAATGGACATAACTGCCAGTTTGATGATGTTGCCATGGAAACAAGATCCTCACAGCCATAGAAGCAACGTTATAATACCACGAGTCAATTTGGAGGGTTTATGTCATTAGGCTTCCTATTGTTTAAGAATTTCTTAATGTGGGCCTTTGTATTGGTTCTGTCCCTTTTTCTCTCTCTCACCTGGTACATTCAGAGTCTTAGAGAAATGTTTGGAACATTTGCATGTAAAGTCTTACTGTCCCTGCGCCGTGTGAGGCTGAATGTTCTGACATTATCTCACTGTATGAGCAGGAAATCTGGGGTGCACTGATACCAATGTCACCCGGATGAAGCTTGCCAGTGAGTGAAGTGAGTGTGTTTCACATGCAAGCAGAGCCCGGCCGTCTGAGCTGCAGTTGGTTGTAAGGATTAGCACGAGAGCCTGTTAATCTTCTCACCTCAGGAGACTGGTTGTCTGCACAGTATCAGCTAATGGGGATCTTAATAAAAAGGAAAACCAAATTGAATATCTGAGAGTGCAAATTAGTCTTAAGATGCACAGCTAGGCATGTGCTGATAGCCAACTCTAATAGTATGATAATCTGGGCCAAAATAATAACCTTGGTATGGAATATTATCTCAGTAATTACTTAAATAAGACGAAACACTTCAAAACAGTGTTAAGACATAAGAGTCTAAATCACCAGACTCAGCCCTGGGTCATGGACTGTGTTAGTCAAGGCCTATTATTTTCACTCTTTGCACTAACAGCTTTAAATGTGAGAAATCCTCCCCCTTTGTTGTAGGCTTAAAATGCAAGGTCATTCTTTGGGTTAGTTTTAAGTTAGAGCGGAAATATGACTGCATCGCATTGTGCAGCAGTGTAGCCAAAGGTGCCTTTTGTGTAGGTAGTGATTTGGAGTTCAACATCAGATCTTAGTTGATGAAACCAACACCACAGGACTGTGTGTGTCATACATCATCAGGCTGTGCGGTGATTGAATAACAGCATATTCTCAAAAGTTTTAAAGGACTGTTCATATAGTGCTGTTTTTCCTGTTTGATGAGTTTAGCTAAAAGATGCAACAACAAACAGATGTAAATGATGCACATATGATTACCAATGAGCTAAAACCACTTAAAAACAGAAGAAACAAATGTAAAATTACCTTAAACAAATATCCAATAAAAGAAAAAACACTTTCTACTATAAGGAAACAGGGCCAAGCAAGATTCCACACTTTCTTGTTGCAATAGAAAATATAAAACTCCAAAAAAGATAACATTGGAGAACACTGGAAAAGGCTCTTCTCTCATGCCAACTAAAACATGAAGGTCAAATGTCAACCACACAGGCTCTGAGAAGCTGATTAAAAGTTTGTGTTCGATGGGAACAATGCAACAGTACAATGACAAAGAGGGAATTTGAAGCTAAAGACAAAACAAGCAACTTTGTTCTTTTAAAACATACAAACCTGTGATAGCATGATACATAAAGGTTTCAGATATGATGATTGTATCATCGCTCGGGGAAACATTGATTTCCTGAGAGTAAGTGTTGTTATGATTCTGCGTATTTCTAATACAATGAATGAAGAGGTGACAGCCTGACTGGAAGGTGAGTAAATACAAGAAAATAATATATGACAGGTGATCATATTTGATTTTTCATTAAATAGCCATTATATTATACCAGTCCCGACAGGAATCTGAAATTTCATGATAATTCCCTGTGAACTTTGCATAATCTTTGAATTTAAAACATCATAAAAACATCACAACATGCATCACATTTTACACATTAAACATTTTTTCCTCCAACAACACTAATTCAAAAAAGTTTGGAGGATGTGCCACTTTAGCACCTGGACTCTTCTCCTGCAAAGCCATGATGTTGTGATGGATGCAGCATGTGGTTTAGCATTGTCTTGCTGGAATATGCAAGGTCTTCCCTGAAAGAGACGTTGTCTGAATGGGATCATATGTTGCTCTAAAACCTCTATGTACTTTTGATATTAATTTCTATAGAGGGTGGGATCTTCAGTCATTGCAATTTTATTTGAGAAACATTCTTCTGAAATTGTTTTATACAGTCATTGGTGAACCTCAGTCAAACGCTCCATGATTGAGCGTTTGACTGATTTGCAGCAGTTACTTTGCCAAACTTTTGTTGCCCTTGTTCCAACTTATATGAGATGTGTTGCTGCCATCAAACTCAAAATGAGCTCATATTTTCCATCAAATGGTAAAATGTCTGTTTCAACATCTGATATGTTTGTTATGTTCTCTTGTGAATAAATATGCGATGATGAGATCTGCAAATCATTGCAGTCTGTTTTTATTTATGTTTTACACATCTTCCTAACTTTTTTTTTGAATTTGGGTTGTAAAAAGTTCTTCGGGTTGCGATTGTTACATTGGTTATGTGTACAGTATATATTTCTATTGTTACCTTGAAGGAGATCTCGTACTGTTCTCCTCCCCAGATCTCCAGACCTGCGTCATATCCTCCAAGTTCCCAGAACCACTTTCGGTCCACAGCGAAGAGCCCACCTGCCATCACTGGTGACCTGGAAGACAGTGTGTGCAGTTATTTATAGTATTATATTGTAGCTGAAAACAGAATGTTACCTTCCTGCTCAGATTTCCCATCAGACATTGCGCCTGTCAAATAATAAGATCTAAACAGATGAAAGACTTACTTGCTTGCCCTGTTCACAAATAATTACAACAACAGAGATAGTTTAGCTTATCACTTCATGAGACTGACAAAGAGGGACAAGATAATGAGAGACAGCAAAAAAAATGTGTCCGAATTTATGATGTGCCTAAATTTCCATGGAAATCATTTTCAGTTGATGTCAGGCTCAATTAGGTCACTCAAGAGTGAACTTCTAGATGACAAACTTTACAAAAATGAGTTTGCTGCTGTAGCTTGTACATAAAACAATCAAAGTCAGGGAGAAAATGTTAAAGCACAATGCTATGAGAAGAAATGTTTCCATATCATGGGGCCACAAGTGTAAGATTGAACAGACAGAAAAATTATTATTTTTTGTTTAGCTGCAGAAGATTTTTGTGTTGGGAATGAGGCTGCAGAGCATCCTGTTTGGTCATGGAAGCAGTGAGCTGAGGAGCTTTGCTTCTATCCTTTGCTGTGTGGTGTAGGGACCAGCAGACGATGTTCGTTGGCAGAGCACAGTGGGTGGGAAACATTGTATACGGACTTGACATTAACACCCACCAACCCGACAAATGAAGGTGGATTTCAGCGGTGTCGGGTTAACACAGTCACTCCAACTAGTCAACTTAAGAAACTGAGCTCTCTCTCTCTCTCTCTCTCTGTCATATATATATATATATATATATATATATATATGTATATATACACACACACCCATATCATCACCATATGATCCCAGTAGACCACTTTGACCTCACATTTGCAATCTCAAACTCTCTCTGTGTCTTTCTGGATATGTCCGTGGCTTTGAAGCTGTGCGTCTTCCAGCGTGCAGGTACTGGTCCTATCAACCTGCCAGATGTTTTGTTGTTGCTTCTTGTTGCTCTTTTTCTTTTCTCTCTTCACTTTCCACTCACCTCAACCGGTCAAGGCAGATTGCCGCCCACCCTGAGCCTCAGTCTGTCATGACAATTTTTATAGTATATTACAGAGGGTCAACGGGTCTGTGTGGCAAAGAAGTGAAGAGGCGAGTGCAAGCAGGTTGGAACGGGTGGAGAAAAGTGTCAGGTGTGTTGTGTGATAAAAGAGTATCAGCAAGAATGAAAGGAAAGATGCTCAAGACGGTGGTGAGACCAGAGATGTTGTTCGGCTTAGAGACAGTGGCACTGAAGAAAAGACAGGAGGCAGAGCTGGAGGTAGCAGAGCTTAAGATGTTGAGGTTCTCTTTGAGAGGGACGAGGATGGACAGCATCAGGAATGAGGACATCAGAGGGACAGCTCATGTTAGATGTGTTGGAGATAAAGTCAGAGAGGCCAGATTGAGGTGGTTTGGACATGTTCAGAGGACAAACTGTGAATATATCGGTAGAAGGATGCTGAGGTTGGAGCTGCTAGGCAGGAGGTCTAGACGAAGACCAAAGAGGAGATTTATGGATGTAGTGAGAGAGGACATGAAGTTAGTTGGTGTGAGAGAAGAGGATGCAGAGGACAGAGTTAGATGGAGGCACATGATTCACTGTGGAGACATGTGAAAGGGAACAGCCCAAAGGAAAAGAAGAAGACTTGAGATTACTTTGTTGTGAAGTGGCACTATATGAATAAAGTTGAAGTGAACTGAAGGAACCACACTGACTGCTGAAGAAAAAAGTTACTGTCAATAGGCTTAATAGGTTACTGTCTTTTATGCCTGGGATATAGGCATAAAAGTGCTGCTGAGACCGACCATTAAAACCTGATGTGGACAGCTACTGGAACCAGTGCCGAGACCCGAACAGTGGTGTGACATTTGTCCTTTTTGGCTGATTAAAAATGATGATTTTGGATCATTTGCACTAGTTTGAATCTGTAGGCTAGTATCCCTGTTACCTGAGCAATGCAGTCGTCAAGACGATACATGACTAATGTCTGCACAAGGAGTTGGATGTTCAGAAAAATGGGGTCTGATCATTCTGATGTTACAGAGAGCAAATGGCACATAGATACAGGAGATGTGATCAGTAAAGTTGGTTGTCAACAAGTCAGATTAGGAAAAGGTCATTAAGAGTATGTTCATCATGTCATACAGAGATGCACTTAATGCAACTACAAGAACAATGTCTTGATGTGCCAGTTCCAAGTCTGGATAAATCCAGAGGTTGTGTCAGGAAGGGCATCCGACGTAAAACACATGCCAAATTAAACATGAGAATCATGACTTCCACCGGGGTCGTTGACCTACAGGAGGGTTCTGGAAATTGGGCCACTGTTAGTCTAAGAAGGAGAGGAGGACGGTGTGTTCGTAGGCAGAGAGAGAAGAGTAAAGCCAACAGTGTAGGACTGACAGTAGAACGTTCTAGAGGAAAAAAGAGTATCAGATGGGTTGATGAGTCTGAAGCTGGAAATTCAAGGCGTGATGTTCAGTGTTGTTAGTGGTTATGCCCCACAGGTAGGATGTGAGTTAGAAGAAGTGATGCAGAGCATCAGAGGAGATTTATGGCCGTAGTGAGAGAGGACATGAAGTAAGTTGGTGCGAGATGCAGAGGACAGGGTTAAACGGAGGCAGATGATTCGCTGTAATGACCCCTGAAAGGGAACAGCCGAAAGGACGAGGAGAAGCCCCACGGTGATACATTTAGTTGCAAAGGGACAATTGTGTGAAACAGCTTGTGTGCTGCTGCAAACTGTGAGACAGCAATGCACATTTTAGAGCCAAGAGAAACTGAGTGTTTAACACTCAAAAGGTTTTCAGCAGCACATTCCTCTAAGAACCTAAGAAACCACAATAAAACAGGGAAAAGAAGTGCAGGCTGTGAGTCAAAGTGCAGACAGATGAAGAGTATTTTTTTGTTTCTATTTTTCTCCACATAGTGAAGATGCTCTGAACAGCGCAGACCCAATTAACCCAGCACAAAGCACAGTGTGCTGTAACCGGCTGTGTGCTGCTCAGTGCAGGGCTTGTTAGCAGCACCGCTGCTCTACACCTAAAGCACGAAGGTGGAGGCAACAGATGCAGACAAATTTGCATTAGATCTTGTGAGGAACTTCATCGCCCCAAAAAATGTGGACCTTTCAGTACAGAAATATCACAACGCGCACACTTGCAGGTAAACCACGTTGTCATAGTGACAAGGTTTTCATCAAGTAGAAGTCGGGGGCAGGCAGCCAGCAGGTAGCCTGTTCTCACCAAAGTCATCGCTGAGAAGGATCAATTAAAAGAAAACAGGGCAGCTCTGCCGCTGTCAGCAGTGAGGAGCCCTCCGGGGGGCTTCCTACGCCTCATGAGCAGTGAGCACAGACACGAGTCCCGTGGTGCAACAGCTGGAACTCGTTTTCTTTCCTAAAAGGTGTAAAGGATGAAGGGAATCCAAACATTAGTCCTTGTTTTTGTTTTTAACAATTATGCAACGTATTCTGTCTTATTGTTTTGCTTAAAGCAGAGACTGCAAATCCAAATCCCCCCCCCCCCAAAAAAAATAGGGATGTGGTGAATGTTACTTTGATTAATTTGAAACTCTAATTTACTGTGGCCCTGAGAGCTCATAGCAGTGCAACAACAAATACCTACGTCTTCATCAATTTGACAACACAGGCGCTGCCACGCAAGAAGCCGGAACACAGTGGAAATGTCTCCTACAGCACCTAAATACATCAAATCTAAATGCTGACTAGTTTTTAGTTGCCCCTTGACACGTTGCTATATATGTAATAGTTGTCGACAATGGTTCCTGGGGACACTAAAAAGTGAGTGACGCAACTGGGACGCAGTTTATGTTTTGCTATTTATTACCCTTCTAACGCATTTAATCTGTTTAAATGTATGTGCACATAATTGACGGGGTTGACAGAGGCTTTTTAGCTCGGAGACATCTCCGTTGTCTGTTGTCCTTGCGGCGCGTTGTGGCTTTTTGTAGCATGTTTCTTAATGCTGCGCCTGTGCTGTCAAATCGATGAGGTAGTTTTTTTTTTTTTCGTTTTTTTTTTTTGCTTGTGTTTTCTCAAATGACAGAGCTGTGAGCTCAAATGAGATGACTGCAACGTGTCTCAGAGAAGTTGATACAGGAACAAGTTTACTACCGTGGTGCTCGTAAGCATGTAGGACCTGAGGAGACCAATCGCTGTTGTAATAAATGTCTTGTTTCTAAAATGAGCTTTCACAGATGTAGGTGAAAGAGTAACGTGTGCACTAATGCACTTCTACGCCAAGACAGAGGCTGGATCTTAAACTATGCGCCATGAACAAGTCACATGGTACCTCTCTTCCAAGGAAATTTCGGTCTCTGATTCACCGGTCCATTTTAAATTAGGGTTAGAGAAGGAGGCAGTGAATGTGGATCTTGTTTCTTTGCACTTCCTTTCTTTCTGTCTTCCTTTTGTTTCTTTACTTCCTGTAGATTGTTAGATACAGAAACAGGTGGCTCATGCAGTGACTTTTACCTCTGAAGCATGTCTGATTTGAATGCAGTGCTGCTTGAGGGCCCAAAGATCACAACTATTCAGCGATAGCTTTACCCTTTGATAACATTATGTAGACAATGAAACCCCTTTGCAAATTTAGAATGAGAGATGTTATTCTCACAAACTTTTTATAGAATGACGACGCTCTCCTGCTTCCCTGTGATGCTCCGTTAGCCAATCCCAATCTGACCTGTTGCCAACTAATTGTATTAGTTGTATATATTTAAACCAACTTTTGTCCCAGTCCGACATCCAGTTTAAACAAAACAAAAACTTTCCAAAAAAAGAAAATGAGTTGCAATATTTAATAAGTTGCTTTTACTATGTACAATCAATAATAGCTTTCAAATGATTTTGAATCTTCCAATCCTGTTGTATATAAGTGACAATAGTGTAGTGTTGCCTATTTAATATGCGCTGATACTTTAAAAATATTTGGCGGTTCAAGACGACTGTAGGCGACTGTTTAACACGTCACTCTACATTAGTGACCATTGATCTCTTGCGATACAGTAGCCTCCACTCTTGACTTTCCCTGAAATAACAGTCCACTGGTCCAAATCTATATTAGTATAAAGTTGAGCGGATAGTTTGAAACAATGCAGGGGAATAGGCTTAATTACCGCTGAGACAAAGTGCAGCTAAAGACTACATGGAGCTCTGAGCTTTATAGATTTCAGCTTCTGTGTGTTGTGTTAATTAAGAAAACTCATACTGCTGTAAGAAAATACAGTTTGTTCAAAACTTATTACCCTTGGAAACTGGATTATTGCCCACTGTGCAAATGTTACTGTGAAATGCACAAATATCCTTCCTTTGTGCCTTCCCACACAGCCACATTGGACATGTGGCAACAAGAGGCTGTTTGAGTTCCTGTTTGCCTCATTAAAAAATGTCTGCTGTAGCTGCTGAAGTGGCCCAAGTCTACAGTTTACATTTTGATAAACTAAAAAGAACCATGCTGTAAGTGGGGATCTGGCACTGATTTTGAAGTGAAAAGCTTTGTGGTGCGGCAGCAGCGAAACCACAGAGCACAATGTTTAATTCATTTACTGACACAGTCTGTACAGTTACAGTAGAGCACTGCAGTGCACCAATGAAGCAGCTGCTCAGACTCGTTTGTCAAAACAGGACATGGTGGCGGTCGGTTCGGTGAGAGCATGTCCAACACTGTATAAATTACACAACAGCCATATAGCCATGACTGCCGTTGCCCTCTATATCTATGGGACTCCATTCTCAACAACAGTTACATGTTCAGTTACAAAAATAGAAAAATAGTTTGATATGCAGTGAAATCTTTGCTACTCATCAACACTACGTGGTAATTTAATGCAGAGGACATGTTTCAGGATCTTTGTGTGTCTGTAAGAAAACTCAGAGGATGTAAAATGTTTATGAAGTGTAGTTTTGAAAGTTATTTTCTCGGAGATTAGAAACAATGCATGCGTTAATTTAGATATATGCATTTTATTTTCAGTTGACGGAGTCATTGAATGGGCAGAGTTTAGGTTTAAATGCACAAGTTACACTGCAAAATATGACTTATTCTGTTTCTCATGGTGCCAGAAGAAGTTAAGAGTAATTAAATATCCCATCCTCAGTTTCTCCTTAAAAAATCTGAACTAACAACAGCCAAATAACAGATCACATTTTTAAATTTTATTTTTTTGTATATTATCAACAGATCCACTAAACCACAGCTTGTAATGTTACATATCATTTCTCTGTCACCATTAGTGTCCAGTCAAGTGGCCTCTGTGCCCTCCACCAATGTATTAATCTGAAGACCAAGTGGTCTTGCTGTTGAAATTATGAGATATATAGCCTGGTGTCAAGGCTACATAAAAGGAATGAACAGCTGCGCTGGCCCAAACATGTCCACACGTTGTTGGAACATCAACATCAGGCAGTGATGAAATCTAAAAACACCTGTTCTACTTGGTAAATACCTTGGAGATACAAGTGTAAAAGTGTCTGCTTGTGATCACATCCCAGAAACATGGCGTGATGCGGTGTGTTGTCACTCACTCAAAGGGTTCGCTAGGGTTGTCTCTCTGCAGCTCTGGAGGGATGGGGATTCGTTTGTAGTACATTTCCCAGTCAAACGCCCCCCGCATGGCGTCCCCTGCCTGTGCATCATAGCCAAAGTTGTCATGGTCGATCACGTCGATCATCGGGCACACAATGGTCTTCCTGTTCTGGATAATTCGGTCTGAGAGACACAGAGGGAGACGATGGTTTGGTTGAGATTGTAAAATAATCACAGTTAGCACAATGAAGGTTTTATTGGAGCAGGGCTTGTGTTCAGTCTTTGACTTAAGGCTGGGACATCCCTCACCTACTCTATAGGGGGAAAAGAAGACGTCAGCGGACGTCCAGGAAGTACAGAAACATGTGTGTCAACGTTAGAAGCACACGTCACTTAAGCCCCTTTCACACATACACTGGAATCCTGAAATTCTCCTGACTTTGTGCAGACGTGGTGCATGTGATAACGCAAATTTCAAAGTGAGGCAACATTATCTGGACATTATCCTGTGAGCCCACTAGAACAAAGTCTGTAGTATATGTGTGAGCCCTGCTCTGTCCCCAATTGTCAGATGGACGTCTCCGATGTGCTGTAAACTAACCAGTTTCCATCCATCCATTATCGGTAACAGCTAATCATGCTTAGGGTTGTTGTGTGCCTGTGCACGCTGACCACACACTGAAATTAACAGAGTTTGTTGAGGCTGATTTGTCCCGATATTGTGTGGAATTTATATGTAAAACAGGCTTTAGTGAAGTAACTGAAATATGAGGTTTTTCAGTAAGATTTGGGAATATTTGTGGCACTCTGACACAAAGAATTATGTAGTCATTCTTTTCTGAGGTATCAGGCAACTTTTTATGTTGATTTTTTATATTAAAGCCAGATTCCAGATGTTTGGGCAATGTCATATTCAGGTTTGCTCCCTCTCGGTGTTTTGACTGATTGTCAAATGATGTAAACTTTGATAGAAATGTAATGTTACTAATTATAACTGTACTAATTAAACTAAATAACTTATCTGTCACATTCTGGCAGGCACACATGTCGTTCTCGCAATCTGTGTAAACAGCTTGACGTTAAAGGGTTACAAGGTTTGTGTGTTGTGCATCGGTCTCTATGGGACGACACCACGCTGAGAAACACAGCTGAACATGGGCCCTAAATGGGAAAAGGGTAAATGAGGGAGGGAGACTGTCTGTACCCATTAGCCTAGAAGAAAAGGCAGTTACAGTAACAGTAGGGTGTGTGTGTGTGTGTGTGTGTGTTGATTCTGCGTTTGAAAAAGCAATTCGATAGGGTCTCCCCAGTGTTTGAAAGTAGAGCAGAGCAAACTGAGAGTGAGAACATTCTGAAAATCAGGGACATTTAGGGGGAAAGTCAGGACTTTGATAGAATTGATTTTGAAATGGTTTATTTTTGGGGAAATAAGGGGATATTTTGGAGAACATTTTCAACAAATTAGGAAAAAAAACTTCATAAATGAGAATAAGAACGTATTATAGTCAGTCTTCGGAGCCTTATTGTGCTTGTGAGTTTGTTTATCATTCGTTATTTTACCATCAAATGTCACGTTTCTATGTTTATTATGGTTGGTCTGGATTTTAAGAGCAATGCATCATGTTCAGGACTGTTACAGATTTAGATGCTCACGTGCGTGTGTGTGCACGTGTTTGTGTGTGTGCGTGTGTGTGTTCCTCACCCAGCAGTGGTGGGAGCCAGTTGACGTTGGCCTCACAGTGAGAGTCCAGGAAAGTGATGACTTCTCCTTTAGCGGTGGAGGCTCCCAGCAGCCGAGTCCTGATCAGCCCCTCTCTCTTCTTAGTCCTCAGGATGCGAACCTTTGGCATCCGCATTATGTACTCCTCTAGTTGAACCTTTAGGTGCTCTGCACATAGGGCGGAACAAGGTGAGCTAATCATTTATTTATTCTATTCCTTCTTATTTATTTCTAAGGCCTTTTAACAAGTAGGGGGCCGAAAATATATGACCGACTATATGAAATTTGGTCCTTCTGAGTCAACGTTCAAACAAGAAAGATTCACTTCATGCTGATCCCAGAGGCCCGCTGGCTTCCAGGGCCTCTGGGCCTGGGTCATCCATGAGTGCACTGAAGTGCCCTGGCAAACTGTATCTTTCCTTTGCCCGTTGCATAGTAGGAAATGGGACAGGCTTCTACAACCCTGCACATGATTTATTCATTTTAGAAACTGAATGTATGGCTGCTTCAGGGGAGGTGAAGGATAGATTCAAATGAGTAAAGTTTGTACAGGTCCCTTGTTGCCTCTACATCACAAATAAAAAGGAGAAAAATAACTTTCCTTTGTCCAGTGGGACTTTCACAGACTGACAAACTGAGACAACGTTCCTTTATTGATGCACAAATGTCTTCAACTGAAGGAGTGAAGGTTTTCTTGGACCATTATATAATTAACCCACAAACGTGTGGGTGAATGGAAGATTGTGAAATTCATCCCCAAAACATACAGTAGCTTCAAATCGCAGCCAGCTGATTGTACATGATCTGACACGATGCTCTGTCAGAATCGTTCTGTTAATACTCAAAAATGATTACAGTCAACCTGCCAGCTTAACAAAAGCTGCAGGCCTGCGTTAAGATGTAACTGTCTGTAAACAGAAGCTGTAGCACATTATAAACTTAAGGTTTGTCAAACTCTTTCAGCAGCATCAGGTGGACGTGTGTGCAGGACGACCATGGGCCCTGTGCTGCCACTATAATGAAATCCCATCCATCACTGCAATCAAATCAAACATCCCTGTGCAGAGTTGGTTTGGTCGGTCGGTTGGTTTATTGGTAGTTGGGAAAAGCAAAGGCTTCATGTGGTGTGATTGAGATTAAATTTCTTGTTCGTGTTTTATTGCTCTTTACTTTACACAACAATAAGCCAAAACTATATGACCCCTCACTGATGCAGAGAACAAAGTGCACATGTCAGATACATGGATATTAGAACAGAAAAACAAGAAACTGCCAACGCTAAAAAGAAGTATTGCTATCTTGGTGCCAGATACCACAGGGCTTCACAGACCTTCAGGGACAGAGTTCATGCCTCGGTGGGTTCGGAGCTGTTTTGGAGGCGCACAAATGACCAACGGCATCTTGTGCAGTGGTCATGACGTTTGGGCTCATTAGTGTGTGACGATTTAGGAGCTGCAAGTCAAAGTCTCCTAATCTCTTTTGACTTTTGTCTACTTGATTATAAAAGGCTTTGACAAGCATTATGTAAAGTTACTCTCTGCCAAGTGTAGTTTCCGCACAGCGGTATATTTGGTACATGAAAAGCTCGTGTAAGCTGGACATTTGTTTTTGTGGCACAGTGGAACATAATGGCACCTTTTTTAAAGGAATGGTGAACATAGTTGGCTTTGATGCACTGAAAATGGCGCTAACTTCCTGTCACTCACTTGAAGAGGACGGAAGGTTGGAAACAATAAAACGCTGAAAATTATGTTTTAGAAATATGCTTCTAAAATGCAGCAGGAGGAATACGAACTGTTATTTGATATTGTGGTGGTGGTGGTGGTGGGGGGTGGGGGGGGGTGGGTAGAAAGAATGACTGAGCTCTGTTAAAAATGACAGGGAAGAGACAGCAGCGAAAATGAAAATCCTCCAGAGGCAGGCCTGTTTGTTTCCACCCTTTCCATCCATCCCTGTGTCCTCACTCCCATCTGTTCTTGGTGTTTTTTTTTTTTCCTCTACAGTCCAGTAGGAATAAAACTGCAATGTTGTCACTGAGAAGCATAAAGGAGTGAAGAAGAATGACGCACACTGTAGGGGAGCAGTGGGGAGGATGTGACAGAAATCAATCATTTTGACCTGAATATTCCCGTTATCACTCCTGCTAAGAAGTGTTTATGTGTGAGCTCTTCTTTGGCTATTTATCGACATTGTGCACGTCTCTCCAACCTGGTCTCCTAAAAATCAAGTTTCTTTGCAACTAAACTGCAAACTTCATTATGTTTCTGTGGGAAATGCAATGCACCGCATGGATTATGCCCTGAAGTCGAGCTATGTATTTTCAGAAAGCAACATGGAACTGGCTGCGCAAAAGTTGCAATTTACATGCATGTCTGTCTAGACTGTGACTGACGGTATTTAACCAAATATATTAAGAGCTGTTTTGACAGGTAGAAATTATTTTCAATTGGACTATTTTTGCAGTAAGATTCACCCAGTTTGTGGTAAAACCAATGACAATGGTAAATGGCAACTTTTATAGCGCTTTGCAATGCTAATTCCATTCACACACACACGGACGGCGGCGGCTGCCATGCAAGATGCTCACCTGAACCACTGGGAGCAACTTGGTGTTCAGTGTCTTGCCCAAGGACACGGGGATGAAACCACAGTGTACCAGTGCCTGAAGATGCACTGACTTAAGGTCTTAATGTACCCGACATCTGTTAATATGCAAACCCTCCCCCTCCATATGTCTGTGATGAAGTTACAGACGCACCTCTCTTTATCTTTCTTACTGTCTCTCTACACCTAATCCTCCTGAAATGTGTTTAAGTCCCGATTATCTGTTATTGCCATGAAGGTCAGCCTACACGCTCTGGAGTGTGACATTGCAACAAGGGGGAGAGGGGGGGGGGGATTGGTCACCATTAAGAAAACAAGTTGTTCTCAACGTGTGTGTGTCTGTGAAGTAAATCCAACCATTACAAAGTGATGGTGACTTTTTATGAATGCTCACCCTACACAAAGCCACTAATGTCAGCAGGCAGGATAAAATTAATCAATGAACATTTGCCCCCATGTGTGAGGAAGGCTCGTGTGGATAGAGGCGATGGAGAGAGAGATCAGAGCATTTAGTTTTGATTGGTTAATTTTCCCTGAATAAATTGGAATAGAGCACACGCTGTTTACCAAAAGCAAGGAGACAATTAATCATGCTAATGAGGGCAAGCTGATGTTGGCAAACACATTAGTCTTTATTACAATGAGAAGCCGAGGAGTGTCATGGATGTCGAGGTCATTTCACAGCTTGGAACAGAAGCGCTCTGTGATGCTGATTAAAAACCGGGGCTATTTATTCAGAACAAGCTAGACTCCACCTGAACGTCCACTTCCACCCTTTTTCTGTTTGTCCTCCTTCCTGCAGCCTGTCACTCATTTATTTCTCCTGCGAGCGGTGCAGGAGCTGCCCGGCCTTCCTTTTATCTGCTCACATGCGGCCATGCTCAAACATAAATTAGCAGATGAAAGGCGTGGGAGCTGGCCTCGGGCTCTTGTCAAAGTGTCTGTGTGCATTTGAAATGCCACTGATAAAACGTTGGCCTACATGTGTTTGCACTGTAGCTTAAGCTTGTCTCACTTTAGCTGCTTTCACACTGAAACTCTGAACAGCTCTAGACTTTACCCAGAGGAGCTGCATGTGAGAACACAAATGTCCCAGTCACGTGGCCGGGACTTTACACAGACTTCATCCTGCACTTTAAAGGAGCAGTTTGGGGATCCAGGTCTTCAACTGCATCACAACTGCATCCGTAATTGCCAAATCTCCATCTTAGCATGTCTGCTGTATTCATATTTACAGAAAATAATAAAACAAACGCAAAACTAGCAGGAGAGTTAAAGCGACTATTTGGTTCAGTTTTCAGAAAAAGGACATTTTTTTGCTTTATTAGCATTTGAGTCCATCAGCCAGACTAGATGGGCGACACGTTGCGTCTGAAACAGTTGGCCGGATAAAAAGTTTGCTACAGATGAATAAACTGATCCAGGCTGCAAATTGATTGTAATTGACATCACCAACGAGTAGAGAGGATTTGCTGTTGCTTTTATCAGTGGGTGCACAGGGATTAATGAAAATGATTCATTTGGCCAAATGCATCCTTTAATCCGCTCTATCATTGTTTAGCACCTGTTCAACTTGGCTTGTACTCTGCTACCCGTGCTTCATTTTCCACTTTTATTCCTCCAAATGCGCAAAGTCTAAAAGCAAGTGTGCTACTCAGGGCCACTGCACTTGCTTGAGCTTCTTGAAGAACCTGAGTCGCCCCTGTTAGATAACAATCACGTCATTGACAGAGCATCTACATAAAAACCCAGGTCATTTTATAGGTTTGAAGAGGCAACGCAGTCTCAAACTGTTTATGTATTGGAATAAAACAATGAATCTATTTGGAATAAATGAAACGACTAACACTAAACAAATCTAATTTTTGGAATAAACACGGGAGTAAACCTAGTAAATATATGAAAGAATTTGTTTTGGATTGATGATTGAAATGTAGAACAATTACAGAGGGCTCTTTTTTAAATGTGCTTCAGATGGTATTGACTAATGACAAATATGATATGAGCTGTTTGGGATTACACAAATTTACACACACAAGCACACACCCTCATTTCCACTGACATCCTCCCTGGTGCATTTTTAAAATAATTCAATTAGTGTTGACACACAGCGAAGCCAACACAGCAAGCTGTTTCCAGGGTGGCAGATTCATCCGCAGACACTGTGCTGCACCATAAAAGAGAGAAGCCGCTCATTTATTCCCTCAGCAAAATATTCCAGTGCCCTTCTGAACTCCATCACAATTTCCTGTGAATATTTCTTGCTGTTGGGGGAGCTAAAGGGGCAGTCTGTCACAATCAGTGTATCACAATTAAAGGAAGGACCCAGCACACAAGAGACTTCTGTTAACCCATTGCTACAAGTATAAATACCACACAAAGAGCAACAACAGTGTTATGAAGGCCAAAGGTTAATGAAGCCAGTAATGCGCAAACTAGAACAATACCGAAGCAGCTAAGTCCGACACTCCTGGGTGCAAATACAGATGGGGGACAAGGACAAGCCTTTGGACAGTGGAAAGAGGTATATTACAGAGTGAGAATTAAAATAGACTTTCACCGTCCAAGAAGCTGAATGACGAAACTTTAAAAGAAAGAGTCTTAGAAAGTGTCTCCAGGTTGGCTGCTCTGTTCCACCAAGCTCGGTAAACATTACATAAAGAAACATCAGGAAAATGTGTGCAGCTGAGTTCAGTTTACCCCAGAAAATGTGGAGCAGAACCATCGTTGGACAACTGAGCTGAAGAGTTTTCCTTGAGATCTTTTGAGTGGTAGTGGATGGGAGAGTTGAGGTAAACAGGTGCTGTTGAGTTAATCAATCTGTAGAGTCAGATGTAGCTGATGCAGGCAGCTACAGGAAGCCGGTGCAGAGATCTGTAGTTTGGTGTGACATGTGTCCTTTTTTTTAATAAAATAAAGACGTGCTGCTGCATTTTTGATCATCTAGAAGGGTTGATTTGAGTTGCATATTTACAAATGTAGGATCTGACTTTTCTTTCAACCTAAAAACTAAGAAATTAGAACCTTGTGAAAGTAGAATTGATGGCAGAGCTGCTGGATGGGATTGTATTACATTGAACAGGTGGCCATTATGAGTGGTTTAGGTCTTACTTAACAGAGAGGAACAGCACCTCTCATGAGGAGGTGCCCCAAGGGTTCATTCTTCTTTTCTCTCTGTATTTACTTCTACTTGGATCAATTCTATGCAGACAACAGTCAAATGTATGTCCTACTAAAAAAGGTAAATGTTTATTCTACAACACACATCACTGTGTGTGACGCACAGATTAGTTCAGTGGTCAAGTCCAGCTTTTTTTCATTTGAGACAACTGGCCAAAGCGAAACCATCTGTTTCTCTGCTCTACTTTGAGATTTTAATCCATGCTTTTTAATCCACGACTCCTTTAGACTACTGCAACGCACTTTATGTTGGGCTTAGCCAGATGTGGCGCGCTTTGCTTTTAACTGGTACAAAAAAACGGGAGCAGATTACTCCGATCTTGGCGTCACTTCATTGGCTCCCGGTTTGGTTTCGTATCGATTTTGAAATTCTTTTGTTTTCTTTGGTTTTTATGGTCTCGCCCCTCAGTATCTTCTGACCTCCTCCTGCAGTACACTCCATCACCAGCTCAGCAGATCACTCACTTTTAGACGTCCGTAAGACAAAGAGGAAGCTTCAAAGTGATCGTGCTTTAATTGTGGGATTAGCTGCCCTTGCACATCCTACAGGCCAACTCACTAAATCTTCTCTTAAAGTACATTTCTCTTTGGTGTTTAACTCAGTTTGATATATATATCCATAATTTATTTCAACTGTTTTATTTGTCCTGGTGTTTGTGTACAGCACTTTGACCAACTGTGTTTTTGTATAGTGCTTTATGCATAAAGTTGGATATGATTAGATAATATTATGCCTGATCGTTGTATATATGACACTTTATGCGTATGTTTTCATGAGACACAATTAATACAGAGGTGATAATACACAGTGCAACATTTACATGGAGCAGCCATTTTGGATTTTAAATAAACTGCCAGTGAGGTTTGTCCAACTTTCTAAAAAAATAAGACTTAATTTTTCGAACATCCCCAGTACAAACTGATCACATTACAGTACAGACGGATAGTGTGAAAACCTACAATTTGTACAAAGTAAGTAAACATGAAACTGACACTGTGAACTCACATCACTTCTTTTAAATGATTTTCTTTACTAAGGGACTTCTGGAATCCAGATAAAAGAGGAAAGCCGGCATGAGGACCACAAAGAAAGCAGGCATGTTTTTCTACAAAAATATTCTCCTTGAGTACCTCAGTAAGTTATTTGCAGCCTCTGTGATACAAGGTCTTTGACTGACTGTTACCCATGAGCATTACTGAAATAATACAGCCCGGAAATTACAGTACCCGATACTTCAAAACTAAGACAGAGGAAACCAAAGAAGAGACAAGAGAGACTTTCAAGGACATTCAGTCTCGGTTTAATTTGGTTGGAATGATTGAAACAATAGCTTTGTTGAATGCCAGGTGTGTCAAAAGGACCTTAAGGCTTATTGAGAGGAAAATGACTTCATTAAGGATGAAGACGACGTGGGGAAAACAAATGAATAATGAAAGCATTCATGGGACCTGGTCTTAATGCAAGTGTCAAACAAGAAGGTCTCCACTAAGTAATTAGGGCTGAAGATGGATAGAACTGATCTTAATTTCATCCATACATGATTCCATCCTTACACCTGCCTTTACAGTACTGGATGTTGGAGATTTCAGATTTGGCCGCCCACTGAAAAACCGAGTAATATCATACACTTGTCTGAAAAATCTGTCACCGTCTCTACTTTAACTATTTTTACTGTGCTGCTCCAGTGTTCAGAGTAGTTTAGGGAGTATTAAATCCCCATTGTTTGCTACATTTCTAAATATAAGCTCTTTCAAAAGCTACACCTCAAATAAATATGCATGTGTAACAATGGAGGGGGGGGGTACAAAAAAGGCATTTATTGCAGAGTACAAACCTGTTTTTATTTATTTGATGTTTTATATATTCTGCAAATCTGCCAGTTTCCATGTTAATGTACTCTAGAGCAGGTCAAGTGATGAGTTCTTTAATGCTTTGTTCAAAAATCTCTCATCGCTTGCATAAAATGTCAATGCAACTGAATTGCAAATGACGTGATTATTCCATCACTAAGATATCGTGCTGCGTTTATTAAAAACAAAAACCCTGCTGAAGAACCACGGGCCAACTCAACGTACCGCACCTTTTTTAAAGTAGATCTGTGAGCCGTTAACATCATTTTACATTTTGTGGAACTTTGGTAAAATTGTTTGAAAAATTACCATGTAAACATGACTTCTCTACTTTTAAGTCTCAGCTTAAAACCTTCCTCTATGATAAAGCTTATATTTAGTTATAGTTATGCTGCTATAGGCTTAGACCACCCCAACTGGTCAAGGCAGATGGCTGCCCACCCTGAGCCTGGTTCTGCTGAGATGACTTTGTTATGAATTGGCTCTATATAAATAAAGTTGAATTGAATTGAATTCTGTGTTTAAAAAGTTCAGTAATTTTTCATCCATTTTTCTCAAGTGTATCATAAATGACTATTTGTTGTTTTATCATTTTTGGAAAAGTTAATGGACACTATGTCGTAAAGCTTAAACACAAACTTTGGAAATGAAACACTGAAGGTCAGATTAGAAATAAGTGAATTTGCAAAGTACCTTTTATGCGAAGCTCTAGACCACATTTCATAACTTAATGCTGAGGGAAATCATCCCCTGAACTACAGTAGCTGCCATTTACTTTGTGCTCACGCAGTAATTATGACTCACCTGGTCATTTCCTCTTCAGAAACGCATTTGAATCGACCCACTTCCTTTGATGACATTACGTTACAACACAGCAAAACTCAATTAACTCTTTACTTCCAAACATCATGTGTCTCTCGATTCTCCGTCACACTCAAGTAAGCACCATTACCCCATTATCTTACTACAACCTCAGTCACATACAAGGACCAGTGCGAATGAATTAACAAGCCAAGATTCCCACAAATTCTCTCCTATCTCTTCATCACCCTTCCTTCCTCTTCCCACCTCAACATCATGCCGATGGTGAGGCTCCCAATGTTGATAAGAGAGTTCAAAGTGGCTCCAGACAACTGGCAGCCAAAATAACTAAATCATTAATAAAAGGTAGTGTGGGATGCACTTGTACACAGGCGCTAGAAGAGATTTTTGCTTACTAGCCAATCAATATTCATATGAATTGTTCAGTCACTTTGCAATGTTAAAAAAAAAAAAAAAACTAAAAATGTTTGGCTGTGAATATTCATGTTCCACAGTAGGTTACTGTTGGCAAACATAAAAATCTTTCATTCTTCCGATACAACATACAGTGTTTTATGAATTACTTTCATTAAGGTAAATGTCTATTCCTCAGAGGTGATTGGGGGAAGATGGGGGTGTCTAAAGTACTGGACTGTCAAGCCAAAGACCAGAGATCTGTTCCAGATTTTTGTGTGTGGTTAGGTTCAGGCAACAAAACCAGATATTTTGGTGGAAATAAATACTTTCTGATAACATTCAATGTAATTCCAGTTCAACATTAAGGTTACTTGTCAACATGTCCTCATTATGTTGATGGATGTTCAAGATCTGCCGATGAGGATTCCTAATGTTATTGTGGTTCCTATAGCGACAATTAAAAAAGTATATTACTGCCAAATATGCCCACAGAATCAGTAGACCAACCAGTGTCTCCAGGATTTTGTGAGCATTTATAAGGATTGTTGTGTCAAACTTTTATTCATCCCAACAATTTGTTTTTGCCAAGAAATTGCAAGAAAAAGTGAAATTCTTTGCGATACAGCTGCAGTTAGTAGATAAAAAAATGCAAGTTCCTGCAGGATTCAAAGGCATTGGAACATTGATGTAAACCAGCTAATCACAAATCCCTTGTTGGTCTGATAAAGCATTTGATTCTAATGTCCCTAATAGGAAAAAATGTACCAACTCAAGTTTATATTTAGGAGAAGCCAATGATGGTTGTTTCTCTCGATCCAAGAAGCACAGAATGAA
Organism: Channa argus; assembly: GCF_033026475.1. Classification (NCBI taxonomy): domain Eukaryota; kingdom Metazoa; phylum Chordata; class Actinopteri; order Anabantiformes; family Channidae; genus Channa; species Channa argus. The sequence goes on from NC_090218.1 coordinate 11,368,465, forward strand.
GGTCTAAAAACAATGAGGAGACCACTACATGTAAGAAATTTTGGATTTTTTTCCCACATCAACACTGTGTCATGTCTCAAATGAAAGAACAACACATACACTGAAGACAAATTGTCTGAGGAATAGCAGAAATCTGATATATCTCAGCACTCAGGCCCCATTAATGTCACTCAGCTCTTATTTTGGATTCACAAAGCCGTGTTAAAAAAAAACCAGCATGGCAGTAAACAGCTGCAGCATCTGTCCTGTAGATGTTATGGTCATAAAGACAAAAATTAGAATATTGGATATTACTGTTTTACTAATTTATTGTCATCATAACAGTAAATAAAAGTAGGTCAAACAACACTTTTCCTACTGAACACAATGAAAATTCCTGGACAATTAGCTGCAGAGCTCCTGCATTCAGTTCTGTGGTGGCTTCGTGTTGGAGGCTGTGTCGATTCCTGGTGGGAGCCGTGCAGCCTGCCAAACTCCCTTTACATCCGACTGCAAATACATCAAGACACTCTGCACAAGAGCAGGGTAGAGGCCGCTCCTTATTTGAAATGAAGTATTGCAGCCATTTGCTCAGCGGATCCCATCGGAGTGCAGAAAGGGAGAAAGTAATTGGATGATCAATCTGCCAGTGGCAGGTTTCCATCAACGAGTTGCTGATAGTGCAGTGTTCCTCTGTGGACCCACTGTGCAAATACAGGCTGCGATTCCAAGACACTACTGTGTTTAAGTTTTGATAAAAATCAATGTTATTGACTGTGTTTACATGCACTTACCGTAAGTAACCAGGTCACTCGAAATCTGCATATATATGCAGCAGCACAGTAACCTGATGTCTCATCCACCTCTGATGTATTTTGGAAGCCTGGATGACGGATTTTAACTGTATTGTGACTGAAAACGCAGCTTTGTGACTTAATTGCCTCTTTTGTTTTAATGCTTTTCACATCACCGCAGAGTGACAGCGCAGGGAGGAAGAGGAAAAGAGAGAGGAGACACACAGCTGATCCACAGCGCAAACTGTCTGAGTAAAATAAAAGACAAACCTGTCTCCTGAAAATGATTTTCCTACGCAGCTCGTCATGTGAGCAGCTATTAAAAATAGCAGCGAGTGTACATTTTATTTATTTTTGTTTTTCCTAAAAAATCCTAAAAGTCCCAACTTGAGCTTTTATATATAGTATCAAAATGATCAACGTGATAATGGTGGCAGTAATGAAAAAATAATAATATTGCAAAAATAACAAAAACGCATGAGTGTATTTGATGAAAATGTTTGATTGTGATTTTTTTTTTTTAGGTTAAAATCATTAATCTTACAACTGTGTCGCTTGATTGTCTTGTGCTTCACAGGCACATGCTGCTGATGGGCAGCCCTCCAGCTGCACTCAATAAAAACTAATTGGTCAGTTACTTGGCTTCCCTTTAGTAAATGTTGCATGAAACTAACAACTACTGTTTTTGAGATGCTGCAGTACAACATCCATTTTTCATGATCATCCTTAGAAACTCGGAACCTAGTTAAGATTAGAGGACGGTTGTGTTCAGGTTTATCAGATCTTTAAATCAAACTACATTTTCTGCCTAACCTCAACCAAAGTGCCATTGTTGTCCAAACTCAACCGCACTCTGGAGTCAAACTTAGGTCTCAAGTGGGATCGTTGTTCAAAATATACACTTCACTACCCTCCAGTTTCTGTTGCATTAAAAATAATCAATCCAGTGAATATGTTTTCTACAAAACATATTCGTGATTACAGTTAAGTTGCATGGGAACAACATTTTTTTGGGAGACTGGCTTTGAATAAAACACATATGTATTCAGCTTTACCTTCACACAAACATGAAACAACGACTATTATATTTCAATTCTGAGACCAAACTTTATCTTCTAGGAGGAATTACAACATACTTCAAAACAGACAACAAAGCCTGTGGGAAATTACTAAAGAGATAAAGCTGCTCTGCCAGGACAGGAATCAGTACAAACAGCAGAATAAAGAAAAGGCCATTGAAATTTGCATGACTGCAAGAGATTGTTTCCGCCCATTAGAGTGTAATGGAAAAGATGTTAAATTAGCTGTGTAGTAAGTTCTACCCATAATGTAAAAACAATTTCAATGAGGAGATTTTTTTGTAAACCAAACTCCTAGTTTAGTCCTACTTAGCAACATTAATCAACTCATGCCAGTATCAACATCCATCCAAAACTGAACACCAGATTTATTTTCCCCAGTAAAGAGGCTGTGAAAATCCATTCACACAGAGGTGGGGGAGAGAGATGAAGGTGCTATTTACGTCTTGGCAGCACAAATGGATTTAGACATTGTTAGTGTTCTTCTCTTTCCAGCTTCATCATGCTGTGGAAAGAGCATAAATCTAAGACCAGTATATTCAGGAAAATATTTTACACATGGAGGAATAAATCCAGACATGTCACTGTCTCATAGAGGCAAGAGGTGACAAAACTATAAAAGATCCTTTGTGGACTCTGATAGCAGCACTTGCTCACTCTGTAGCTCGGTGCCATATTTCGGTGTCTGTAAATCAGAGCGGCCCGCTGGTCACGGCACAGTGAAGGGGGGGGTGGGGGTGGGGACAATGACACTGAACTAGCCTCAATAGAAAACGGTAATTAAAGTATGAAAAACACGGAAAAGAAAAGAGCAGTGAAAGACTGACTCTCACAAGGTTCAAATAAAGAGGAACAATTAAAGAAAACGAGGATAATGTCTTCACTTGATGGAAAATGTTTTTTGTAGAACATTTTTTGTTCAGTCTTAGTCATTTAAAAGCAAAATCTTAACACTGAGCATCAAATAAGTGCAGTCAGATCTCCACTCATTTCATTGACTATAGAAGAATAGTGAGATGAAAAAAATGACAAGATTGGTTACAGCTCAGTTAATTGAGTGAAAATTGTTTTTTTTTTTCTTACTTACTAAACTCTGCTGTTCATAACGGCAAAGATTCAATGTTACGGAAAATGAGATGCTAAAGTCGGAGGGAAAACTCTGCTCTGCTTTTCCGGACAGGTTGTCAAAACTAAATTCATCTTGCAAGTTTGTGTTCTCGCATTGTGTACCGAGCGGCTGTGGCTCTGGTGTTCCAGCGGGTTGTCCACTGATTGAAGGGAGTGCGGTTTGATCCCCTGCTCTTCCAGTCCACCAGTCAGAGTGCTCTGCATAAAAGCATCTGCCAGATTGGTTCCTGTAAGTGTGAGGAGACTGTCCTCCAACATAAATGATCATACAAGTTATTTATCCCTGCTCTCTTACATTAGGCATCAGAAGAGCTTGTTTAAACGGCGCCTCCATGGCAGCAGGCATCTGTTGAAACTCTCTCTTTACCAGGCACCAAAACAGCAGCTGTTGTCTCGACAGAACGTTTTGTCCTTAACACTGGATTACAATTGAGACCTACATCGGCGACGTAACTCTTATTCATTTTAATTAGTAGATTACAACAGTCATTATCCATAACTTACATTTTTTTGGTTAACTTTACTCAGTTATGAACAATATGAAACAAAACAATCAAGTACAGTAGCACTAAATGAGGAAATGACAGAACTACATCAGGCAGCTATTCACAAAAACAAACGAAAAAAAATATGACATGGTCATTTAGGCAAGTATTAATTGGGGTCAAAGCATCTTTGTGCAGCTGACCACTGACCTTTCTGCTCTTGGAGAATCCTCTGCTGGCATTTGCTAAGACTGAGGGAGGATTAAAGTTTTTGAAGGTGCACTGGTGCAAGTAAAATATATTTCACATTAATGCAGTACAGGGTGAAGAATATTTTACAGTTTGATGGGACTTATCTGAGCACTGGATAATTACCTGGGTTTGCGTGGCTTTAACAAGTAAATCAGACTGGTGTAACTGCAGTAACAGTTACTACAGTAACTACAACTCAGACAGGAAATGTCACAGTAGATGGTTCAACTTAAATAAGTGTGTTTTTGAAAGAAAGGAAACCGTCCACTTCACTTAAAAGGACTGTTGTGGAGTACTCCATACCGAGTTAAGAGTACACGTAAAGTAATTGTTGAAGCAGTGTCCACTGTTTTTTATAGTTCAGTGTGTGATACGGTGGGTGTAGAGTGGATGTTTTATATGGACTCTGGTTTTCTCAAATCAATCTGACAAACTGTAAAAGAGAATTTCCACTGTTTTCAGAGCAGCACAGGTGCAAACAGAAGGGTGGTTTAATGAATGTCCACCTCTGCTAGAGATCTTGTTTCTATGGTGCTTCCCCAACATCACTGTTGCTTGACAAATACTGTAGTGTTTGTCACTGGCAGCTTTCTGGGAAACAAACTGCAGTTAAACCTGGACATGTCTCCTGAGAGACATTTATTTGTATTCTTTTTTTTTTTTTTTTTTAGATCTGCTGCTTGGCTCACATTGTGTTAAATAGGTGCTACTGTACCAATGTTAAGTTAGTAGGTAGGTGCAAAGATTCTTGCCGTGCACACAATTCTAATATTCATGTGTGTCCATTCATGTGCGTCATACAGTTCCCGCACAACTGAAGAGCACTGGTACGCTCACTCATAACATCAGCTTGTCTGGAAATCCTGCTCTCTGTCTTACTTTCACTAGATACTTTATGCCAGATGTGCTGCGTTAACGCTTCAGCCGATATTATATGACAGCAGTATAAACAGGCAGAGCTTTGTTCACCACAAACTGTCAATGCAGGATTGAATCCGTGTTTTGGATCAGTCACAAAGGATCATGGGGAAATATTCTATTTATTTTTCCCTCTGCAAAATTATCAGCAGAAGAAAGTGATACACACTAAGATTAGTCTGCATCTTTATTATCTGTCACTAATTCTCACTCTGAAACTCAGAGAAAGGCTCTGAAACACAGAGCCTTAAAACAGCCTTAAGCACATTGTAAAAGTATAAGTTTCGTCACTTCAAAACAAGTCTTTAATACTTCAGTTTTAGGGCAATTTTCCTCATTCAGATACTAAACATATTCCACTCATTACTTTCGCAGGCTGTGCAGTTTTAAGCAGAGAAACAACTTGTCACGTCGACAGCAGATGATTGTTACCTGGAACGAGCCACTTCACTACACAGAACTGGAAACTTAATCTTCAACTTAGCTAAAGTCACTACCTATGACTTCAAATCTAAGGATAAACAGCCCAGTTGTTGAAGGAGCCAAATTTGCCCAAAGCTGTGGGGATCCTCTAACAAGCGCATTAATAAAACCTGAGGTCATTTCTATAATTACGACACGTGTAGTCTTACTCACCTAACATGAAAGCCTCACAATATTGAAAAAAGTCTCCCCATGATTTAATTTGCCTCAGGATACCTGTTACAAGCAGTTCTGGTGCATAATGAAGTGTTAAAAATAAAACAGGGCATTAGTATGACTGCAGGCTCTGGAGCAGAGCGAGGTAACTCAGCATCAGCACATCTGACTGGGAGGCTTTCTCACCATTAGTGTGTGTGATGAAAGAGCCTGAGTCAGTAATGACCCACACAGACTGACTGTTTGTTGAATTGAAAAAAAAAAGAAAAAAAAAATAGATAATGAGCCGCTTTGGAAGAACCATTTCCTCTCTCAGTAAACGTCATCATGACCTGCTACATTTTAACAGCTAAAATGATCTTTGTTGTGCTGAATCAGCTAGAACAAATTTATCAGGAGCTGTTAGCTATTGGACAAAACGTATTTCCAGAAAAGTTGGGACACCTTTTAAAATCCACATTAAAACAGAATCAAATGACTTATTTCAAATCGTATAGAACGTTTATGTAAACCTGGCTCTTAAATTGTGTGGTGACAAGTCACATGGTCCCCGCTTCTTCAGCATAGAGGACACAGTGTCCATGATTTTCAAAAGGAATTTCAGAGTTTGACTCATCAGTAGGACAGTGTTCCACTTCACCTCAGTCCGTTTTACGTGAGCTCAGGCTTTTGGATCTTGTTTATATATGGTTGTTTCTTTGCATAATAGAGCTTTAACATTTGTATATAAACTGTGTTTGGTGTCAAAGGTTTTCAGAGACGTTCCATGCACTGATTTCCACTACAGAATCATGTCCATTTCTCGCACTGGCCTCGGGGTGGCCACAACATTTGAACTACCTCTTCTCATAATGCATGCACCCACTTTGGCCTCAATAATAAACAGGATTATCGCCTTTCTTACAGTTTCTACCTAAAAACAGCTAAATTATAGTCTTGTAAAGTAAAATTCATTGCAGAGCCACAGCACTGGATTTCATTAAATTGCACAGTTCGTCATAATCTTACACCTGATTGGTGAATATAATACATTTTGCTAAACAGACATAGTATGTAAAACATTCAATATGTACAATGAATCTGTTTCAAATGATTTGCAATGCCTCCACATTTTACACAGTGTCACTTTTGTGAATTTACACAACCACAGAAATACACTCAAACACAATCAGTGTGACACTCTAGAACACGCATGTCCACATTTGTACAGATGATTTCACAGCTTTGTTAAGTAATATAACCTCGTTGTTCATCTGAACCACACTTTATAACAAACACTTTTTTCTCTGCCCTGTAATGCACTCGCTCACTAATTTATCACACAATGGTTCAAAGCTGAACATTGATTTGTGGTTTTCTGCACACAAATTGGCTGGAATTATTCTCCCCAACACTCTAGCACCGGCTCCTCAACCAGAGACCAGAACTGATTGAGATTCACTTTATCCTTGTGTCTGTTAAGTCGTGCTATAATTAAGGCTCATTTCCTATCAGAAGGACAGTGGTGGGGAGGGGGGCATGTTGAGCAGACGGCCTGCAGAGTTTAACTCCCTTCCCTGCAGATGTGTTATGTTCTCTCATCCATCCTGACCACAGAGGGCTCAGACCCATCCCGGGTTCCAGGCTGTTCTCGCCTAACTGCATTGTTCTTTATTTTCCACCCGCAGCGAGAGAGAAGGTGCTGATTTCATCTCTTTTCTTTGTCTGAATCCTAATGCAAAAGTTTACTTTACTGAATGTTTGTCAGAGATTAAGTGTGATTAAAAGTCCTGCATTTGGCAGATGCTTTTATCCAAGGTGACTTACAAATGAGCAACACGCACACGCATGCACACACACCAACCCAGGGGTCTTGTACACTTGTGGGGCTGACTGCCAACCACAGCTGGACTTATTATCCATTCATCCCTTTCAAGTGAACTCCACATCTCTGAAACAACTTTCAATAAAATTAGGACAAACATTCATTAGGATTCAAAAATTGCTTCGACTCTGTTGGACAAAGGTCACAGTGACCTCGTGGAGGGAATTCAATAACAGCTGGCACAAACCTTCACTGACCTGATCCGTCACTTGACAGAAGAGAAGAGCTTCACTGGGTAGCATGTAAAGCACACAACTGCTTTTTGTCCACATTGCATTTAATGTCACATATACTATTTTACCTATTAAATCAGACCAGGATCTTTCCCAAATGCTACGGTAAGAGTGCAAACATAAAGATAAGAATGGTTAATAATGCAGAACATATTTATCACACTATTATAACACAATGCTTCAGAATTTTTCCCCAATTCTGTGACATTTTGTAACATGCATAAATGCAGTGTTCTCCACAAAACTACCGTGCGTACGTACATAACCTGTAGTAATATTTGTAATTATCAACACTTGATTAAATGTGCTGCCATTTCATAATCTGCAGGGTTATAGCACAGCTTTTGCCATTTTTTTGCCTCCACTTCCAGCAGCAGTGGAAAGGGTTTTGTCTCTGAGCTCTAACGGGGTAACCACTAAATGAGTGTCAGGCAGCGGAACATCTCATTACCGTGGAGACGAGAGGTAAACACATCCTTCAACGTGGGACCGTGACAAAGAGCACTAATTAACAAGGAATTAAACACTTTCTTAGGACAGCTGGTGAAGGGAGAGTGAAGGAGAAAATAACTTACAGATGTGTCCACACACACACACACACACACACACACACAGCTGTGTGCAACAATGGGAGGGAGATATCTACTGCAACGAGCTGCTGAGGAGCTAAAGAAACAAAGAACACACGTGTGGCTGACTCTGCAGCAGACATGGTTTTTTGGTTATGTGAGATATAATTATACTTTCAACATTCTTGTGGAAATTGCACAGCCATCATTAAATATCCAGTTACTGCCGCCCCTAAACTTTCAATAGACATGTTGTTGCAACAACGTACGTCTGCTGCAGTTGTCTCTTTCTTTCTGAAAACATTTCTTTTTTTGTGTGTTGTGGTTTGTCCCTGAACTTTTTTTTTTTTTATATTAATCTGCCTGAGCATCCATCCACCTTTACTTCCATCGATCACATGCTGCTGTTTGGTGATAAACACATGAATTACGGGTGTTAAGTATGTTCACATTATCATAGAAATAGGATTTGTGGCGTCCACAGCGCAGCACACAGCGCAGTGACAGGCCAAAAGCAGTGATTTGATGAACTTTGACCTGAGCTGCATTGACCCATTGCAGAGCCTGAAAACTGCTGCTTGAATGAACAGAAAAAAACTCACTTTCAAAAACAAACCAGCAACAAATTTTCGTCATATCAGCGACAGACCGGTCATTTGGATGTAGAAATCTGAGTCTGCAGGAAATCTTCCACTAGCAGCTAAGGTGGCATTTAGTGCAGCAGAGTTTCACAGGGTAAAGTGTTCATTGTTTTTAATGGCTATAATGTACCATAAGAGGAACCTAGAGTTATTATGAAATCAGGAAATAATTAGAAAAAGAAGTGTGTGTCCTCTGTACCTTTGTCGCTGAAGTCGTCCACCAGGATAATCTCTGCGATGAGCTGTGGAGGGGAGCGGTTGAGCACGCTGTGAACAGTCCTCAGCAGCGATGACCAGCCTTCGTTGTGGAACGGGATGATGATGCTGGTGTTGGGCAGCTTCTCTGAATACAGCTTCTGTTTACAACTAAATAAATACACACAAATAGAACTTAATGGTTTTACGGAGTTGCTGCCAGTTTAACAGTATTTTAGCTTTGTTGAAGGACGGAAAACAGAATCTTATTTACTTCACTTCCACAGCAAAATTCCCTGTGGTTGCACACTCGCCTCCTTAGGTCACTGAGGTGACACTGGACTCTACGCATTAGACAGACAGCAGCTCTCAGCTTGCTGAAAGCCAGGACCAATCTTCTTTAAAACCATTATTCAATACAATTTTTATTATTTGCTGCTACACCGAATAATGTAGTTGCTCACTGCTCAGAGAGAAAAACTAAAATAAACAACTTCCTGGAGTCCATTCCAATTCATACATTTACATACAGAAACCCAGAGGATCATTTTCAAACCAGCCACATCAGCTCCCTGTTGGACTGTGGGGGTTCAACCTCCAACACACTCACTTGTGATGCTGTTTGTTGCATGATTGCATCATGTTGTCACTTTCTTTAAACTGGGGTCATTTCCTATAAAAGGACACGATGTGATGTGTTGCAGTAACTTCAGAAACTGTACATTTTACTGTGCTGTGTGTCAGTTGGTTTGAAATGGTTTAAAAAAAAACATTTACCCACAAACATCATACAACCACCATAAATGTACTTCTAGCTTATGAGCTACTAGTACAGAGTTGTTTTAAAACACAAGAAGCAGAGGAAGATTAAGATCATTCTTAAAATAAAACTTGGTAACAGAATATGGTGCATTTGCACCTTAATGCTACTTTTATAGCCTCCTTTTGCAGCAATATCAGCTTTGTGTGTCGTCCTTCTGTGCCCAACACTTCTACCATAAAGGTCTGATTGAAGGAGTGTCACTGAAACGTTTGTGTTTCTGTCCGGTTCTCCCATCACTGCAGAGAACCTAAACTCTGTTACAGTGACCATTGGGTTCCTGGTCACCTCCCTGATCAAGACCTTGTTGGCCAGGAGGCAAACTGAACGAAGAATTGAGTGGTTCCAGGCTTCAGTCTCACAATTATTGAGGTCCCTGTGCTCATGGAAACATCCACAGCATTAGAACTTCTTTTATGCCCTTACCCCCATCTATGCCTCACCATAAACCATTACTGTGTAAGTTCTTAATAGAGTTTCTTTGATTTTGTGGCTTGTGTCTGTCCTTGCATGAAGTGTGAACCATAATGATACAGGCCTGTGCCTTCAGCTGCTACATCAAAATTTAATATGCCCCAGGTTGGCTGCAAAGAAGGCAGATCACAATAAAACCCTATATCAAAGTAAAATAATAAAGAATTTGAAAAGGTGGAATTGGTTCTACAATATCAGTTTGACCTTCAAACAGGGCACCGCATTATAACTGATGAGAGCTCAGTGCAGCAGGCTCTGCAGCAACCACTGACATGTTCTTTGTGTATCCCAGACAGCTCTAATTTTATTATTTGCAGCATGCACAGCTGTTATCAGCCGCTGACACGTGCTCTGATGACAGGTTACAGCGACGACCTCGTACACTATCACCACATCGAGCGGTGGGACCCCTGCCGAGAAGCTAATGATGGTAAAAGAGTGATGTTCCGTCGCTGATGGAACGAGAGAGAAAGTGTGTAGTGAACTGTGCCAGTCGATCAATGTCTGTGTTCAACATCAGCCTGCGTGTTTTTCATTCGAATATGAAAGCAGGGAGCTGAGCAGGTGGACTGACCCACAGGCAGCCAGCCGGGGAATCTTAACAAACCCAGAGGCTTGAGGTGTGTGTGCCAGCCTGTGTGTGCTTCAATTAAATTTGTCAGCGTGCAGAAATCGAATGTGTCAGTCGCAGGTCTGAGACCGCTGCCTCGGAGGCACCGTCGGCACGCCAATCACTAAATGGCAGGCGCTGCCGAGAGGGCAGGCCGGGTGAAGAAGAGCCAGCGACCGGTTGATGGGGAAGAGCAGGTGTGTCCATCTGATTGGTCACAAGAGATTGATGAGTGTCTGGAGGCGGGGGGGGGGGGGGGGGCACTATCAGTCCTCAACAGCTTTATTCAGTTAACACATTCACACGCTAATAATTCAATTACAGCTTCATTAAAGCAAGATTCTGATTATAGCAGGTGATGAGTAAATACCTAATCTTAAAATAGATTATGTGGCTCTGCCCTGAAACCGGCTGTAAACATATTGCAGCAGCAGATTATAACATATGATCACAAGATACTGGAAACATGCTTTGTTTGAATCATTGCACTGGGGGAACCACCAGGACTTTGTATTATGGAATTTGCAGACTGAAGTCCTTTTACATCCAATGAGGTCTTGGACATTTGGTTAAAACACATAACTCAAAAGTACGTTTATTAAAGCTACAAACTTTTCCCCACTGACTGGTGCCATATGTGTGATATCGATAACAAATAAATAATCACTAACTAGGCTGAAAACAGGAAACTGTAGTGATGCAGGGCTTTTCATTTTGTTCAAACTACAAATATGAAATAATCTATGAATTTGACACATGGCTGATCTTTGGATCTGTCTGTTTTCAGACACGCGCTGCAAATCAACTCTGCCATTTTTGTAACAGTCATTTTGGAAAACCTAGATTTAAGATGTTGTCAACCCAATAGGTGCACCAGATTAAAAAATGATACATTGAAGACCGACATTAGTGCTATGCTGGATGTCTGCAAGCATGATGGGCTGTGTGCTATTTAGGAGCAAAAGCTGCAGATGTGTTTGACCGAGGGGGCCACGCATATCAAGATGCCTGCCAAGAAACAGGCATCTGGATCAGAAATGTTGCAGGATGTCAAGAAGGTACCAGCTTGTCATCGTCCCCGGATTTAATAGTTTCGTCATTTGTTTTATTTCTAAATATTCTTTTTTGTATTAATACACTTTCTATATTTTAACCACATTATTTTTATTGATTAATTGAAGACTCGTGCTGCTTCTCACCAGAGGTTTGAAGAACTTGTGAGCTACAACTTGCCATTTCTTAGCATCGTTTTTCATATCTCACTTCTCTATTTTATTCCCATCCTTTGTTCGCACACGTTGAGCACACCAACACGTGGGATTGATTTTCTACAAGCTCGTTATCCGGGTGACTCTCAGCGGCCAATTCATGAGGCACATAAACAGTGTGAGGCATCTTTACTGTGTTTGGAATTTGGTTTACTGTGTTCAGATTGTCACAATGTGAAATTTAGGCTCTGGTCCTCCGAGACTCTGCACAAACAAACACGTCAACGTTGTAGTTTTGAATTCCCACCACGACAGTCCAAAAACCAACTACTTGTTTTCCTGCATCTACATCAGTGAGCTTTAACACATACATTTCAGGTCTGTATGAATTGTGTGGTCGAATGCACAGAGATGCTGCATTTATCAGCACCTGTCAGCGTGGACGGCTCATGGCAATAGATGGGTAAGGTCAAGGAAGAGCTGCTTTTATAAACACAGATAAAAAGCAACCGTCCTCCTGGGGAAACCGGTATAGAAGTAGTGTTTGAAGCTGCTTTCCACATGAAAGGGTGGAGGGGGTCAAGTGTCACAGAAAAGTTCTTGTCAGGCAAAAGAAAAGCTGTGATTAAAGGCCTTTCACAAGGCCACTCTGGGTTTGAAATGGAGCACACAGTTCACAGGAGTGTGGACAGGGTCTGTTTTTTAGCAAGAATTCAACAACCCAAAAAAAGGTTTTGAAGACTTTTTTTTTTACACCCCAACCATCCTGAATGCAGCATCAAACATCCTCTCCATGGCCTGCTGTATGAAGATGAATTCATGAAAAATGTCCCCTGAAGACACACACACACACACACACACACACACACACAGAACTCACTTCGGATGGCGGATATCAGGGAGGGAGCGGTTGAGGGAGATCCGGTTGCTGACGTAGATGTTGAAGCCGTTCTCCCTGTAGGCCTGGTCGACTCGGTCAGCGTCTGTGAGGGGGAAGGGCTTCCCGTGTTCACCATTACCTAAGTCAAACACACACGGGAGTCAAACACAGATCGTTACACTTCCGTTAAGATCAGGGGACGTAGACCCGGATTATCTGAAGGTCATGTTGGATTTACGGCTGACGTTTAATGTTTCCAACAACCTCTGTAGTCTTGTTAGCAACCACCTTTTCTCAAAAGGGACACATTTAAAAAAACGTCAGGATAGAGGAGCCAGAAGTGTTAAAATGTTTAGAAATATTTAGATTTAGTACTTTTGAATTGTTAGCTTGAGCCTCAAATTTGTGATAAGACATTTGTCTTAGTCCGTTTAGTCCTGCTGGATCTTTAATTAATTGGAGCATATGCATGTTCTTTCCTTCTATTCATGTTTGGTGTTTATGCTTTTTATACTACACCATGCAAATGCAGAGTTGCTTCAAATTCAAGTAGTTTCACTTTTTTGTACTTTCAGCTTATCCAGGAGTTCAAGGTCACCAAAGCGGATCATTGTCTGCGCGTTGATTTGGCACAGTTTTTACGCCAGATGCCCTTCCTGCCTACTGCGTTTGGGACGGCTTGGGATGGGCTGTTGTGGGTTCAGTATCTTGCCCAGAGACACTTCCACATGTGATCGGGAGGAGCAGGGCGCGAACCTCCGACCCCATGGTTGGTGGACAGCCCCTCTACCAACTGAGCCACTGCCATACAGTAGTGCAGTTTATCTACCTGCTCAGATGCATAATATACAACACCATGTCTTCACACACACACATAATCTGAGCCAATTTCACCACATTACACTTTGCTGCGTGTCTCATTAGTCACTCGTGACTACACTCCACACACAAACACACACAGACACATGCATGGAGGCTGATCCATAGTCAGAAGGAGCATCAAATTAAAGCGAGCTGCCGTGTTCCATTAGGCACAATGATCCGTCTATATTCCTGAAGGTAATAACTGTTGAAAATGACTCCTCACTCTAATGGCTCATTTCGGAGATAAACTGCTCTACTTTAACATGGTGCCTTTCCTGAGTAAACCTGTTACGCAGATCACTACAATTATGTTTTCCAGCCTTTATGAGGAAAATATGAACTCCAAGAAATCATGTAAAAGTGATGCAATGGATGTTAAATCTACTGCTTTCTGAAGAACATACATGTACTTAAAGAGAAGATGCACTGTTGTACCATTTGTCATAAATTGTGCAGTTGTAGGTCTGTGAACTGATCCAAAGGTTCATGCGTTTTACTTCACAGCTGTCACAATGTTTCTGTTTTCTTCTTTTTCTCACCTGTCGCTTGAGGCTCAGTGCACCAGCGTCTTTTTCAAGACTTTCCAAATTGTTGTTTTTACTATGTCTAAAGTTATTGCTATGTACAAACTTTCTCAGATCCAAAATGGCTGCTTTTCTGCCATAAACCAGGAGTAGGACATCTGACCATCATGATTTCTAATATGTTGCTCACTTAAAATTGAGGTCATCTAATTCAAAAGTTATGTTCAATGTGTTATTGGGTAGAGCAGCAGGATGGATGCAGAAGCTGCAGGATCAAATGCCAGTCTAACTAGCAGGTGTGTCCCTGAGCTTGACACTCAATGCATGGCCGCCCACTGCTCCTCCCCCCCAGGGGTATGGGTTAAATGCAGGGTAATAATTTCATTGTGCTATGTGTATATGTGTTCAATGACAAAGGTTCTTCTTCTTCTTGAAATCATCAAACAAATGCTGACATTCGAAACTTTCATCTCATGTCACTATTTTGTCTTAAAAGAGCAAAAACGTTGCTGTTTCAGTACTTTTGAGGTGGACTGTTCATCCGTGTTGCAGCTGGGACAAATTATAGCTTCAAAATGTATTAAACGTTGACACTAATCCAAAAGTATCTGTGCTGCTTCTGCCTAGTGTTAGAAAAACATTTCTGAATATTAAAGCTCTGAATCACAGTCCTGGATCCTGTGCCTGCAAACCATTGTTTTGTTCACACATCCATCTGTAGGTAAAATTAGTATTAAATGAGTCTTAAACCATTTAATACTCTCTCACAAACCCTCCACCATTTATCCTAATTCTATATAAAAGCCAGTAAAGTCTGTTACACTTGTTATAAAACGTTAAAGGTCTGTTTCCCACTCAGGGCGTGAGGCTGAATCGATGCTTTTTGTAGAAGATTAACTGTCTTTAATTAAGTTCTGAGAACTGTACTCACAGCATCGATTCCCTGTGCTTGAGCTGAAGCATTGGATTTTGTGTGATTGTGTGTGTGTGGTCTCATAACCAGACCAGATGTTTTCATCAAACAGCAGCGTCAGCGAGTGTTGGACCTACCGACGCGAGTAGCATCTCTCCTCATCGCTTCGTAGTCATGCCAGTCTGTCCGCCGCACACCATCAGGTCCCACCTTAGCAGCCCTCTTTATCTCAGGGTGTAGCCCCTGCAGGAACACACACATACCGTATAAGGCATTTATAGCTCTGCCACGACACTGTCAATTTAAAAACTCCAACCAATGAGTTAAGCACAGAGGAAAAGGAGCATCTCACGGAGCTCAGACACCATTGTTTAAAATCTTGCCATATTAACGTTGTGACAATTATAATGGTAAAATTTTGCTTTCTGAGCTTTGAGATGTGTCCTTGGAAATGTTACTTCAGAGAGATAGAGATTAAAAAAAAAATAATTCCTGATCTTGGAAAGAGAAACAAACCTTCTTGCAGTCTATAAAATCATCGGGACATAATGAACTAAACTATTTAAAAAGAAAAAAAAATAGTGCAGTAAAACAAAAAAAGCTTTTTAGACTTTTAACTTGTGAGGTTGTTTGCCCCCCCCACCCCCCTGAAAGCTGCATTTACATAAAGATTTTAAGAAAATTAAACTCATCACCACAATCCATTAATCTCTACTCATCGTTAAAACACAAGCAGCCATTTCTGAGATTCTCTTCACTTCAGAAGCGACACTCACTGACTCGCGATGCTATATAGGATCACAGCACAATGGTAAATTAATTACTTCCAAGGGAGGATGCAATTAGCGAAATGTTGTTAATACAAACGACATTAACCAGGCAGTTAGACGATACCACAGAGCAGTCAAACAAACCACAACAGTGAGCAGTGGGAGTGTGTGTTCATGTGCAGCAGCTGTTCTGATATTTTATTTTTTTTTTCCCCCTGTTTGCTTTCAGGCTGCTTGACATTTCAGAGACAGCAGAGCTAATCAGCCAGTGTGGGATGGAAACAGAATAAAGTATCGTGTCAATATTTCACATTTCATTCTCATCATATATACACTAAATACCAAATATTAATATTCCAATAGAGCTACAGTGCTATTAGCTTTCATTCAAAATGGGACTCTCCAATGCCAAGTAAACTGACTGACCTTTCTGGAACTGTGTAATGACCCATGACCTCCATTTGTTTTGTGTGTTTTTATTCGGAGGATAGAGTATAAGTAAGCGTTTTTTTAGTATAGATGTTGACAGTTATGAATACAAATACTACAAGCTGAAAGAAGATTATCAAAGCTAGTTTGGGACTTTTTATGAATATGCTTTAGAGGAAATATGTTCCATAAGATATCTTGTTTCGGAGAGGAACAATAAGAGATAATGCAGGTGTCTGCAGGTGTCCACGGCTTTGAAGCTGTGTGTCTTCCAGCGTGCAGCTACTGGTCCTACCAACCTGCCCGATGTTCTGTTGTTGCTCTTTTCTTCTCTCTCTTCACTTTCCACTCACCCCAACTGGTAAAGGCAGATGGCCGCCCACCCTGAGCCTGGTTCTGCTGGAGGTTTCTTGCGTCAAAGGGAGTTTTTCCTCTCCACTGTTGCTCCAGGAAGATTTGTTGGGTTCTCTCTATACATCTGTATAATCTTGACTTTATTCTGTAAAGTACCCTGAGATGACTTTGTTGTGAATTGGCGCTATATAATTAAAGTTGAACTGAATAATATTCACTTCTAAAAGCTTCTGAGTAAGGCTCACCCTTCTAACCAATCGGAGATTTTCTTTGATTTCTGCTTGAATAGTAAGTTTTGCAGCTTCGTTTTTAATTGATAATGACTAGTATCTGAAGGGTGGAGCAGACTCTGGCCCTGTTCCATTGGGTAGAAGAGCAGACCGATTTCTCATGCTAACACTTGCTATAAGGTCTCCTGCAAAATAAGTGTTTTTACCCCACACATAGTTCAGTACAAGTGTGTGTATGTTGTTGTAAAGTTACTTCCCAGAGCTGCATAAACTGAGTTGTATTGTGCACATTAATTTATGACACAATGACTTTAAACCCAGAAATCTGGATGATCAGATGTACAAATGTCTATTTTCTCATGAAATTAGTGCATCCTCATGACAATGAATGTAAGCAACATGACAAAGGTTGTAGAACCTCGATTCTCAATAAAGTACAAGTGTACAAGTATACAGTATTGAATTAGTGCACAATTCCAGATTTATTGGATAAAATTTCAAAAGTGAAACTGTGGTAAAGAAATCACTTCAGGTCAGTGTTACTAAACAGACCTGTGTAGCATTTTAATTTAATTTATTACCCGGCTATTTGTTAAAAGTCGGGTAATACATCGGTAATGAGATATATTAGGGGTAATGTTTCTGTAATGAGGTAACAGGATTATTTAAGAAAACATTATGAAATGATATCATTGTAATAACTAGAGGTTTATGGTCTATACTGCAATCATGGCTTATGATGGATTTTCCTACTGAATACCCAAATCAGCCACCTGTAAAGTGTAGAACAAAAGCATCAGCTGGTGAAGGTGGAGCTTATTTTAGGTACTGACGGATGATTAGTTAAAAAAATATTACTGGGAGACTCCGTATGTAAAAAGTAACTAGTAACTAAATTTTTCAAAATGTAATAGAGTAAATAGTTAAATGTAGAATGTTAACTGCTGAATTTTGTGTTATGAAAAAAATGTAAATATTTTATAAGTATAAATACTTTTTAAGGCTTTAGAGCATTAGAACCATGGTCAACTGTTAAAAATCAGCATCCCAATTGTCCTGCACCACCTCCTTTGGAAATAATTAGTGGCTAATTATTCAGATTGGTGGTGTTAGTAATATGGTCAATTATGAATGATCTGTACGAGGAGGTCGCTGAATCACAGCAGCCATTGACACCGTCCTGAGAGCTGAAATAAATCACAGAGACCATAGAGCTTTGTTGGAGAGTCAAATGCTTTGCCCCCAAAGGTTCATTTAACATGGTCATCATTTTTGTTTCAATTTTTTTGTGTCACTGAGTAAAATGGCACATTAATTATCACACAATTCCTCCTCCTCCTCTCCTCTTTTTGTTCCTCTCGCCGAGTCGAACTAAACCTTACTGTACATGCAGCCAGAGTCCGTCGGTGTGTTGCTGAATAAAAGGAAACAATGTGCTGCCCCATTTCCATGTGATTAGCGTTGCAGGGCATGTCCCCATAATATTCCCACCAGCGCTTTCTGCTCTACTAAGACCTTGATAAACACGAGGATAGAGAGAGAAAAGCTTTTGCACTTTCTCAGTCTGTGAGTGTTTTGGTGTGCTTCAGTGTTATTTTATCTGCGTTCATCTGTGTGGGCAGAAGCTGAGAAAAAAAAAAAAAACTGCACAGCAAAAGAAAAAAAAAAGAAAGATGTGGGTGAAAAACAGATTGAGATAAGCAAAACAGGGGCGATGAGGGAAAAAAAAAAAGACAAAAATCACAGTAGAAAAGTCTCTCGCAGACACCCACACTGCAACACACAGAGTGGATGCAGAGGACCTTTTACAGAACAAGCAGCCAGGGGAATTTAACTCCCAGAAAAGCTGTCGTAATCACTCAGCACTAATGTGCAGGAAATGGAGCTGGACACCACATTAACCCGGCGCTGTAGTGCGACATCCATTCCCTTCCCACCGTAGGAGCACATTCATTCTCATTTGATTCATTTGAATTCGGCTGAATTCAGTTCTGTTCAGCAAGAATTTACTGTCAATCTGTGTCACACCGGGGCACAGCGGCATACAAGCTGCAGCAGAGTCAGCGAGCGACACTAAAACACAGTAACACATCACATCAAACACCGACGCTGCTATGTGGTATTAATATAGATATTACGTACAACAACACACCTATGACTGTAGTCCAGTCATACAGAAATCAGCCAGCCGGTCAATCTATTGTTCCAAAGATGTAAGCAAACCTAACCATCGTTTCTAGTGTGTCTCTCGGAGCCTCACCTGCTGCCGCCTCACTAAATAAAACCGCCAAGGTTATCTGACCCCATCTCATCTACCCCAACACTTGAAAAAGATCCAATTCACCTGGCAGGGCAGCTGGTGCAGCAAATGATTGAATCTACACTGCTGCGTACCCGCATTGTGTAATGTCACACACATCTCCACCTCCCGCCTCATAAAAGCTGGTGTAAGTGGCATTGAGAGAAAAAAAAACAGTAAACAGGCTTTTTTTTTACTCTGCTCTTTGTGTAGGTTTCTCTGCATCCCTGCTGCGTGTTCTGCTGCTACCTTCCTAATGGCCATCATCACAGGGAAGAGAATTCATGCTGCTGAAAACAAATTTCTGCTCCGGGCACTTTCCTACTCCATCAATATTCAAGGTGCAGTATAAACTAGCTAATAGGGCATCACAGGAGCTGCACCACCAGCCACGCGCTCCTTGTTTTATCTCCACCAACAGTTCAATCATTAATTACAAAGCATTTTGTCTGGCAAGTGAAAGGCTGCAAATGAAGCTGATATTTTATCGAGCAAAATGTGCAACCTGCAGAGAGGGACAAGGTGAGGGAGCCGGAGATATGGAAATGGTCAATTTCACCTGCATGAGTGATCGCTAATTAACTTTATTGTATCCTAATAACGGTCAAGTCTTTTGTTTGCTGCTTAAAAAGGGACTGTTCCTTTGAGGGGGGGGGGGGGGGGGGAGGGGCTTCTATTTTCTTCAAATGCACGGTGATAATCTGTTTAGGGTTAAAGATGGGAGATTGACACATTAAAGTCGATCATCCAATCGCAGCTGCAGTACGTACTAAGAACTTTCTGCTTAGATTTAAGGTAAATCATAAGTTAACTATGCATCATGATGTGAGATTACAGGTTATGTTACGGCTGGTCCAGTTCAGGATTCCTACTCCTGCTGTGTGGGAGCCAGGATGTCGATCACGTTTTCATCCCACCGTGTCAGGCTTCCTAAGGTGCTAAAATGTGGCGCTTAGTGTATCATATTGACACCACAGGTGGTCTGTGGAGCTACTAATGGACGCACTATTTGACGCCGTGGGAACAGCGGCCTCTGGTATTGATGTTAAGGCACACTTCTCTCCGGAAGGGTCACCATTTGAGGCTACGGTAACAAGTTTATGCTCACACCAAAACTGCATTAGGACTAGAAAGAACAACTTCAGGGTGAGGTTACGTTCGGAGGCAACATGGGTTAAGATAAAATACATAAAAGTAAAAGACCACAAACAGTGACTACACACGTACTTTCTTACAAAAGTAACAACGTGCAGCATGTTGTGTTACAAACATCAGTAAAAGCGTCGCAGCGTCGAACCCTGGTCTCCTTTGGGAAAAAAAAAATATATATCGTATGACATTGTTTAGGCATCAACTATTGAAGCATTTCCATTATCCTACGCTGCATCAATCACCAATGCAAACATGTAGCTTAAGCGTCAACATGTTTCGCAGAAGGGACAGGACAGAGCGGCGCTTTTGGACGGTGTATCATAAATCAAAAATATGCCTCAAAGCAAACTACTTTTTCAGAGCTTCTAAATGATGTGATGTTTGCAGTAAAATGAGCACTTACGGTTGAAAAATTGCAAAGAAAACAAAAGAACCCAGGCCTAACTTAGAGATTCAAAGATGTCCACAATGCGAAGGACAGCAGTTGATTTGTGTTTCCTAAAATAAGTAGTGGAGGAGCCTGCCTGCACCCAGGGGCCCATTTTTTTTTTCAAAATCCAGTTATGCCCTTAGTCATTAGACAAGATCGAATGACTTCTTTTGGCGAGAAAAAACAAACCATAGAAAAAGAGCCTGGTCATCGTATGGTTTCTTAGATCCACCCTCAGTATTTTAATAGTGTGTATGTCAATCAACTGCATATTTCACACCCTTCAATTAGAACTTGACAGATGATAAAAATGAGAAGCTGCTTACTGTATGTTTACTCCTGAAAGAGACATTGGAGGACCAGAAAATGTGTCTTTGTTATCAGTATATGCAATTAAGGAGTGGAAGCAATGACAGGTTTAGCAGCAATTATCAGCTTCTTTTTTCTTGAGTCTCGTCACTTTTTCACAGTACATTATGTGTCACTGTTGAAGTATGTGCTAACTATTTTGTGCCATCTCTGACTTGTTTCTAAAAAAAAAAATAAAAATCTGACATACTGCTTCTGATCAAACTTGACAAGCTAATCAACGCTACAAAGAGAAACAATGAAAGCCAGACGCCAATGATTGGAAGCTTCTCTGTAACTTCTGAGGCTTCACCTGTTCTGCAAAGCATTACCTCATCAAATCTCGTGGCGGTGGCTTTATTCTTCTCTGCAATTGAGGCTGAAAAGGGCAGAAAGTTCTGCTCAGAACTATGTGGCAGCGAAAACACCCGAGGTCTCACTTGCAGCATCTAAACTTTCTACGAAGGTACAATGGGAAAGTTTGCAGAGAAAAAGTTAAACCAGGTTTTTACAATGCTCAGTTCTTATCACATGAGTTGGTTGCTGACGCCCAACCTCCAAACGCTTCGTGTCATCTCTGTTTGAAAGCATTCTGTTCTGTCTTTTGCTGAAAGAATCCCCCCAGGAAATTGTTTGCATTGCTCAAAGAATGTAACGTAGCTCATCGCTCTGTATTCCAAGCTTTTATTTTGTGTGACTGCAGCGAGCAGCATTCCCAGGCGTATAACCAACCTGCCAAGCCAACAATTTCTACAATATATAAGCAAATGATGAGTGTTCCTTGGCAGAAATGAGCATTAAATCGCAGCACTGTACTTGGTTTGTATTTTCACAGGGAAACGAGGGGAGAGCAGTTTGACATTACACACATTGGTACAGTCTGCATTTGCTGCACCGTTATTATGAATACGGTACAAATACAGTTTTTAAATTAGTTTATATCATTGCTGGCAAATTAAACAAATCTTGACAATTATTAGACGCATTTGAATTTAGAAAAGAATAATAGAACGGCATAAACTCAAATTGATTTTTATAACTCACTGCCAATTATGTCTCCTAGAAAATAGTTTAGATACTAGTTTAGAAACGCACTTATGTGAAGTGCTACATTTGTGCTACATACATCAATAGGAGTCGGGTCACGAGGATGTTGGGCCTCTGTCACACCACAGACGTTTGACTAAGTTTAGGAAAGAGACATAGATCAAATAAGATTAAAGAAAGATCAAGTTAGTTTGAATGGTAAGAAAAATGTGTGTGAAGCCGTTCTCCAACAAGTCCTTGTAAACCTGAATGTCAACATGCGTTGCCTTTGCCTCGATGTGTTAGGAAGCATTTGTTTAAAGTGGCTGGTTTAACACACTAGTTCATTCTAAACAATAAAAAAAAAAATGCTGGATTAACTGTGTGTAAACACAGTGGGTTTTGGTGGGATTCAACCCAATCATCAGGATCATGGTTGTTTTACCCTGCTTGTACAAATGCCCTTACGGAGTCATATGAAAGTTTTTTACACTTTTTACACTACTTGTGCATGATTCTCATCAAGTTATTAGAGAATGTGACCAGGTTACAATTAGCTTCCCCACAAACACATATGTGAAACTTTTAGGAAACAGTGTTCATGCAGATGGCATTAAACCCGACTTATCCTGTGACTTCATACTGCAGCTGCTGCTGCTTGCAGCTTAATTTGTGCTTCTCATCCTCTGTCATCCATCTATGCGTCTAATGCTACCTGCCAATAATATCTGATGCAGCTCTTCACGGACACTGTTCGTCGGTTGTTGCCCTACAAATAATAAATACGGAAAATGCCACGGCCGCTGCAACACCTGATCTCTTTTGGCTAAAGCACATGGTGGCGCATTCTTCTTTTGCACCGTCTCATGATCAGACAATGCTTGTCTTGTTTTCCGCCGTCTTCTGACTTCTTGTTGTGAACAAAGAGGAGGGGTGAGAGATATTGGACTGCTTTGTTGGGCACAGAGGGAAAGGTGTTATTACCAGCAGAAGAGTGCGTCTGTCTGATAAGAACACAGCTACCATTCATTCACAGAGGAGGAGGAATCACAGCACCCTGGGTCAATACTTCCCTTTTCTGTTTCCTCCCCTCCTGCTGAGAGTCGACAGTAGTTCTGAGTGAGAAGAAGGAGCTTTTCTGTTCCCTTTTCTTCTCTCGGGTCTATTAGATCTCACACAAGCCCGACCCCCCCCCCCACCACAACTTACTTGTCTATCATGGTCCATCTGAGCCTCCGCTCCTCCTCCACCTTCAGCCACTTCACACAGACAAGTCAATCTGTGCTACAGATTCCCAAACCCCCCCCTGCTCCCTTTTCTGCCAACACAAAACTTTTGCATCCAGCAACTAACCCACTCCTGTCCGAGTCCAGCGAGAAGCCAGGTTAAGAGCTGATACAGTTCTACGACTGCCCATTCACCAGTGACAACACTAGCTAAACATGCTGTGTCAGTTGCACTACTTCAGGGAAGCTGTTAAAAAGCATTTACAAACTGTCTGACAGGCTGATCAGGCCAGTTTAAATCCCTGCAGACCCTCGCTGTCTGTCCTGTCTGAGTCAGACATGAGCTTGAGGCAGAGGACCTCCAGGCAAAGTCCCCCTGCAGCGAGGCACTTCACACCCCCCCTCGAAGAGGAGCACAGCAAGGCCACTGCACAGTCCATTATCTCCCAAGAGGAGTCATTATCTAAGGTCCTGCTGAGATGGAGAGAGCAGCTAGCGGACCAGAGACAGGCCAGGAATCATGGAGATATCTGCCTCCTGTGGTCTCAGACTTTCTGCTACAATATTCATTGATTGTGATATGAACATCTTACAAAATGTTTGGACCACCTGCCGTTTCCAAAACTGCCAGAGGAGATGAATCCAGATGAAGGTCCTGACTCCCTTTGGATTTTAAAGTACCACACTGATGTTAGGCATAATTTGACGTTTTATTCTTTCTTCTTTTTATTCTGGATTTTCACTGAAATAGTTTTGGATGACTTTCAATTCCAAAACCTGCTAAACGGACCTTCATGCCGTACTTGTTTAGCCCCGTGTGAAACAGTTTGTTTTAGCTCCCGGTTGTATTGGCCTATCTGTGCTTTAGACCACATGGATTCTAAGAGCAAGCTAACCTAGTTAACGGTAAATAAATAAACATTTTATACATTTCAGTGTAAAAGACGTAGACCTGAACCTAATCATTTACATGTTAAACAAACATTTATTTCCTGAAGTTGTTACACATATTTCTAGTATTTCTGAAATATAGTTACCAAAAGTTTGTATGTGCTCCACTGCAGTTAATCAACACCTCAAAGGGTCCAACTGTGAAACAGGAAGTGGGCGGATGCAAGGCTTTTTTATATGGGAGCAGATTGAACTGTACCAAGTTGAGGGAAAACAGAAACGTTTTTGTTTTTTTCCCAGGAATAGTCTTCAACGTAACCTTAATGATTTTTGATATGTCTATGATGGAAAATTTTAAATATTACCTCAGAATAGATTATATTGTTCTTGCATGGGAAGGGCCAAATTAATTATTTAATGATCATGGTGTGTTCTAGTAGTTGAATCCCCACCTGCCCCACCTGCCCCACCCACGGTGTACAAAGCCAGGGGTAGAAATAGTGGCGGAGAAAATAAAGTCTTGTGAAGCACTGAATCATTTTAAGGCAGCTGTGTTGAAAACGTTATGGAACATGGAATTACCTGCTATTATTATTGTTATTAGTATCATCATCATCATCCACACTCTCGTCAAAACCACCTGAACTGTTTTGTTTGTCTGCTGACCTGCATATAGGCCTTACGCCAGGTTAAAACTGAGCCAGGTCCTGCTGATGAGCATACTGTATTAAAGACCGTGGAAAACGCTTTGGGAGGGTGTGGAAAACAAGTCTTAGAGCCACTGGAGAGCCTCAGTGAAGTCTGGCAACCGAGTGGACAGATCACGTGGACACACAAGATTTGCTTTCTGTGTGATTTTATTTTTCTTAATTAATATGTTCAGCTCACATTTTGCCTTTGTTTAATATGGACACCCATAAGCCCAACTGCTCTTTAGCTATTAAACAAAAGTTGAAAAGATGACTTTGGAATGTTTTCCCCCAAACGGGTGAATGTATGTTTTTGTGTTTTCGTGTAAGTGCAAAGATCCACGAAAAGCTGTCGCAGGCCCTTCAGTGCAGCTGCTGTTTTAAAAGCCACAGGACCCAGTGAAAGGCACTTGTAGACGAAGGTTTACCATTTGACAAAATGTCACATCAAGCACCTTTTACTCAACCTGTCAGCCTGTCTAAGGAGAAGCTCACTCTTGCTTTCTATCTTTTGTTTTCACGCTCTCTCATTTTAGATTGGTAGGAAAAATGGAAATTATCATTAAAATTTTATGTAGAACCGTTGACATCGACACTGTTTAAAGGACGCGTTCGCTGATTTTGAACTCGCTTTTGATAGTACATGTACAAAATTCTATTAGACTTACCATTGACTTCCCTATATCCAAAAATTTGTCTCCACTTTTAGCTGAAAAATACCTTTAGATGACGTCAATTGGAGGAACCTTCAGTTCAAATGATTTTGTTGGTCATACTATGGAGTTTGTAATCATCGTCAACCTGCTTAGCCAAAGCTCCCCAAGATGACATCATCTGAACCCCTGGAGTTTGGAGTTCTTCAGCTAGGAGCAGATAAATATTTTATTAAGTGAAGTCAGAGGAAACTTTAATAGCATTATTGTACGTTTACACACTAAACTAAAGCCATAGAGAGCAAGTGGAAAATTGTTGAAGTCACCCTTTAATGGGGTTAGTCAAAGATAAAGACGAGAAGTGAAAGAACTGCAGAAGATTCAGCAAGTTCCCCATTAGACAATAGACGTGGGTCTGGTTTTGCTCTGGTTTGGTCTCATCCTGCTTTAGAACTCAGTAGTATCTCTGCACAAACAAGGTCCACAAAGGGATTTGCTTTTGGCTGTTTCCCGGAAATTCCACAGACTCCAACATCTTTGGGAGGAACTGAAGAAACCCTTAAGCCAAAATATATCACGAAGCCGCAGAGAACAAATTCCATGACAGCAAATGACCGAAAATGAAAAACATTTCACAAACTCACACAGGTGTTATACTATATTGTATGTCCACACGCAGTACTTTTGCTGCTTTTCACTGTGGCACACCACTCCTCTTTTCAGCTTCAGACGTGCATATGCATACATACACCAGTAAACTAACAGGAAAGTACACAGCCAGAAGTAAAAACGAACACCTCACCAGCACAGACTGACTGCATGTGCCACTGTACACAAACACACCTCCAGCTAAAAGTAATCCTGCTATCACCTGGTAACACTCGACCGCAGAGTCTCCCAAACAGCTTAAGGGATATTAATAAAAAGTGTTGGCGGTACAGCAGGGAAACATGCAGATATCAGAATTTAAACTCAAATTACAGCTGCTGAACACTTTGATACACATATGCACATACTGCTGCTAACAGCAGCTTCACAACTTCAAAGCTTCGCTCCATCCTGTTGTGATCACCAAGAAACAGCGATGAAACTTAATGCTGCAGGTTTTTTTTTTTTTTGGTTGTTGTTGTCAAGGTTCTCTATTGGCTACCAGGTGCAGTCACTTGCTCTACTCCTGAAAATGGGGAGGCAATCAAATACTTTCCCTGCAGTCTTAGTCATGAACCAATCTGCTTCAGTTAGCGTGATAAAAATTATGAGTGATATTATTAATCGTAGTGGGAGTATTAGTATAATTAGTATTAAAATTAGCATTTAGCATGTCCTAAACCTTTGTCGGCACATTGGATCTGATCCACTGTACAAAATTATGTGTTGAAGGGTCAGAGTTTCTTCCTTGAGAGACTGAAATAAGTTCAGTAGGGACCTGGCTCAGTATCTGGATGAAGCTAATCCTTCTACAGTCATTGCAACATTTTTTCTGTATTTTCTAGAAGTATTCTAATAAAGCAACTGTGATATAAATCACAAAAATGTTAATGGTCTGTAGACTTTTGCACTGACAGGTGAAGTCGTTCTCTCGCGACAGTGGCACCTGACAGAAGGTGGGTTATATCAACCAGCAAGTGAACACTCAGTTCTTGAAGTTGATGTGTTTGAAGTGGGAAATATGATCAAGTATAAGGATCAGAACGACTTTGACAAAGGCTTAAATAACGAGGGCCAGAAGAGTGTGTCAGAGCTTCTCCTAACAAAGGACCTGTAGTACACAGTGGGTGAGTTACTACAGTGTATCCTTGAGTTAGCAAAGAGTTTGGTGGTTTGACTCAGGCCACACCAAACTGTGTAGTCACGGTGCAGCATCTATACTCAGCTGTCCTGCAGCTCTCATCGTCTCTCTGTGTGATCCCGTCTCTGTCAGCAGAATTCAGATGACTGACTTGTCTCTGCTTGTTGCTGCGGAGCTTGACTCCGTTAAGCATGAGGCTACTAAAGGAAACATATGGTTTCAACGGCCTAATCCAAGCCCAGCAGCCCTCTATACTGTCTGCTACATCTTCCCATCTAAAAGAGACTTGCTCTGCTGTGCTCTGCTGGGTCTGAATCACACGGTGGTGTGCTGAGATTGTCGCTCCTTCCCTCCACCGCAGCAATCAATCCTCAGTATGAGGAGCAAATCAATTGGTTTAATACAAAGGGCTGTCAGTGTGCAGCTGAAGGGCATTTATCCACTGTCAAGCAAGTTGCCCTGAGGCTGTTTTATTTTTAAATAAGACAGAGAAACAGCAGCTATTTCCCAGAAACCAAATCGAGCTTTTGTGACCTGATAATAAAATGCAAATTCCGAGTTACGCAGAGGTGCTTCTCATCTGATGCTCCCAACATCTTTCCACTTCCGGCCACAACTTAATCAGTAGCCACAGACGAGCAGCTGGTCTCAAATCACTGATTGGGCCGTGCATTAACTCGCTTTTCATTCAGCTAATTATTCTTTCTAACATCTGGTGTTGTTCCTTTTAAATCATCTTTTCTACTCTTTATAGGACAGTAGAAGATCTTGTGCATCCTGTCTGTTAACAATTCCTCCATTGTTGCAGCAAATAAGCATTTTTCTGCCCAGTGTACTTATGCATGGAGTGAACTTTAAAGAGTCTTTCTATTCACAAGGAATTGTCAGCCCCTTCATGTGTTATGGCAACTGATCAGCCCATAATTATGGTTTGGCAGGTCACCTATCACCTACTGACATAGTTATTATGAGCAAGATATGTGGAAATCAGTGACCGCAGTAAATTTTACAGGCTTCAGCGTGAATGGCCGAATGACAAAACACAGGACTGTTTGACATTGTTACTTCGGTTGCTGCTACTTTAGTCAGTGTTGTTTTGGATCTTTCCCTAACTCTAACCTTCCCTCTTCCTTTTTTTTTCATTTTTTGAGGACAAGGGGGCAAATAAGTTGCGTTACTATCACGTCACTTTACACACTTCATAATAAACCACTTTTTCCAATTTTCTCCGTCCATGGTCTCATTGAAAAGACTTATTTGACATGTTAGCAGTACTCAAAGTGAGCTGGTATGCAGTACTTTTAGTCTTGGCTTTCTGAATTTAAACTTGCCATTGCCTACGTGTTCTTCTCACTTCACATGAGTAGTTTACAAAGAAAACTGGAAAAGGTCTCAGATCATATAATTAATCAGCAAGTGAAATATAAATCATGTACTTTCTTACTTTTACTTATGTAGACATTTCAGTGGGCACTTAGAGTAGATTATTGTTGGCAACCCTGAACTCACGGGATAAGCCGAGAGTAGTAGTAGTAGTAGCTTAAGTACAGTTTTTGAGTACTTCATCAACCACTGCCACACATATTGTTACTGGAAGTACACTATTTTCTTAATTGCATTGTGTATATTTTTGTGCAGAGACCTGAATTGTCAAGTGTCCTTGGCTTTTCAGCCTCCTTACCTGCCTAAAGGGATTGAAGGATGAACGATGACCCACCTTACTCCTAACCTTTCTGATTTCTTTTGTAAATGAATCCCACATCTGTTTTGATTCCTCATCCCTTGATGGTGATGGAAACTATTGCTGAAAGTAATAATCCATCTCTGTTTTTGGTGCATATTCAACCCTGTTGTTAAAGCTTAGCCGGTTGTAACGAAGCTCTACTGGAACGAACACCAGATCTTTGTAAAAACCTTTCAGATAAAGCCAATTTGGTTATTACCAGTCATTCTATCCACAATATGTCTGTAATACAGTGTCACATGGCTAATCAGTGGAGTCATAAGCAAGTTGTAATAATTCTACAGTCCAATATTTTGGTTCAGATGGCTGGAGCGTCTTTCAACATGGCGTCATCTGTCCATCACTAGTTACCACTTCACCTCCTTTCTCTTCATCTCTCACAGTATTTTATTTTCACCCTAAACAGGGAAAGTGCAGCCGTCTCAAACTCGCTCCGCATGACAAATCCAGACAGACAATTCCTGCCAAATGTCTGTCCACAGCAATATTACGCTGTTTTATGTGTATGTTTAGATTTTTATCAAATGCTTAAGGTTAAGAACTTTGGAGTCAAACTTAATTCTCCAGTGCAACAGTCCTCCAGCCCAACCCTCTTTCTGATCTACTCTATGTTATGCAGCTGTGTAAGTCTTCCTTTCTCAATTAATTCCTACATTTTGGTGCAGCTTCAGAACCATGAAGATATGATGTATTGAATAATGATGAAGAACCTGAGTCTCAGTGGTCACTAATTCCTGGAACTACACTGTTCCAGGGCAAGCAACAGAAAAATGGGTGTGAAAAAGTGAAACTAAATAAATGTAAAGAATGATGCTGCTAAAGAAAAGCCTCCTTGTCCTCCTCCCTGGGGTGAATAAATTTTTAAAAACCACAATATGTATGAATGTTGTTCATTTCTATTCTATTTTATCTAATACATCAGTGTGAGAGATTGTGTATGAATGAGACTCCGGTTCATTCCGTTTGTATTTAATCTGCTCTGATCTTGTTCTGATGGTTTAAGCGCTGCGTCTTCTATAATTGAAGCAGACAGAAACCGACAAGGGAAGGAAAATATCCTCTACAAATGTCTCTAACAAGACTTATGTGGGAAAAGGCTGAATGGGATTAGGGTATTGATTTTTATCGACTTCAGCAAAGTCATAACAGCCCACAGGGAGCACGCAAACACGAAGCACATACACACATATTGTTGCTTCCTTTATTCTCATTTGTCCTTTATCTATTCAGCTTCCACGATTAAAAGTTTACAAGAAAGTGCCTGAAATCACGTGGACGCTTGCAGCTGATGCCTTTTTTTACATTTTTAAACCATCTCTTCCCTAGTCCTCACTAAGTTTTTTTTTTTTTTTTTTTTGTAGCTTAGCATTTTGTTGCTTCCCATTGATTTTTACAAGCCCTCTACCACATGATATTGCTTGATAACAATCTTCTAAGCCTACTCTCTCTGACAGGCAGAGCACAGGCCTACTGGCTCATATCTGTGGTGCTGAAAGAAGCAAATAATTGGCCATTTAATAGTGTGATCACATCCAAAGCAGGGGAAAATACCAACATCTTAACAGCGTGTAGGAGTAAAATGCCCACTTCCAGATTATTTCTAAACGCATAGGTAATAGCAGCAGTTTGTTCATTCTTTGGTTATAAAGCCATGAGTGGTGGGCTCATGTTGGTGGTTTCAGTCTCTGCCTCCCAAGAGGGGCCCTTCACTGAACTGGATCAAGTGATACACCTCCATTATAGACAGTGTATTGGACTCCTACTGTATTTAGCTTGAAAAAAATGGTCCAAACCAACTACGTAATAAAGATAAATGATGAAATTAACATTTAAAGTGCAACCACAAGGGGGCACAAGCCAGTGTCTTCTTCCAGTCCCAAGTCTGAATAAATGCCGAGGTTGTGTCAGGAAGGGCGTCCGACGTAAAACACATTCAAAATTAAACATGCAAATTAGTTTGAGAGGAATGTTCTGGAGGTAAAAAAAGTATCAGACAGGTTGATGAGTCTGAAGCTCGACATTCAAGGCTTGAATATTAGAATAAAAGAGCATATGAGGACTTGTATGTTAGGTTGGACACTAAAGAGGGAGAGGTGGATTCGTACAGGTTGGCCAGACAAAGAGATAGAGATGGGAAGGATGTGCAGCAGGTTACTGTGATTAAAGATAAGGATGGAAATATACTGACAGGTGCCAGGAGTGTGATGGGAAGATGGAAGGAGAACTTTGGAAAGTTGATGGATGAGGAAAATGAAAGGGAACGAAGAGTAGAAGAGGTGACTGGTGTGGAGCAGGAAGTAGCAAAGATTAGTAAGAGTGAAGTGAGGAGGACGTTGAAGAGGATGAAGAGCGGAAAGGCAGTTGGTCCTGATGACAAACCTGTGGAGGTATGGAAGTGTCTAGGAGAGGTGGCAGTAGAGTTTCTGACTAGTTTGTTTAACAAGATCTTGGAGAGTGAGAGGATGCTGAGGAGTGGAGAAGTGTACTGGTACCAATTTTTAAGAACAAGGGAGATGAGCAGAGCTGTGGCAACTACAGAGGAATAAAGCTGATGAGCCAAACAATGAAGTTGTGGGAAAGAGTAGTGGAAGCTCAGCTAAGGACAGAGGTGAACATTTGTGAGCAGCAATATGGTTTCATGCCTAGAAAGAGTCCAACAGATGCAGTATTTGCTTTGAGGATGCTGATGGAGAAGTACAGAGAAGCTCATAGGGAGTTGCATTGTGTCTTCTTAGATTTAGTGAAAGCGTATGACAGGGGACAGAGAGAGGAGCTGTGGTATTGTATGAGGACGTCTGGAGCGGCAGAGAAGTATGTTAGAGTGGTGCAGGACATGTATGAGAGCTGTAAGACAGTGGTGAGGTGCTGTAGGTGTGACATAGGAGTTAAAGGAGGAGAAGAGGACGCAGAGGACGGGGTTAGATGGAGGCACGTGATTCGCTGTGGAGACCCCTGAAAGGGAACAGCCCAAAGGAAAAGAAGAAGATGGAATTAGCCTTTAGGTTGTGGTTGCAAATTCAAAGAATCTATTCAAATGTTCTCTCAGGATAATATCAAATACAATTAGATCCACATGATAAAAACCTGAGAGTCACTTTACACAAGCACTCAAATTGAATTTGTACCAAACAAAACACTGTGCTGTGAAGGGATCGGTATCACACAAATTAGGGATAAACACTTGAGGCCTCTCATATTGGATAAAACAAATCAGCGTAACTGATTTTCACAGTGAGAAATATTTTCTTCACAAGCAAAGAAAATAATAGACATGTAAATGTATCACAAGTGACCAACAAAACCTAATACAATAAGTGTGAAAAAAACAAATACTGGTTACAGATGTACTTTCACAGAAACTTAGCTGGTCAGTAAATCTTATAATAAATTCTAATCTTCTAACACGACACTCTACGATCGCAAATTGCAAATTTATACTTGCAGATACTGTCTGAACCAAATGATTGGTTCAGTGGAAAACATCTTTTCATGCAGTCCATTCTGATTAAATCGAAAGCTTATGTGTTGATGCGGACATAAATCAAACAAGATGACATAAGCAGTAGAAGTTTTACCTTCAGCCAATGAATCTGTATTTAATCCCTCAGAAAAATTGAAATGTTTACATCTTTACCATCACATTTAAAAAAAAAAAAAAAAGGTTTGTTTTATGCTTTTATTGTCAAGTAAAAACAATCATTAGCACCAGTGTGCACACATTTAAGAACGCAATGGACTCTTACGACAATCAACTTTGTAGTCGATTAATTAACAAACAAATAATAAAACAATAAGAATAATAATTTTCTTTGCTTAAAAATGCCAATAACAGCCGAGCACAGACCTCAGCTGTTGCACAGTGACAGACCTGATGCTAAAGGTTTTCAATATGAATTCAAAGTTGAGCACTGATAAAACCTGAAGAAACATCAGCAAATCGCCGGTTTGAAGCAGAACAATGACGTCTAGCAGCCAGACAAACTTTGCTGGAGACGATCTGAACTGGGAGTAACTTCCTGCTGCTCAGTGTCTCCACAGCGCCTCTGACTGCTGTTACTCTAACAATAACCTGTTTTAATACTCCATAGAAATTCATTACACACCGGACAAACTGCACCGTACGTGTCCACGCTTTGTCCCAACAAGCCTTTCGCTCGGTGAGACCCGGAGCTCTCCGCGGTGCTGAACTACTAAGGCGCTGGCCTTGGTGCTGAACACACACAGTCCGCTTCCTGTCACACAGCCTTCACCAGTTTGAGTGGATTTTTTTCTACGATTTCTGTCACTTATGAAGTCGCATTAACAAAGTGCGATCTCCTCTGGAGCATCTTCATTTGAATAAAGGAAAACCAGCAGCAGCTTCTTGTGGTTTCTAAACTCTGCTCGGAGGTCGCTGGACTTTAATGTGAAAAGCAGCACATGGGGAGTCTAGTAACCGAGCTTTACTTACCTGTATCAAGGCAACGCCGCCCGGAGCGTCCACTCTGTCGGGCGAGTTGTCCAACACTCGGTCCCTGTACAAAGACCACAGCCCCACGTTGGGCACGAACAACAAAGCCGCTATGAGCAGCCCGGCGACCTGCAGCAGCCTCTTCTCTTTCCGCCTCATGTCTCCGGGAGAAAGCGAGCGAAGCAGCAGCGGCGACGGAAAGCGGCGAGTCCAAGTGGAGACAGCGTTCAGTGTGACTGACTGACGGACTGAATCGAAACTGGTTGGAGCAGCCCTGCAACACACGCTACGTCCGGCCGTGACTTTCAAAATAAAGCCTCAAGAATCACAGCTTGATTCGACTTTTCTCCAAAGAGAAATCAAGATCAGTTTTAGTTTTACACTCAAAAACATTATTCTCAAAGTGATAAATTCACTAAATACGTGTTTTCGAAAGACTCAGCTTCTCCTTGAAAGTCTTTTTCATTATACTGACCTGTTGCCAAATAACCTCAATAGTGTTAAACCATGTTGTTTTTTGTCTGTTAAAAAAAAAACAGAAACAGGTTTTAAAGGCTTTGCAAATAATTGCATTTTTTAAATTTACACTCCATTCCAAATCAAAATGCTTCTAAATTCAGAATTCAGTTTGACCATTGTACAAACTATGTAAAATGCACCCAACATAATTTTTTTACGTTTTTCCATTCATAATATCACGTATTAATATCAACTAAATCTGTCGGTTTAATTATCACCTTTATGAAAAGCCAACGGAGTCGTCATCACTTTATGCAAACAGTTCAGGAAGAATCGGATCTATCAGCATGTAGACACTCAACATATGACTTAAACGTGAACAAAAAACTGTCACATAAATCTTCGTAAATAAAATGGAGCTTGTTGAATCCACCTTGTGTAATCAGGTGGGGATTCACAGGATTTTTTTAATACGTTGCCTTGTGGTGTTTTGTGGTTTGATGTGGTTTTACATGTTGCACTTTTAAGCCATGAGAACACAGCAATCAGGTTGTTTTGCACACGCACTTGAACGGGTGCTTTTGTTTTGAAGGGTGAAGCATCTCTCCTGCTGTTGGTTTCTGGTGGCACTTACAGCAGCTTGATGCAGTTTATCCTTTTAAAATAGGACTTGGCGGGGACAAGGCAAAGGGACCACACCTTTGACGGACCTTGCTGTCTGAATTCAGTTTGTGTTGAATCTGAAAGTCCTTCATGTTGTCCCGGAATGAAAAGCAGAACCGTGCCGGGATATTTATTAGACAATGATGTGCTGCAGCAAACAGGAATCAAACCCTGCAAAGTATTTCGGACATATATCTCAAATAACAATCTCAAACAGCGACTCTGTGCACAATGAACATAATCAGACTTTACTTGCCTGTTGCTGGCTGCATAACACACGGGCTTGTAGTGCAGCGCTTGTATCAAGGCGAGACGGAGATACAGCTGGAGGTTAGGGTGGTGTGCAAGGCTTGAATGAGCTCAGATCAGGACACAACAGAGGGCAGTAAAACACTGCCTTTCATTTTAGAGGCAGGAAAACTAAATCAGACCAGTAACGACGGTTCTTTTGAATTCATGTTTCAGCTGCTACTTGTTCGTTCTTTCTGTGTCCTAAGAAAAGGCCACAGCTGAACACTAATAATACTTCCTGCTTCCATAAGTTTGGTTAAATGTCACATGTCACTGTGCTCCGACGCAGGGCAGGTGCTCAGCAGAGGTTCTTTCATCAAATCATTTCAGTTAAATCTGGCCTATGGGACCCCTTCCCTTCTTAAAACATCCGTTCCACAGCTCCCCTTAATTCAATATATATGGCGATTTTAATGTAATTACATTATTATCGTATTTAATCATTTATATTTAATTAGGCAATTTGCATAACATTCACTGTTTGCTAACTAAACATTTCATATGTAGATGACTGCAAACAATGATTGTGTGACTGAAGTTTGTAAAAAAAAAAAAAGAAAAAGAAAAAGAGCAGTTTGCTCTTTTGCTGCAATTTCAATAAAAGTAAAATCCAAATTCTCTCTGTGAACGATTACTCAAGTTCAAGATTGTTTCCGGAATAGTATTCAGTGCAAGGCTGCAAAGAATTGAGGCCTTTCACCTGCTACACTTTATAGCGCTGTGAAAAGATTCAGGGACTATGGTGAACTTTCAGTGTGTCAAGCCCAATGGCAGAAACGACCGTTGAATATTTGTGAGACCTTCCAGCCCTCAGGCACCATCGCATAAAATCTGTCATGTTACCATGCTGAGTATTGCCACATGTACTCAGGAGTACTTTGGAAAACTGTTACTTACCCATGAAGGAAGCCACGCTGCCGTGAGCTTCAGGCCTGAGCTCACGTCAAACAGTGGAACTGTGTTTATCCCAGCTTTTGTAGTATTGCAAGCAAAAAATTCCAATTTTGCTTATTTTTACAAAAGTTCTGCTGTAAAAACACAAAACATCTTTGTATGTTTGTAAGATAAACAAAGGTTCAAACCAACTGACGAACCACAATGCAGACTCTATCAAAAAGGTCAGACTGGAATCCATGTTGCATGTCGTCATGAGTCAGTGTCTCAACTGAGACGGAGTTTGGACGTCGATGGAGAATCTTCTGTTCAACCCGGAACAAACATATGTAACAGAACAGTTCTTGAGGACATTGGATGATTTGACTGTTGTAAATTCTGGGCTAACTTTTCAGTTACATTTGCACGAGCATCAAAGGACACAGTCCTGTAGTAGTTCCCTTGAAAGCAGCTTTTCATACAGCCATGATTACAATGTCTGAGACATGCATTAGCATATACCTTACAAAATACAATCTTTTCATATATTTATATTTAAATCTTTCTATCGAGAGTTTCTGTTTATTTGACCTGTAGGTTTTCCATTTACAGCTCCGATCACTGAGGCACAATGACGTTTCGGTAATTGCTTATCAGGGATGTCACGGCCCGGCCCTTTCTGAATGAGCTCCGCTAATGGCTTTCAGCACAGAAGAGTCAATCAGTGCCATCACAGGATAATAATACTACCATTTCCTCTGCTTTGAGGCTCTGTAAATTACCTTGATTTTTTTTTTTTCCTCAGCCTCCTTTCATTTCACCAGTAGCCTGTGACACAAGCAGGAAGAGTTAGCCTAAAAGCCTAAAATCCACATTCAGAGGTTGCACGGCTCATTCAAAATTCATGCGGGAGGACGCTGAACAGATTGAATTGTCACAGCTCGGGCTTGTACAGATGGAGAGGATGAAAGAGCAATGAGCTGCTCTCTCTCTATCTATCTTTCTGTCTGAGTGTTCAGCTCAAGAATAGAAAGAGCAGGGGGACAGATTGAAACACACGATGGCTTCAAATCCACCCGTCTCCTCTCAGTGTTTCTGACCTGTGCATTCCAAAATACAAGTCGAAGGTTGAGAGGACATCAGGATCGTGCTTGGCCAGTTGGGAAATTTCAGTTGTGTTTGTATGTGTGTTTCAGAGGTTGCAGAAAAAGTACTGCGAGTTGAAACAATTAATGATGCTAAGTGTGGGATTAGACAAGTAATGCAAAGTGAAAACCCACCACATGATCTGTCACCTGTACACTGAGTAAGCAAAACCAAATAAAGAGCTCTGAGCTAAGTTTGCACCACTCACCTTGCTGAGAGGTTCCGTCACATGAAGGACAATCACACATTAATCCAACTGAGCTTAAAGGACAAACGATGTTTACTGTATATGATGCTGCAGTAATAAACATAATATTAGAATCTGTGAAATTACACCTTGCAGTGTGTTCACACTCAGTGAAAGCCTGAGTCATTAGCCTGAAGGTTGCAGATGTGTTGCTGAACATGTATTTCACACACTCTTTTTCATTCTTCTGCTCACACAACAAACTAGTTTATTTTCTGAACAATGTGTTTTCATGCTTCATTTTATTCTTTTTCAGATCCTGCCAGCTAACTCTCCCTGGAAAACATTGGGAAGACACTGGGTTTGGTTGTGTGAGTGCGGTAGAAAATAGAAAAGGTGCTTCCTTGTTTATTTTTATGAGTAACTAAAATGAGCAGGATTCTTGAGGTTCGTGTGCAACAACAATAAAGTTAAACATTTCTTGGTTCACAGTATTTTGTGGACCTATTAAGTGAGTAGTTGTTAAAATTATTTTGCAGTAGGAATATTTACATTACGAAACCCTTGTAATGTTGTCACGGAGTGTATGATCTCACGCCCGGACAACAAGTCCTACAACTTTAACGTCCAAAGGCGTCATTTGTACCGACCTTCTGAGACAGATCAATGAACAGTTGGTTGAAACAGCACTGCTGCACAGGCATCTGTTTGACATCAAAATGGCAAATACCATTCACCACAATGAGGTCTAAATGGCTCTAAACACTGAAATAAGTTGGATTTAAAATGGATTTAAGGGTTAGGTGCTAAATAAAGATGTGAGGGTTAGTACAAAAGTTGTTGTCTGCCTTGAAAATCAGTACTTCTTAACATCACGTCATCTGACACCTGATGTTACTTTAAGGAAGTGCTGATGTCACAAGACTATGGCAACGATAAGTTGTCTGACACCCAAATCAAACCCTGACCTCTTGTGTGACGGTTCTGAGTTTTGTGTACCGTCGACCACCGGAGCCTGGCAAACTCTGAAGACCACTGCCATTACATGTCTTCAAGCTGTTTTTTGCAGTAAATGATGTCTCACACTGTTTGTCCTCTAGTGTTGAAGACCTTTTACAGACTGATGGACACAGGTGTGAGGTCACTGTGACAGCTATTGAATGGTACAGTTTCACTCTTTGACCTGCCCCCTTTTGCCTGGATAAACTGAAACTGTCCCTAAGAACAATGTGCTGTGTAACATAACAAAACTTTAATATAAGAAACTGTACCTTTTGAATATTTGTCAAGATTTAGTTCCCATGATAATTTGCATGGGAACCAGCGAGGTGGGCGTCAAAGTCCTTGTGAGAAGGAGGTAGAGCGGATGGATGGATTATCATGGATTGTCTTTTTCCTTCTCCAGATGTGTGAATAATGTGCTTGGGTTCTCCAGGTCTTCGCTTCTGTCCCGTTGCTGGCATCACCTGGACATTGCTCATTATCCTCCCTGATCACATTCTTTTTTATAGTATGTTTATAATCTATAATGTTATGTCTAAGTCATCTGTTGCTGTCTAAAGAGGGAAGCTGTTGTTCTTCCTAAGGTTTCAAACATTTTGTCCTATAAAAGCTTTATGGGGAGTTTATTTTGATCCAATCTGTTGTACAGATCATTTTTAATTTTGGGTTATATGGATAAACTTGATCTGATTTGAACATAACATGCCCCCTGTGACCCGAAGGCATTTTCCAATTGGCCACAAAAGGACAAACTTAAGTTCCCTGGCTTCCTCGTTTGCACAGCTCCTGTCTTTATTCTTGGACCATAACAGTAAAACCTTTCCTTATCAGCTCTTGTGCCTTTCCACAAACATTACTGCATGTTACTATGGCAACAAAGGTGATCATGTTCAATAGTAAAGTTTGTCAGTGGAAGCAAACACATGTTTTTAAGGTAAATATATACCATAAATTGGAGCCACTTCAGCAGCCTCCCAGTTTGCGGGGAATTTGACACGGTTTTCCAGCACATACTGGTATGTTTTATTAAATATCAACACGACTAGAGAACGAAAAAAAAGTCAGTTTAATCAGTAACAGCATGTATGGCTCAAATAAAACTCCTATGATGAAACTGGCTTTCTGTTGGTGCTAAGGACGTGTAAGGAAATCTCCATACACAATTTATGCGTGAAAGTGCCCTTTCTTAATGCCACGAAAGGTCAAGAAGTGATAATTCACCAGAGAAATTACCACTGCACACGCCGAGACTGCATGAAATAATATCAGGCATGACTGCTACGCTGGGTGAGGGAGTGGAAATGTGGAAATGTTCTACTTTGCTATTCTCATCTGAGGCTTTCTATATAATTGCTCAGCTTTTCTGCCTAAATATGTAGCACAGCAATCTATCATGGCAGATAGCACAGGAGGGCTTGGGAAGGAGATTTACTCCACGGAGGAAGCCATAAAATCTCAACGTGCCTTAAACAGACTGCTAGGTGTGAAATTAGCCGCTCGTTCATACTTGCAGTTCTCTGACCAAGCTAAATAAAAGCCTCGAGTGTAGTGGTAAAGCAAGCGAAGTGAAATCAGGACATACACGTACTGAGAGACGACTGTGACTGTTGCTATTATCAAGACTATTCCACTAAAAATGGCTAGTTTTTATTTTCAGAATACTTCAGAAGTTGAAAGCATGAGTTGTAGTCAGGGTCTCCAGTTTCACTTCCGCGTTTGGACCTTTTGTGAACGATCATTTCCTGTTCTCACTCTTCTGCAGTGGCTCCAGCTTTACTGTCATTGTTAGTGCAATGGCTGCCACCTGTGTGTCCCCCCCGTCTCTATTGAAGCAGCCCCAGATTCTCTGTCGCTTTGCCAGATTGTCTCTCCAGTTTTCTCATTATCGTGTTCTAACCTGACTTCGTGTGCCGAACCTGTTTTTGGACCCTCCCTGTTTGCCTCTGCATGACTACTGTTCTGCGTCTCTAGGTAGCTACGCTGGCTCTGTTTCACGGCTCTGCCTCTGTCTGCTCCTTTTGGATACCTCTACTCTGTGCTTCTCATTCTCTGGCTCTTTGGATTCGGACTTTGCTTCTAGGACATTGGATTGTGAATTGGGAATTGAGCGTTTTCCCCACTTAATTGTATTGACTTTTTACTTACACTTATCAGTTGAATGAACAAACTGCTCGGGGTTTGCTCAACTCGGGGAAATTCTTTTTTAGCCTGCGTTCTTTTCAAGTTTGAACTTAATGCTGGGAACTTTCGGTGTCTCGTACATGATGCAATAAGTCACAGCTATTTCTTAGAAACAAAAATGTGATCAAGTTTAGTGTTGAATTCAATTCCTGCTTCCTTACAATTTAAGGAGGAAGATGTTTTCACCTATTTTGGTAAAAACATGAAAGCAGCAGCTCTACGTTCATTGTGTCCTATGAAAAAGTGACTCTGCAGCCAAAATGATTGTTTTTGACCAAATTCTTAACATTGCTGAGCATGAAAGTCAGCGTGCACTGTACACGCAACTGACACTCAGTTGAATCAATTTCTATCCCCCAAGGTAGAATCTACACTAATGTACCCCCTAAGGCTAATTATTGGACCTCAAGGTAACTATGGAACTATGATCCCTATGAAGGCCAAGCAGTAAAAAGTGCAAATATGCAAAAACATTGGTTCAGTTCAGGCACAATTTCAGGGGACAGTCTGGTTGTTGAAGTCGGTTTGTGGATATGAACATTTGCTATTACAATCATCAAGTCAACAATTATCATTGACTAAGTTAAATGGAAAGCAATGACCTACAGGTGCTGGTCAAATAATTAGAAAGACTTAGAAATAATTAGCAACCTGGTCTCTCATAACACCTGAGCAGTGCCACAGACTGATCGACTCCATGCCACGGCGCATTGCTGCAGTACTTCAGGCAAAAGGAACGAAGTACTGAGTGCTGTACATGCTCATACTTTTCAGTTGGCCAAGATTTGTAAAAATCCTTTCTTTGTATTGGTCTTAAGTAATATTCAAATTTTCTGAGATACTGAATTTGGGGTTTTCATCAGTTGTCTGTTATAAGCATCAAAATTAAAAGAAAGAAACACTTGAAATATATCACTCTGTGTGGAATGAATGTCTACATTATACAAGTTTCACTTCTTGAATGGAATTAGTGAAATAAGATATTCTAATTATTCGACCAGCACCTGTATATGCACTCAAGTGGAAAGATGCCGAATGTGATACAAATGTGGCCTCCTAGACGGCACAGCCCCAATAGCGATTGGACCCCGAAAAGTTACAGCTACAAGATTTATTTAGTGAGTGAAGGAAGCACTGTGCCCAAATTCAGACCCACATGGTCGTAAACTCTTGCGGACTAATTAGCAAGACGTGCACTTTCACCTTTGGGGCCTTGTTAAACACTGTAAAATCATATCCGTTACATCACTGCATCATGTAATTACTCCTGGAATCCACTGAAAATCACAGATTAAGACACTTGTCACTTGAACTGATTCATTTATTGATTTTTCAAAAGTCTTCCAGCTGGACTTGGTTATAAAACAAAAAATGCCATCGCTCCATTTGGTTGTGTCTGCCAGCCAAATCAAACATTTTGCATGCAGGGATCCTTCTGTGTTGACAATAATTGAGTCTGCTCCCTTCGTGTGTAAATTAATTATGCTCCATCAGTATTCCCACAGACTCGTGGTTGAACTGGCAGCGAAAGAAATATTAGGGACTTTCATTCCCAGAGCTGTTCCTGGATCTGGACTCTCTGCAAATAAGCTTGTTTAATTCCCACAACACTTTCTTCATCTTTCATTAAATTAACTTTCTCTCTGTTTATTTACCCCGAATGCTTTAGCTGCCATTTCCCTACCTTTCTTAGCTATATTACAGTGTCTGTGCACCAAAAGCCCATTGAGTATTGCACAATGTATTATTAGAAGGTGCTAAATTAGTTTTTCTGCTTGTTAGTATTGTTCAAATTTGATGTCATTTTTTGGTGTCGTGACCTACTGTTGTTTCTGTAAGTTTATTTCCATTTATTTCTAGGCAACAGCTGAAAAAAAAAAAAAGCTTCTACTGAATGTAAGAAAAGATGAGGGCAGAGGCTCCTGCCGCCCGTTGAAAATCACTCCAATTTCCACACACTCTCTGAAATGGGACCAATCTGGGCAGACTAAATGTCTCAGCATGTGCAGTGCAGTTATGTATCTGCACAGGACTGTTACTCATTTACTTCCCCCAGAAATGAAGAAGTGAAACACCTCAAACAAGGCAACAGAAAACAACGTGACGCCGTCAACGGGCCTCTTTGTTTCAGATTGAATGCACTGTGCTTACTGAACTGCGCAGGCCATTTGACGGTATCCACACATTTATGTGGTGCACTGTGTAAACACTTTGAACACAAGAGGGCAG
Organism: Channa argus; assembly: GCF_033026475.1. Lineage (NCBI taxonomy): Eukaryota > Metazoa > Chordata > Actinopteri > Anabantiformes > Channidae > Channa > Channa argus. The sequence goes on from NC_090218.1 coordinate 11,411,045, forward strand.
CTGTAGCTCAGGAGGTAGAGCAGGTTGTTCACCCACTGTGGGGTTGGTGGTTCAATCTCCAGCTCCTCTCCCTGCAAGTTGCTTTGAGTTAAAGCGTCTGCCAAATGACTAAAGGTGTAAGAAAAACACACCCGACTGTGGGCTTCAAAACATAATAAGTTTGATTTACCACAGATTAAATGACCATTTGTAACGTGAAAGAACTCACTCACTCTGCATTATGTGCAGTCAAAGCAGAAAATCTGTGAAAAACGCACTGTAAAAAACCTCCTATGGGCCTGAACATGTAAGTAACCTTAGCTACAGTCTACAAAAGCCCTTATTGTTTGCAGGTTTTGCTTTTTCTTGCCACACTTCACAGTTATGAGATGAGCGCTAAGAGCATCAGTCATCAAACAGTGGTGTCTTGAATCTGAAGCAGCCTTGGAATTGCACGTTGTGAGTAACACTGAGAGCTTTTCACTCACTATTACAGCCCCACATAAGGATGTGAGTGTCACCTCTGACAACACATTGCAGCTCCATTTCTGTTTTCTCTACATTTTGATCCACCTCCAGTCGTTAATCGCCTTGTTTGTTTTCTAAATTATATCCCTACAGAAAGAAATACTGTATTTTCTGCTCTCATTCACACAAGTATGGCCAGTCCATCCACGTCTCCTGTCATTTTCGAAATTATCATCCGCCTGCTTCCTTCACCAGCCTCTGAACAAACAAATGTGGTAATGATGCAGATTATACCAAACATGTTTCTACTTGACGACTGTGAATGAAGAGTTTACGCTTTATTTTTTCTTTTTTCATCTGTTTTATGTCTATTGGGCCCCAGTTGCTTTTAGTCGCACAACGTAGCAGATTGTAGAAGAGCATAGCAGAGAGGACTGATTTCTTTAAGTCTCATGCTGCTGCTAGCTTAAGTCAAATATTGTAGTGCTAGGCTCCAATGAAAAGTTCGACTTTTCAAAGTTTCAAGTTAAAAACCTTTTAAACAAGTTGTGAATATTGACCTTAGCACATCATGCTTGAAGACTGTGACAAAAGTGCAGTTCTCACACAAAACGTTCACAAAACTTCACTTCAAAAGTGAAGATGTGTACATTTACAGTACTACGTACTGGGGGCCACGTTTTATTCCAATTTCAAACATTTTTCCGAACGTGGTAAAAAAAAACAAATATTCAAACTATAATGCAAAAATGTATGTCTGAGCACGACGCCTTTTGATGTCATTTCCATGTTGCTTTCACATTCATTGATCATTTGATGTTATACTCTCTGCACTTAGAGACTTGTGTTTTGGTGGCCAACCGCTAACCGCAAACTCCTCGCTATAGCGATTTAATTCGATCCCTAGATGATGCCAGTTTTTACCATAAGTTAACTCATTAGTCAGCAGGTCGCAGGTGAGCTGTCAGACCACAGCTTTAAGCTGATGCCATCCATGATGCTAATACTTGGTCAGAAACAAGCTCACGTTTTAATGACAGACTCAATTTGTAGACAGTGAACACATTTAAATAATAACCTTTCCTGCAATAACTATACTGCTTCAAATGGATTTTCTAATCCATGATTGTTATAAAGTATGATTAATTTCCAAAACTGCAAACAACTCCCCCGACTCATTATTTGTCTTTGCATTTGTAAAGCAACAAAACAGGGATCAGATTTTCAGTCGATCATGATTTGTCCTCATGAAACCCTGAGCAAAATGGTCATTTTCATTCCCACTGACTGAAAAGATACACAACCTGCTACTGTAACTACATGTTTTAGTGGCTTTCACGGGTGAATGGAGAATACACTAAAATCCCTGAATGAGTTTATGAATCATTCTGCAGACACATGAGTCATTACAGCATCAACAGACAACATTAGTGGAAGTATTTCGTTATGCCGTCTGCACATGTCTGCGCGCTGGGAAAGTTATGTACATGGTACAAGTATTTGTCCACAAATCTTCTGGGTGCACAGTATAGTGCATGAGTGAAAAAGGAGAGAGAAGAGGCAGGAGACAGCTTGAATACTTTTGTGCTTGAGGGAACAAACACACAGAGCGCTAGCGAGATGCAGTAATCTTATAATCAGGACAAAGTGGACTATACTGTTTGGACTGTTTAAATTTAGACTCAAGACTTAAAGGCCTCCACATCGTCAGAATCTGTGACATCAGCCATCAGTTTATTCTAGCCGGGGACATGATACAAACTGACTGGAGGGAACATAAGGTTTGAGGAGAGATATGCCCGTTTGTCAGGAAATCCTTCTAAAGTGTGATGTGACATGGATGAGGAGCCAGGAAAGGGAGGCAAAAATCACGTTTACATTCCCGTGGATTTAAAATTCTAGCTGCAGCATTATGAACTACTTAAAGGCTGGTTCTGTCGGGTGATGCATTTGGAGGATGTACATATATTCAGCCTGCTCTGAACGTAGGAGCAGTTTAACAGGCACATACAGTAACATACAGGAACGTTGGGTTCTGTGTCTCCCCCAGGAACAGGAGGGACCGGGAATCGAACAGCTGACCCTGTGGTCCACGGACAGACACCTCTAATGCAAGCCTCAATATCAATAAGTTCTTTTCCAAAAGCTGGAAAATGGCTCTATCTCCTATATCATCTGAACCTCTTCTAAATATTTAATTCAAATCATGTGCTCTGTGTTTTTGCCCTGCCTTAGGCTCCACCCTTTTTATACCCAACTTTAGTTTTCCAGCCATCAACATCTGCCTCTGCCGCCACCTCTGGGCAACAATAAATCTGGAATGCCGTTGCCCTGCATCATGCCTGCTCACAAATGCTTCCTTCCTGCGGTTTTCCCACTCACAAGCAAATTATCCATCTATTCGGATTTTGCTGGGATGGCTGCACGTCATACAGTAAGTTGCTCCTCACATGAATCTAATCCTAACTCTTTCCATGTCCCACACTTCTCTCAAGGAAGGTTTTAACCTTGTCTGCTTTTACCTTCTGTGACTGAGACCTTTGCACATCTAGTAGGCTTTCATGTAATTTTAAACCAATGCATCTGCTGTACTAATTTTGAGGTAATTTGACCACAAATGAAATATTTGGCACATACAGTAGCAGGGAATGTTTACTTATAAGCATTAGTCAAGGTCAGTATTACAAAGCAGCCATGTGCACTCCCACCAGACTGGGGCTACACAGCCACATGTTGAGGCTGATCGGTGTATTGATAACACAGTAGATTACTCGACCTGATTAATGATCTGCCCAGTGTGTCTTCAGTCCTTACTCACCAAATACCGTACATTACAGAAATTAGTCACACCACTTGGGCTCCCAGCCGAGCTGTATTGACAGTTGGGACAACGGTGCTTTCGCTGTCAACTCTTTACGAATACATCTGAGCAAGAGCAGACCAGAATCAAGTAATTGATAATACATTAGACTGCTGGATGATTGAGCTTCTGTCCCGTCCATTATTTATAGCACAGATCGATTGTGAAATCAAGTTCCCTGGAGGAACTATTTGTGTTATCCTTCTCATATTTGCAAAGAGAATGGGGATGAAAAGACAATTTAGTCCAGTAGTCTTCTGGCTATTGGCATGAACCCTCTTGTGCATCGGTTCCAATTCATGTTAATCTCCATATATTCTACAAACATGCAGCAGTGCAAGTCCTGCTACTGTCTGCACTTGACCTGTATACCATGTACTACATGTGTGTGTATGTGTGTTGTTCCTGGTGTGTGTTACTGTGTAATCTAGCCAGGTTCCTGCTGTGATAAAGGCCCGGCTGCCACCTCAGCTCTCTGCCATATGGAGCCAGACCAAGGCTGCTCCTGGACTCCAAGATTAGAGAATAAGTGACTGATAACTGGAAGCCAGAGAGCTCTGAGAGCAGAGAGATGAATCACAACCTACAGTCACCGAGGACAGAAATAATAAAAGTGGAGAGGTGAAAGGCAGCGATTGGGTTGGTGTTGCGTCAGCAAATACTCCATAAAATGCAATTATGCTTCGATACGGACGCTGTAAATAACAAAGCTTCTCTCCAACGTGTGTAACAGTGCACCATGTTATCTAAATTAATAAGACATTGTAGAAAATGAGTTCATGCTTTGGGTTCACGTAGGTCACTGAGTGCGAACTGTGCAGCGTGAATGTTAAAGGTTGCATTGCTTTGAATAAAACGTTTGCCACTGTTTAAATTGGATGACAAACACAAACCGCCACCATAGCCATCTACAGTAAAGCACAAAAAGCTTTGATGTCGGAGTAACTGATGCAACAACAGCTGCTGCTCACTGGCTTCAGGAACATATTCATATGGAGCCAGATCCAAAGAAGAGAGAAGTCTTTGCAGCGAGTGCACAGGATGCATCCACTGAGCAGTGGGAAGCTGGGGCTGAGCAGAGTAGTTGTTTTTTTTTTATACATCCATACAAAATTGTTATTCATCTAAAAAAAGATAAATGCAGGATGCATTTTTCAAAGCACTGCTCCTTTAGTTTTACTGTACTTTTCTGTATGCATCCCCATTCCCAGGTGCCCGATGGTTAGACAAGCAAGCTTGTGACCAAATGGTTGTGGGTTCACTCTCGGTCACGATGGAATCTTAAATCTGAAAAGTTGAGAAAGACCGTTACAGGATAACCTCAATCATTCAGTCATTAAATTAGTCGCATTGCCCACAAGCAGCATCCAGATGTTTGGGCTAACACTGAATCGTCTTTAGTCATGTTTGGTTAGTTGTGAGCCAGTGGCCTGGATTTGCTTGTTCGGTGATGCTGTAGACCTCTATTGTTCTCTGAAGACTATTAAAAAAAAAAAAAACATCAGCTGGACCATCCACTTCACTGGGTGACGTGTTTCTTTATTGTGGAAATCAAGAGCCTTATAAATAGCGTCCACCCTTTTCAGAGTATCTGTAATTCCGTCTCAAACGTTGCATGTGTGCAGTTTATCGGGCAAAAAACAAGCCGAATCAGAGCATAGGGTGTGATGTTTATCGGTGTGTCTGGCTGATGTGTTTTCTGGACACCGACAGAGGTCAATGGAGCCACAGAAGGAGCAAATCCAGGCTGCAGGCTGACAACGAACCAAACGTGAGTAGAGGAGATTCAATGTTGTCCTCAGCATCTGTGTGGTGATTAAAAATACAAGGCCCAACTGCTCCAGTGGAGGTGGTCAGTGGCCAGAGGTTAGACTGTACTTGTCCAGCCTCCAGAGGCAAATGTCAGGTCATTCCTGCCAAAGAGAAGCAGCCTCTCAATGAAACTACACCAAATAAATAAAGGTTAAAAGAAAAGACTTTGTGTTACTGAGTCTTCCTCATAGTCTATTGCAGTCTGCAGTTCTAAGAAAAGATTGTGGACATAATGATGCAATTTAAATACATATGTTTGGACACATGTCAGCCTTTCCAGCATAGAGTACAGAGAAACCTTTGTCACCTTTTCGTATTTTCCTGTCCCGATGTTGCGTCCAGTCGTAACACAAGCTAAAATGATGAATAATGAAACCAACTGGCAGCAAATAACTCGACAACTAGGAAGATCTACACAGAACAATTAAACTTTTCCCAGCTTCCTAAATTAATTACGGCATATGGCGCCTGAAACGAGGCCAGTCTTGACTTTCCTAATCCTTTCATGGCAGGTCAAAGGCTACATCTGTCCAACAAGTTAATAATCTTTATTTATGTATTTATTTCTTTAGGACTCAGGGCACTGGCCTGAAAATGTAACAAGCCAGTTGGTTCTATTTTTCAATTTTTATGCTTTCGTTGGCCTCTAAACTACAGATTTGCTGGCAATCAACATGTATTTGGCTGAGCTGTGGCAGTTTACAGCCAAGCAAAAGATTTGTTTCTCCAACACACACACACACACACACACACAAACAACATTATTCTTGTTTTATTGTTTCCTTTTGCAATATAGCAAAGGCAGCACATTAGGGCAGAAAGCATTACTTTAATTGGGCCATCATAGAGAGATGTATGAGTGGGCGTGTATGTCTGCTGGTCATTGCAGTAATGGAATGAACTTATCTTTTCAAAAACAACCAGATTGCTGTGTTTAAGTGCTTGCTATATTCTGTCTGGTGTTAGTTGCCATGTAAAAAGGTTCATTTAACTGATAGATGCGCAAGCAATGAAGTGCTGCGCATTCAGTTTTCCTCACTCAAAAAAGTCCAAAAGTGGTGTGTTTGATTTGCAAACATCTTTGAATAATGAGACTATCACGTGTTTCATTGTGTTAATCGATTCATTCTTGCTTGTTGTAAATGAAGGAAAGAAAAATCAGCTGAGTTAGATCAGTGCCTCAACAGAAACAAACACCCCAGAAATACAAAGAGCCAAGAAGCGGGAATAGAAATTTTATGAGGAAGTGGCTCATTACAATGCTGCTAGACGTCCTCGAACTTAGTGGTAAGTAAAACATAGATACCTGTTTGTAATTATTATTGTGGGATGTAGTAGGCTCGTGTTGTCAAATCTTAATCTTAGCTTGAAGCACGCGTTTCGATCAAACGGTTGTTAATGCCAACATTTATTTTTTTATTTGCCTACTGTTAACTCAGAGCTGTAAAGTACCTCATCCTATGACTATATTTAACCATATAATTCGGGTCTTCTGAGTAAACTTCAGAGCCAAAATGCTATTAGTGTTGAGTCAATGTTTAGCGTGACTTTTCATTTCTCTTTTCACTTAAGCGTTCTACTACGTTACTGGGTTGTATGGAGACTCGTTTGGCAAGTCAACAATATTTCTGGTGTTTTATTGACGTGTCTGGTAGCACGGAGACTTTGTTCATGTCTGTGTGTGTGTGTTTGTGAGGATACTTACTCCAAATTTGCTCATGTTACATCTGAACGTTTCTGTCTCACACACGTCCTTGTCTTTACGGATTTTCTGAAAACAACATGATGCTCTCAAACATATAAATCACAATATGAAAAATGAAAGAAGTCATTTGAAAGCTGTGATGCAGTCGCTAGTATATTGATGCAGTCATATGCTCTGTAATGTCTTAAAATATGTACTTGAAAGTTACAATAAAGTATACAGTGTTTTATGTCTGGCGGAAGTTGCAGAAACATGTAAAGCTGTCCCCATGCTCTGGTTGTGTACATGGTATTTTTTTTTTACAAAACACTCACATCATTTTGAACTAACCATATTTGAATACTGTTATATACGTATGAGGGTATTATACCCGTGAGCCTTGCACATGTCTCAAAATATTTCACTTTAGACACTTTAACAATTTGATGCAAATTTAAGTACAAATGGGGAAATAAAAGTAATCGCCTCACCTGATACCACACCTGATACCACAACTCTCTTCAGGAAAAAAAGAATATTGGATGAAATTGGGCTTCGCTTCGATTTTTGCCTCTCATTATTGGTCTCGTTGTTCCAGAGCATGAACCTGCCTGGCATGACATTTTGCATCTCCAGGACTGATGGAGCTTGCTGTAGCCTCTGTCCATTCTGATGAATCCATATTAGTGGTACTGAATCCTGGTCCCCAGGAACCTGTGCTCTGCATGTTTTGCAACTAACCCCTGCACCACTCATGGCTGATCACCTCGATCAGGTGTGTTCAGTCAGTCGTACGCTGGAAGATACCAGTCCTTTTTGCTGTTTTGGTGAAGTTCATATTTTTTAGTTTAAAAAAACCTTTAATGTTGAATCGGAAGATGGAATCATCACTTCTTTTTCTTGGTTAGAAATGTTTCGCTACTTTTCCAGGCACCTTCTTCAGTCTGAATACATCGCTCTTCTTGTGGTGATTCCTTACATGGCTGGAGTGTCAGAGAAGCTCAAAAGGATCTTCAGAAAACACCACATACCTGTTCACTTCAAATCCACCAACTCACTGAGACAAATATTGCACCTGAAAAGACCAAACACCTAAACACAAGAAGCAGAACGTAGTGTTTGCAGTCCAGTGCAGTGAAGGGCTGTTTGGTTTTCTCTACGTTGGACAAACCAATTTGTTAAAATTGTCAACCTGTAACGATGAGTTCTTTTGGGGAAATTATTTGGGTTTTGTGCAATGGCAGGTCAGTTTTCCTCAAGGGCCCGTGAGAGTTAGATTACACACTCTGGATTTTATCATTTCAGATAACCTGGCTGTTGACTACAGCATACAGTAATCAGGCATAACATTATGTCCACCCTATTTAAAATGAAGTGCCAAAACATTAATACCACCACTTGCACTACAGTACGAATCCACTACCCACTTTGACCTTAATAATAAACACATAGTAGAATTATCAGCTTTCTGACAGTTCCAACCGAAAAGCTAAGAAATTAGCTTAGCTTGGACAATGAAGTGGACATTTCCTAGAAAAAAATATTAATTTCATTTAAACTTTATATGTGTTTTTACTCCATTACTACGGTACATCTGTGAATGTATGCTTTCACACAAGTTGCTCTTATGAACTGTTCCTAAACGTGTGTGGAAATATTCTTATCTATATTTCTTTTAAATTTTTGGAATGTATGTTTCAGTCAATTTTAGTCTTTCTGTCTGCATCATTTCTTGTTCACGTTTAATCCTACAGAACACAGACCATAACGCACACAGTCCCATGGAGCAAACTATAATGGGATCGTACAACCTACTGAAGGAAGGTGCACTGCCTGACGAAGACCCACAAGACTTTGGGGTCCTAACTGAACTCCTGAAAGACGGAATTGGTAAACCAGACATTGCACTGGCTTGTGCTCTATTATTTTCACTAGTCTGCTGTTTGGACCTAAGCTACCCACCAGAACTTAAATGCACTTTTGAAGTCCTGCAGGAGATTTTTCTCCATCTCGATGGACAAAGGAGGTCATGTATGTGAGCTTGAACAAGACTGATACATCATCAGACACAACAAAATGTATTTTTTGGAGTTCTGCAGGAGATATGAATGCGGTATGTGGTAAGCTGTTATTTTTGGGACAATTCATCACAGGTGTACGGATTACATGAGCTTAAGTAGGACTGATAAGAAGTAAAACAAATTTCCAAGTGTTTCTCTGTATTCCCAGATTGGGCAATGATACTGATATTATGTTACTCCATCACACTATTTTGGATTTGTTTTTCATAGCCTCTGGGTCTTTTGGTCATTTTGTTGTGTAAAATATCATTTGATCGTGTTCATTGACCATTTCATTTTTCTGAGTGCTCATTGCTTCGTGGTCAGCATCCTCTAATTGGTGACTCAACAACAAGCTGCTTGGAAATGTTCAAATTCTGCACATATGTCACAGTGTGTGGTTGTATCACAACCACATAATAAAACCAATGTGGTTTCAAGAGGGAAATTAGATGACCCGAGGGACATGTCTTTGTACTCCTATGCTATACTCATGGTTTGTTGCTGCCATGACCTTCAATGCACAGAACATCCTTAACAACAGATTGTCAGTATGAAGGGACCTCTTCACTGTGGGTGTAGTAAGGGGGAATGTTCACTTCAAATGTATAAAAGACAACTGAAGTTTTGCATTGTGGCCTGTCCATAACAAAATGCTGGTTTATTATGTTATAAAGAACATGTATCAAGTCCTTTTGTTTCTTCATTTTTTTTGCTATAAATTTCCGATTGTTTTCTATTTTATTGTGGCCATACTCTATCGTGGGTCGAGAACAGCGTGATGGAAACTTTAGGCTGAATTTGGATGAGATGACATAATAAATATTCAAAATGTGCTTTGTGTCAACATAGTGACATTCGAGCTTCATAATTTCATCTGCATTCTAATGGTCTTATAATTTCTCAGATCAGACATCTGCAGGAGAAAAACTACAATGACACAGGATTTAATTTAGTACTTTCTCACTATGCCCCAATGTTACAATAGGATTTATTAAATCATCATATATGTATGAAAAACATGTGCATGATTTACAATATATTTTTATAGACTCAAAAGCTCTTTATTTGTCCCAGTTTTCTTCAGGCAGCTGCTGATATGAGCATAATAATATATTTGGACATCAAAATATTTTGATTTAGAAATTTTCAGTGGATTCAATGCATTTGCCAAAAAGATTCAGTTCCCTGTGAAAACCATTCAGCATCACAGTACGTTAGTATGGGCCCAGAGAGTGACCTTAATTCCACAGTCATTCCCATTTGCAATTCAAAAAAATGTATAAAACGCTGAGCCTTTTCACAGAGAAGATACAGAATGACCTTCATTACTCAGTAAACCTATTTAGTAGCCACAAAATAACCTTCACTCTACACTAAAACCCATCAGAGCTCTGCTGATGTAGCTCAGTTCTTTTAAAAACCCTACAAGGATTAGCCCTGTGCAGACGGGACGACCTTCACATCACATCGGAAGTCTGCGGCCCTGCAGAGAGAAATCTGCTAGTTTTAAAAAAGGAACAATGATCCAATTTGAACAAAGTAATTTCCACATAGTGCGTAGCCCCTCTCCAAAATGCTGGGTATGCATCTTTAGGTCTGCTGCCACCATACTAGTTCTGCAGGTGGTAAATATTAATAGTGTGTGTCGGTCAGACACAAAGATCTAAGTAAGAATTAAGTTCTTTGGCTTTAAGATTTTCATTTCTTGATTTATTTATCTATTTTTTTTACTAAACGCTACTGTAAATAAGTGCCGACATTTTCTACCACAAAAGAAGACATGATATTATCGATCTTCAATGTAACACTGCTGACTCCTAGGATTAACTGGAAACTTAATCCATACGACTACACAGCAGCCAAGGTGCTTGGTTTGATGTAGTTCTACACAGGTTAAGGTTAATTAGAAAACAGATACTTTACAACAATGAATTAGGTCTAATTTAGGTCAGAGCACAGTTTACATACATGTTTGTTCTCATATTCCTGTCACCACATCCATGCGTCCAGGTGGATGTCTGTCGCAGATGCAATGAAAACCTTTCCTGGTGTTTCTGAGCTATAATGTTGATGAGAATGGGATGGAAGTGAGGTAACAGTAACTTTGACATCTGGTCTTCAAAACTGAATCAATTTTTGCTTACGTCTGGGTGGACAAGTGCCAAATTTGAAGAAATTCTTCCGAGGCTTTTCTGATACGTTCCATTCAATCTACTTTACCTAAGGACACCTGATTCCCAGCTGTCTCCTGTCTGTAGTTTAGGTCTGAACACATGAAGAAAATATAGAATTTGATGCTGTATATTGAAATAATTCTTAATTTACTGCGTTTGTTTAGGGCTCGAGTTCAGCGCTGGGTCATAACAATTCAACACAACAGAAAAAACAGTCAAACTGAGTCATGTGAGAGAAAACCGAGCAAAAAGATGAATTATAGTAAAGATGATAACAAACAACGAATTAAAAACCAAGAAGTAGTAAAATATTCAAAGCCCACCAATATGAAAACAGTTAAGTAATGTCCGTTATTACTATACTGGTAGAAGGAAAGTTATTCCAAGAAGATATTCTTGGCTTCGGAAAGGTGAAGAAGAGGCCATTTTAGTAGGCCAAGTCTATTTTGGGTGCTGGGAAATAGTGAGAACAATGTTTCTGTAATTTTTCATCGGACTAACAGATGGACAGGGAAGACGTAGGGGCAGAGAGAGGGGAAAAGAAAAAGTAGAGAACGACATGTGGGAAGGAAAGAAATAGAGGGCACTGGAGCTCATCCAGGGCGTGTCGCACTCATCGGTAAGGAGTTTGTTTCAGAGTGGGAGGGAAGGGGGCTTCGGGTTCACAGATGCAAGCGCCTGCTCAGCACAATGTGGACCTATGTCCACTGACAGGAAAATACAATCAGCATAGTCGACAAGCGAAAGCTCATAGAAAATCCTCATTGTGTTCCCTCCTCCTTCTACTGCCTTGTAAAGGCAGGAAAATTTGTTTCTGCTGAGGAGTGTCGAGTGATTTGAAGGTGACCTTCAGTCGCCATCAAATCTGAATGCATATAGGCAGTGACTGAGGGCAAAGGGCCTCATCATGAAAAAAAGTCCTGACAAGAACCGGAAGTCATAATATGCTAAATTAGTTTAAACTGAATTCTCATAAAAAATAACTTTTACTGTCAAAAAGACAAGATCTGACAATTTCTCTAAATCTACGAAGACACAATGCAACTGAACTTCTCTCTACTTCTCCAGTCCTCAGCATCCTCTCACTCTTCAAGATCTTGTTAAACGAACTAGTCAGAAACTCTCCTGCCACCTCTCCTAGACACTTCCATACCTCCACAGGTATGTATCAGGTATCAGGACCAACTGCCTTTCCACTCTTCATCCTCTTCAACGTCCTCCTCACTTCACTCTTACTAATCTTTGCTACTTCCTGCTCCACACCAGTCACCTCTTCTGCTGTTTGTTCTCTTTCATTTTCCTCGTTCATCAACTCTTCAAAGTTCTCCTTCCATCTTCCCATCACAATCCTGGCACCTGTCAATACATTTCCATCCTTATCTTTAATCACACTAACCTGCTGCACATCCTTCCCATCTCTATCTCTTTGTCTGTACAAGTCCACCTCTCCCTCTTTAGTGTCTAACCTAGCATACAAGTCCTCATATTCTCTTTTATTCTAATATTCACGCCTTGAAAGCTTCAGGCTCATCAACCTGTCTGATACTCATTTCACCTCTAGAACATTCCTCACAAACTCCTCTTTCAGGATAACTCCTACTCCATTTCTCTTCCTATCTGACCCATGGTAGAACAACTTGAACCCTGCTCCTAAGCTTCTACCTTGCTACCTTTCCACCTGGTCTCCTGGACACACAGTATGTCCACCTTCCTTCTCTCCTTCTGTGACAATAGCCCAATTTCCAGCTGCACCCTGTAGTTAAACAGCACTGTTGTTGTGCATTGTTAACCCGGGCCCTGACTGATCCTGTATGGAAGTCAGATTCAGTGTGGAAGTCCTGGTTTGCATTTTTAATTTGGCATGTGTTTTATGTCGGAGGACCCTCCTGACACAACCCTCTGCATTTATCGAGACTGGGACTGGCACAAAAACACACTGGCTTGTGTCCCCTTGCGGTTGCATTAGACAGTAAATAGTCAAAAAGTGAAAAATGGACGATGAGCTCCAATTCATAAATAATTTAAAGTTGTGATTTATTACACTAAGAGCTTTCATTGGTATTGTGTGTGTGTGTGTGTGTGTGTGTGTGTGTGTGTGTGTGTGTGTGTGTGTGTAGGTGGGTGGGTGGGCACACACGCACACAGAAGTGTGTACGCATATCAAGCTCATGTTTGCAATCAATATGTGTTAAAAATACTTTAGAACGTCTACATTACACCATAAATGTAATAAATTTGGGTCATTATATTGACAGAAAAGCTAATAAGTCACAACTACCTTTTCTGCAAATGCATTGCTGCAGTTGTATTCATGACACATAAGAGTGGGTGATGAGATGAGTGCAAAAAGTAAAGTGGTAGAATAGAGAAATGGGAAGTTAGAACAAAAAGTGAAGGCAGGGGAGACTCATATTCTCCGCAGAAGCACAGCACATTTCATTTTACTGTTTTATGATCATTTTAGATTCCCATCTACTTTGTGGTGAAGGTTGCATCTTGTCTTACTACACGCATATGTGCGTCAATCATGTTCCATTTTTAGCTCCGATGCTGATTTGAATGCAGCTCTTGGCTTTTCACAGTTAGAAAGAGAATCGGAGGATAATGAAACGCTTTCGGGCTGTGTTTGCAGGCAGTGTGGTGATATTTTTCTGATGAATGTCAGATCTTGTTACAGATGCAATCTGTCAATTATTTCTGTGAAGATAAGCAGCAGATAGTTCAACAGGTTTCATGCCACTTTTCTCTACTGGTATTTTTTTTTTTTTTTTTTGCCTGTAGTGCTAATTTTGCCTTCCACTGTCTGCTTTCAGTCGAACCTTTAAAGCAATAGTTCAGGATTTCTAATAGAAACTTGAGAAATTGTGTCTGTTATAGTGTCATTTGAGCCCACAAACCACTATTCCAACAGACAGCAAGTGAGATTTTTTTCGAAAGGCAGTTGGTGTTGATTAAGAGGTGAAGTGTTTTCCCGCCTGAAATGGGATTTTTCTTTTCTTTGAGGACGTTGTGAGTTGCCTTGAATTGAGCTAAAGCAACAAGAAAAGAAAAGAACAAGAGCTTCCGTGAGACAACCCGAAACTCTCTGGGGTTTAAAGGCCTGGCCCAGAAATTTGTCTCCGTCTATTTCTTTCTTTCTCTTTCCCTCAATTAATGTGTGTGGGATAATAAAGACTTCCATCACAATGGATTTGATGGAATCCAGAGCTTGTGATGATGCATTTATTTAGTTATGTGAGGAAGGAAAGTCAGGAGTGCAGAAGTGAAAACTGGCAGAGATGTGATTCTAACTGAATGAATGTGGGAAATAAAAATGGGACTTTTGTGGGTGAGTAAAGACCTTTTGTGAAGAGACACAACATAAGTGACACTTTATTATGCCAGATGATCTTACGCATAATCTTTCATTGTTTTTACTTTTCTTTGCATTTTGTTTTTACAATGTCTGATTCAGCTACTGTTTTACTGCCTTGTGAAAGGTTTATCACCCAGTCAACAGATCTCGATTATTAGCTGAACCAAAATCACGCAGGCAGCCTCAGGTTACCCTGTGGTACACTACACCAGACTCTACATTTCAGTATCTCCTGTGGCCTGAGAATACCTGAGGATCCTACTACAGACTAAACAATATGGCTGGGAGGTCTCAAGTACCGGGGCCCCACACTTCGATGACTAATGCTGAATCAGATTATGTGGTATGTGGATGTGGTTGGTTCTTTAAACTCACTTGAGAAGTGGATTAGACAAAGTGGATTTTATCATCTGCATAACTATAAACCTTCGTGGTTGTGGACTAGATCACATACACCAATTAGGCTCAAACACATAGTAGAATTATCACCGTTCTGACAGTTTCATCCCAATAACTGAGAAATTTTAACACTGTAAAAGTAGAATTCATGTCGGAGCGGCAAATTGCACAGGTGGTCATAATGTTATGTCTTTATGCCTGTATATCAACACTAGAAATCATGAACAGCACATTTCCCATTGACTATGTACTAATAATGAAAGAGAGAGAGAATAAAACGAGTGGGAGGAAGAGGCTCAGAGGGCACATTTACAGAGCAGCTATAAAGAATTCAAAGATGGTGCCAAAAATGCAGAAAGACAGATTCCGAAATGCAAGAAATATTAAACATAAATCCCTTACTGGCACATTGATAACAAGTCCACTGATTGGATGGTGAATCATTTGTGTAATTGATGTTTTACATTCAGAGCGTGTAGGCTCGATGAGAACCTGGGTCCATGTGACAGAGGAATTAGTCTGTGCACTGTACCAACATTGATGATGGAGAATTTGTTGCTGGTGAATTACTTTAAAATGAGACATTCATTTATTTTAATCACTGACACAAACATGGAAAAGTTACAGATGACTGACTGACAATAATGTATTTGTTTGTGGTGCAAACGGCAGCAGGTGACAGAGGCCCAAAGCACTGCCCAACTCTTTATTAGCTCCTTTAATCATCACCTTGGTTTTAGTGGTTTGCTTGGATATTTAACTAGAAGAACTTCCTGGTCCAACATTGTTCAAAGCTGAGGTCATAAACCTGCTACTTAGTAGCTTTAGGATGCCGGGAAAATGCGCTCAACGGGATATTTAAAGAGCCCACAGATCTGGGATCATGTTGAATCATCAGCAAGATTGTCAGCTAATGTGTGAATGTTACAAAGAACGGGAAGCTGTGTACTAACTTACCTGAACCTGCTGCAACCACAAATAAACTCTGTAATAATTTCACCTCTAGAATTAATGCATCCATCCATCCATCATCTGCCACTTATCCACTTACTTTAAGCCTCAGCCTTTAGCCTCCTGGCATTTTTCTATCTCTTGTACTTTTTACTCCGCAGCTAAGACAAACACACTGACGTGTGAATGTTAATCATGCAACGTGCATGTGATGTGCACATAAGACCTCCAGCTGCACATTACTTACATTAGTTTCTTTTTTGAAATGCATCTTGATAAGCCTCTGCTTTGTGTGTTTGCTTAAGTTCAACATATTAAAGATCATCTGCATCTATATGACTGATTGGTGTTGGAGCAAAGGGCAGTGTGTCCACAGGCAAAGACAGCTTTGTTTCAGCAACACCCTGAAAGGCAAATCCAATCTATTTCCACGCGCTGGTGAACAAGAGGCGCTGTGAAAACATCCCCGACCACGTGTTTATTTAACTTCCTCTCCATCTTTTACATTTTCCAATCAAAGTGGTTTCATCGAACCTAATGAAACACAGATGGCGAGCTCGCTTGATAATTTAGATGAAAACGCAACAGAATTAGCTTATGTCTCAAAAGTTATTGATTCTGTGCAATTTAAATCAGGGGCCATTTGTCATTGGAAAGGACTTTAATCTCAGAGAGTTCTCCAAGTGTGAGAAATGGTACTGTTGATTCAGGCTGTGAGTTATTACATTAGCTACGGGTAAGCAAAATGTGTAAACAGTCTCCTCAGCCGTGCAGACTTCGCTGCTCCATTTATTTTCAAGATGTGGCTCTGAAGCAAGCCTTCGTCTTCGCGATAAGGACATTTTCAGAGCATCCTCTGCTCCCTCTTTCGCTCCCTCATCCCTCCTTTACCTCCTTTGTGGTTATCTTGTGCCGCGTGTTATTGTTCTGGATGACTCTACACTTTAGATGCTAAAGTCTTGGCTCTTCTCGGATCTAATTTAGCAGGACTCAGGCTTCTCGCCTTTTTCCACAGAGACTTTAAACACAATGCTATGACAGGAGGGTAATGCTAATTCTATAGTTACCTATGCTGCTTACCCTCAATGGAAGGCATGTGAAGACTGTGTCAGTGAAAACACGTACGTACGGTGCTGTTATTACAATTATCAGAATGGTAGCATCACAGACACTTTAGCTCATTGTATAAACCTATTTATTAATGCTGCACCAGTATGTTGCTTTTCCCCAAATCATCGAAGTAAGGTCATATATTTTGATCACCAATAGTGCAGAAATGTGTTTGTTTGAAGTTCATATGTGACTAATGAGGCTTTCAGAAGAAATAAGGGGCCATTTTTTCTAGAAGACGCCCTTGTTATTGTCATTCATGTACATTCAAATTGTACATGAATGACATTCGTCATGACTTCCAAATGTATTATGAGATGCAGGTGCTAATCAGTGCTGATAACAAATTACAATATCAACTACTTAATATGCTGATATGGTTCCCAAACACCCTGGGAGAATAGACTGAGCCCTTGTGTGTTCTTGCCAAAGATCAGTTGAAAAGTTGCATTAATTACCACCAATCAATTTTGGTCATAACTTTGAAAATGACCTTGCTGCCTGTCTTTGTTTTACAAGGATCCGTCATCTTAGTTTGCTCTTGGTAATATTGTACCCGCTCAGGTATTACAAGATCAGCATGCTCATCATTTCATTGATGTTGAAATAATGAAATACCTTAGAACAAAACACCATATTCAATCAAATGAATATGCTGAGCAACCTCCCATTAAGCATCAGTGGCGTTTTTGTCCACCTCAGAGTCACTCAGTATTGTGCCCAAATTAATTGTCACATTCTCACAGTCAGCACAATGCTGTTAAGGAGGGCAGTACTGCAACATCAGCAGATTATGATGAACAAAGCCCAGAATATGCTTTAACCTTGCTAATATGTATCCGGTTTAGAATTTCAATATTGCGAGTAGCTCTCCTGTATATAATGAGGGAAACTGGATACTATATTCACACATGGCACTCAGTCACTTAACATGCACGAAGCAAATGTTTTCCAACATCTGGGTTTTCCTCTTTATTGTGCCGAGCGTTTGGTGCACGGGCCCCACCCCTAGGCCCTAAACAGACAGAATGCATTTTAGCAGCATGGGGCATCTTTTTTCTAATTGCTTGAAAGAGAGTGAAGCTTTGTGCACAATGCTATTGTGTTGCTTTTGAGTGCTCGCACTTATGCACTCTATGTGCTTTCGTGTTTTTTTGCAGGAATGTTAAAAAAGAAATCAACACTGAGCAGAAAAGTGCTCCTCGTCATTAGGTTTTTTTTCAATTGGCTTGATGATTGACAGCTAATTGCCAGACTGTCCCAACGCATCCTGAAATAAGCACGGAAGCAACAAGAACCCAGGTTTAAGTCGTGGACGAGCCGGTGGTAATATCAGTTTTCAGTTCCCTCCACTGCTGCCGGTTTTAATGCAGAGGTTTGGATGTTTATATGAATGGTGGATATAAGTAGCTGTCTTTACATGGCAGCTGGACAAAGGACAGTTTTTCAGTGGTTGACTATTAACATTAAAAAAGATGCAGCAAACTGCTTTTTTAAATTGTGCGTTTTGCCATTTAAAAAAAAAAAAACGTTTTCTGTCTAATTAGAGCCTCACAACTTTGTTTGCAAATTGGAGAAACTGCTTTTTGGGCCAAAGGGGGATTTTCATTGCAACAGAGGTCAAATATTCTGAAAAAGTACTTACTTAGTTTGTCCCCTAAACTGATTCTCTGTTTCGGTTTCAGCTGCAATAAGGATTATTCTGATTGGCTCTTGCCTCACTGTCACCGAACCCCGTCACAGAATAATTGCAGAAATTTGAACTTTTCCCTTTCGCATCGCTGAGGTCCTTTTTCCGCTGTCTCACACGGCAGGTTGTAGTGAGCAACGACACAAGGTTTCCATCGCTGTCATCAGCGATGAATTTGTTGTCATCAGTGGGAATCCTTCAAGCATCTGAAGGCACCAAGGAGCCATTCTTAGATTTTGTGGAGATGTAAGAATTGCTCTGGGTGCCTTCCACTGGCGTTATGTCCAGCTGGGAGGAGAGCCCCAGGGTCTACCCAGTAGGTATTGAAGAGATTAACATCTGGAGAAGCTGGAAAACATTGGGGAGAGAGACATCTGGAAAGCCTCACTGAACCTGCTGCCACCATCATGACTTGATGGACAGCTAAACTTCTGAGTGGCAGAAATACATCAGGCATCTTTTCTGTCTCAGCCAAGTACATCGACTTTTCAGGAACACAGAGCATCGAAACTTTCCAAATAACCTGCAAATGTTCTCAGCAGTTGTCTACAAGAGGAGGCGGACTGATATTAGAACAGAAAACCACATATTGAATGACAGCTTAACAACCAAAGCCCAGCATGTGCTATGAAGAAACAACCAATAACGTTGACATTCCAGCTCGCCAGAATTATACCTGCCAGGCTCTATGCAACAGATTCCAACTGAAATGTTATTTCCACCAGACCTCTGCAGCTTGGCCAAAAAGTTAATTTATAACACAGTGTTAAGCTTTCACCACCACTGCCAGATACTCATTAGAATATCGGCTGCAAGGCTTTTATCCATCTGCCGACGTAGGAGACGGAGGAAATAGACCACATTCTTTTGCTGTTTATGCTTGAAGGAATGATGTGTTTTGATCCAAATAATAATGTTGACAGGCCACGCAGCACACTGTCCTCGGTGATGGTTTAACTACAAATTGCACAACTGCGCGCTGTTGCCGAAGCAGCGGAGGATTGATGTGATGGCCCCCTAAGGGGTTTGTGGTTCATCCCGCATCCCATTTGTCAAAAGAGATTATAGACACTTCCTTCAAGCATGCAGCCATTTAACCCACAAACACCTTACACGAAGAGAAACATTATTAAATATGTCATGTGACCGCCAGCCACGACATGCATTGAAGCTTTATGGAAATGCCAATAGGAGCTCAACAACAACAACAACAAATGTTTGAACCACTCGTGCACCAACTCCTCTGAAATTGTGCTTATTGTGACATTCGGTGTCTTGATGGAAAGACCACTAGAATACAGGTGTTGTTTACAGAATGAGCTGATTGCCAAGTGCCTACTCAAAAGAACATTAAATCACGGCACCATTCATCACTAATGCATAGCTGAGCTGGTCGAAATGCCCAGAATCAATCATCTAAATGGGACCGTGAAAGCATAGAGTGTGCCATTAAATGAGTTGTATCAGCAGCTAGGCGCGTGGCTCACCTCCGTGTGTAATCAGCATCACTGCTGGAGGGGAGGAAAAACACTTTAACATACAACAGCTTTTTAATCGCTGAACTTTAAACTAGTTTTCAAACTACGAGGTGGAGTAATCTATCCAGCACGGGTTATAATGCCGACTACTGAATAATGCATCATGCTGAATAAGAGTCGCAATGAGCCTTTTATCCTGTCAACATTGTGATGAATAAATTAAAAAAAAAAAAAAAAACAAGAGCTCAATCAAAAATTGGAAAAAGTTTTATAAGTTGGACTATGCGATCGCTTCAGCAAGAGCTGCTGTCAATGATGGAAAACCATTATTTTCTTATGAAGGCTGTCGTACAAAAGCAACAAAGAGAAGGATGCACATGCATGCACTCAATACAATGCCTCTTTTTTTTTTCTTTAGCTGTCCCTAAAGCCCCCAAGTCCCCTCACAGAGACCCAGCACAAGTTCTTAATCTGTACTATGTTGTTGGGAAGAATTGCTGCTGTGTCCCACTAAGGTGTTGTTAAGTCTGAGTTCCTCTGTGGGTGGAAATGCAGGCTGGGCTCTGGCTATCAGTTCAACTCCCGTTTCATTGACAAGTCATTTATTCCTACGCTCTGCACCAAGACAGTTTCAGAGAGAGTTACTACTTGCAGATTTATTGCCAAGCAGACAGCGCTCCTGTTTCTTAGTGGCCTTGTTGCTGCCAATTAGCTGTGAGGTATCATTCTCTTGTCCACTGATTTGAGCTCATAGTCAAGTGGTACTTCACTTCCACATCTACTTCTGACTGATGGATCATGGTTTCAACCATCCCGAGACGTTTGTGAGGGTTGAGCGCAGAAAAGGGGCCATCATCTTGCTGCTAAATGACTTCAGCTAATCCCACAATTTTCAGTGTTATTTCCTTCAGCATAGTGATTATAGTCCTGGTCGATCAGTGGTAAAACGTCGGGTTGGGATAAGGGAATGGGTTCAAATTCCATCCCCGGCAGGCCAGGGCCACCTTGTTGCCGGTCCCAAGCCTGGACAAAAAGGGAGGTTTGCGGCAGGAAGGGCATCGGGCATAAAAAGCCGTGCTCATGTTCCGCTGTGGCTGAAAGCCATTGATCTATAGCGTCACAGGAAAGGTTTGTGCTTGGAGCTTTCTGTGATTTCTGCAGCTGGTGCCCATGCTATTTTTGACCACTGTCTATCATCAAAATCATGTCCTTTTATAGACAAAACAGTCAAAACTCTAAAAGTTTCAAACTCAACTTATAATAAGGTCGGTTTTGTGCAGTGGTTATCTCAGCTTCACCACCACCTGCAGTAATCAATACATCTTGGTACAGCTCAGGTCTAATCCACCTGGCTCCTCAGATCACGATCTGCTTGATGATTGAATGTCTGTTGCCAGAAGTCACATCCAGTTATTTTTAACCTCCACTTATCTGTGCTCCATCAAAGACCAGGTTGTAAAAACTTAAGTCCCTAGGCTAACAGCAGTGGAGGCCCATCTTTGTTCTTCTAATAACAAAGTAAAAAAACATTAAAGTCCACTGGACGGTGCTGCCACTGCTTACAGACAAACTAAATCAGAGACTAATGACTTTATCACTGCTGTAACTCAATGCTCTGGTGTTTCTTAGCAGCCTGAAAACAACTGAATTCTAAAAGATCGATAATGAAAAGTAGCGCTCCTCTGGAATAACCCAGCCATATGTGTTTGGGGGAAACTGTCTTTCCTCTGCATTGAAACTAGGCGTAGTGTTACACTCAGGCACAGGTGAAATAAGGGGACTGACATCCACATACTGTAACAATCAAATGAAGACAGGGTTTTAAACCAGAGACAATCCAGTAAGACACAAGTTACAAAAGACACATGGTGATTCTTACAGCATTGCACCACAGGTTTGAGCACTTCAATCTCATTATCAGCCAAGGGCCACTGTGATACTCGGGGCGGCTGTAGGTCCGTTGGTGGAGTAGTTGTTCACAAACCGCACGGTCAGTGGTTTGACTCCCGGTCCTAATGGCTACATGTCAAAATGTCCCTCAAAAAATTGTCCCTAGCGTCTGTGCGTCCACTGAATGACTAATTGTAATTCTGAAACCAAAGGAAAACGAACCAAAACTGATCATTGTACATGCTTCACTAGCACCACAGAATGCAACACAGAAGAACCACAGAAGTCCAACAACTGTAAATAAAACTGTATGTTCTTAAAAAAATAAAATGAACTTATATGTAAAATATTCCAGTCATTAACACATTTATCACTGACATTTTTCCTGCTCCGCCTAAAAGAATAATTTTTAATAATGTCACAAAAATCAAATGATCAGCTGAGTCATATTCCACAGACGTGATGAAGTGGTTTAGATGTCATTAGTACTTGGTTGTGTAGTTTCCATTTTCCATGTTTCCTCTTTCTAAAGGCCAAACAAATTGACTTTAACGCAGTGAATGATTTGATTTCCGGACATTATTAATGCAACATTTGCAGTGTCAGTGACAGATTTGTGGGAACATTTAAGAAGAGCATGTTTTTTTCTGGATGACCACTTACACCCAGTTTAAGCTTTGAAAATCAAATAACTTTGCTGGTCATGCTCCCATGAGTGGATTTATATTTAAGTTTTTACAGAAATAGAAGGAGGAATATATAGATACAGCCAGAGCATAATCACTGTTTATACCTTTGACTGCAATTAGATGCTAATCCATTAGTCAGAACACTTTCCTCAAGTTGTGGCATCATGTTAATGATCAAGGAAGGCCTGGGGCCTGGCTGCATCCCAGACTGAAAACCACAGACAGCTGGCCAGTCAACAAGCTTAGATAAAATTTGCGACTATCTCAAATGTGACCTTCTCACAGAGAACTTGTACAATTTTGTATATTGTAGGATGAACATGGGTTACGGTTGAATGCTAAAAGAATTCGGGGGCTTCTCAATCTACCACTTCTGCATTATTTGCTCAAAAAATCAGCTTCATGTAAATAAAGACAAACACAATAGGTCTCATACTTGTGTTCCTGTTCCGAAGTTCCCTTAATTTTTTTTGTTGCACATAATTTTGCGCCTCTTGTTCATGTAAAGGTGCATGTTAGTCTAGTCAGCGTCCCTAAATGACACAGCTGCCCATTCAAAGCAAAAGGAAAACCATCAATAAATTAATACAAATGTAACAGTCACATTCAAGGCACAGCAGAATATGTTAATGCTTTAGCATCATCTGTCAGTGATGTGTGATCAGAGCAGCCTTGACAGAGATACAGAGGGAATAGTTTAGGCTGCAGGAAGTTAGACGCCTAAAACATATTTCTAAAGCAAAGAGCTGCATGAATAATGCGTGAGGATGTGAAGGGAAGGACAACCAGCGAGATATTGGACAATATTACAGCTGACGGAGGGAACGTTTCACTGTCAGAGGACAATACGGGTCAGACAACCTGAGGCAGCAACGGGAGGGAGACAAGTTAAGCTGCTGTGATGACATGTCAATAAATCACTATAATCCCTCAGAAAATTAACAGCCATGTTGATTGCTGAAAACAAAAGACTATTAATTTAACATTTAACATTATAAATGAGTATAATGTAATTTTGTGGATTGTTTGTGTTTGTGGATAAATTCATTAAGATTCATTCATTTCTTCAAAAAATGAAGTCTGAAAAAAAAAAAGGGCCAAAGCCACAATTTCTCCTAAATCACTGCTTAAGAACTAATCTGTTCCTGCATGAGGCAGAATGTGAATGAAGTAAAAAGTTTAGTGAACCATTACCTTTACATTAAAGTTGGATCAAACCTCCTCTGGCAGCAGTGAACTCAACCGCACTGCCAGCAGTTCCAGGTGACTTTGGACCATTTTAGACCAAACAGAACTGCTTCAGCCGCAGCCAAATTCCAAATACCTGCCATGAGGAGTTTGAGAGGCTCTCTTAAGGTTATTCCAGGTCATCTTAAGTGCATCTGGACTCTGCTTGGAGCACCTGGAAATGTAGATTTCCATTGTTTGAGGCTATTCTGCGGAGGACTAACTTTAGTTTTTTGGTCCGTTGTTCTGCTGGGATGTGAAACTTCTGGTGATTTAGCTGATGCAAAGCCTTGTTCAGCAGCAAACTGTCTGAAAAGAAGGAAGCAATTAGGAACAAATTTCCCACTAAATCATGGAAAACTGTCCAGAACTCGAGGCAAGAGAAAAGCTCACATCACGAAGTCCCCTCCATCGTATTTCATCCTCATTGGGATGAGGTTTATATGCGTGAATGGCAAACAGCATTTGGCAATAACACTTTTTGCTAACTTCCGCTGCAGGTGAAAGTTTCTGGAGAGAGGCACCAAGATTTGATAAGTGTCTAATGTTAAATATAAATATAATTTTTTAACCCCAAATAATCATAATCGCAGTAAAATTACGTTTCTCCAGAAAATGCACAATGTTGCGATCACAGTTATTAATTCAACTGCTCCACTGCCAATTCTGCACAAACTTGCAATTTTTTGAAACATAAACACGTTTTTTGAGAAGCTGTCCCCAAATCAGTGGATGTGGACCATAAGAATCACAAACAAATCTGCAAAGTGCAGGAAGGACGGACCAAAGTCTGATCTTTAAATTCTTTAGTTAAATAGGAGCTGGAAAGAGAATCTGAAATGCAGCAAAGAAGCATCTTGGATGATAGTTTCAGCTGACAAACATGCTGATTGTCATTCTGGGATCTCTCAGCTCTGGGCCTTTGCAACTGATTTAATTTATCCCATCACATTTTATCCTGCTATGAGTGACATTCTGGCTCTGCGGCACATCCCAAACACTGGCATCTGTTATAAGTCATCTTCCAGCACTTCCTTTGTGACGTTTAAGAGCCAACACGGTTAATGTGTAATTACTGATGAAAAGCATCTGATGTAAAAGGTGGGGGTCGTCTCTCAGGCAGCATCTGGAGAACAACAAACAGTGAGGGGAAAATCCTGCATCAAACTCGTGCTCCGCTCTCTGCCAAGCATCACTGCTCTGTATTTGGTTGTGTGTTTGTGCTTCAGGATATGGTGACCGTGCACACCCACGCATATGTGTGTAAATATGCTTAGAGCTGCATGTACTTCTCAGCACATGGCGCCGAAGTAAACAAAAGCGAGCAGGCCATATGTCTTATTGCAGGTTCTTATAAAGTGCCTGAAACCCACCAGATGTCATTTCAGCTCTGATGACATTCATTCTCAGCTCTGAGTCTGTCTTCTGCTGGTTTTCAAGTTTATTTTTCAGATAAATCGGCAGCACCTAAGATGGGGCATTCGAGACAAAGCCGTACTTAAAAAGCTCATGAGCCGCTCCGGCCTCAATGCGGACCGGTCTGGACCAGTCTCCTCCAACACGTCAAATCATATTCACCAAACTTACTACAAGCTTGCACACAAATGACTGGTTTGGCCAATACAAGTCCAACAGACTGAAACTGTCCTGGTTTTCAGTTACAGAAATACAGGAGGTCGACAACAGCCAATGCACAATCTGCCTTGGTTGTGACATCACCGGTCGCTGATGCTGTTCGTAGATATTAAACATGTTTTAAAAGATCTTTGTAAGAACGAACCAACTAGGTCCAACCAGTCCTCACAACCAAAAGTGTTTGTTGGCCGTTGACAGTCCAGGTTCCTCACAGAATTAAACGTTGCTAAAAGTTCCTCAAAACTGCACCTACTGTAAGTACAATACTTGAATAAATGTCCTCAACACCTTTGACCCAGAATGTGCGACGAAAAGAGACAAACAGCTGCATTTCAGTGGAGCAAAATCTCTCTTTTCCATTGTGTTTAGTTTCCATTCGTTTTTAAATGACTTGTTAATGAAACCATGAAATTTGTGTAAAAGGCCCACAACTGTGATGCCTAAAGAGTGTAAACAGTCCCACTTCACCACAAAACAGAAACTCAATACTTGCTTTTGTTGTTTGCCTCCAAGCCATTGTCATCTACGTCCTGCTGGGCTGTTGCACAACAGAATTTCCTGTTCCTTCAGCTGAGATGAGCTCATTCGCTGAGGAACCATGAGACATCTGTATTTACCATAACATTTACACTGCACACAGTCAGCCCATGTTCTCATACGCCGAGTCATCACGGCTGAGATGATGCGAACCTGCAAATTTCTGTTTTATGTCTTCTATGGCAAACCTTCCACCTGGGCAGAATATTCTCACATGTGCACAAATCACATGGCTGCTTTGACACATAGAGCGAAGTAAAATGAGACACTTAGCAGCATTGTCTTATAAGCAGCGAGCTGTTTGATGTGTTACACAGACTTCCTCAGCATCAACTAACTAGCAAGTGGCAGAACAAACTATTTAGTTTTAAAATTCAACCAGCAGTTTCCGGGGTGGTCTGACCGTCATTTCAGCCCACTACTCTGGCTGAAAAAGCAGCAGGAGAAAAAAAACAAAATTGGGAAATTGATAAAAATGCGACATCTGAACATCACATCAGCATTCAGAGCAAAAGCCTCCCTCCGGCCACATTCATAAATATGTTATGAGCACGGCCTGCTGCCACGATGCCGTCTGGCAGTGATGGATATTCAGGGTGAGAGCAGCATGTAAAGGATGACTGAGCTGGAGTTAGTCACGCACCATTAACTGACTGCTCAGAATTCGTACAGACTGGGAAGAGGAAGAAACCCGGCTGGTCAGGAAATCAATATTTAGTACATCAGTAGTCATGTTTGCCATATCAGATCACTTTAAACACAGAGTGCGATAAACACACCGGAGGTTTGGTTGTGCATGCTGGCACAACGGCAGTGGAACAGACTGTACTCAACGTTTCCACCAATGCAGTGCAGGCTTTTTCAGACTTGTAGAGGCTCTGCAATTGTATTTTACATTTTACAGACAACAAAGTAAAATACCTGAACAGCAACAAAATACATCTTTGTTTGTTTGAATGTAATGTGCAAACTACAAAGCAATGGAAATGTCTCTCGTGTAAATCGCATCAGTAATAGAAATATGTTGCAGCCACAAGTCCGACACAGACCAAAGCTTTTACCATTTCCAAACAACTGTCATGCCCATAAATTAAATCTTTTTGATCTTAAATGTGGCTAAAAACTGCTAAAAAGCCCTGAGTACTGTATGATAAAGTTTTAAACCCCTCTGGGTTTATCGTAGCTGCTTGGTTTGTCGTTTCCTTCATCACTTCCTGCACACAGGCCTAATCTACAGCCTGTAATACTGACTCAGTGCTTGGTATCCTGTGGATATTCTCACTGCTTCAACATTTCGGGAAAGTTGCACAAGTGTTAACCAATGTTAGAGTTAATAATTCTTTTGCATTTTAATTATACTAATTTAATCATCTCCAGCATGTTTGTGTCTGATAAGTTACTGTCATTCCAACATATATAGTTGCTTTTTACACAGGAACCGTAAACTGAGATGCATACTGAGATGAATAACTGGACTTCCTGGTACTAGTGTCTTTCCCAAGGACACTTCAACATTAGTGGCAGATCTAGATTATTCTTATAGGGGTGGCCACAATCAACCAGGTGTGCTTAGCATTTGCCTTTGCGTGCAGCTTTTAATGTAAAAAAGTTAGGCCTCCCTTCACCAGTAGCTGTGGTGTGCAAAGATGAGAGACGTTCAGGGACAGTACAAACTGTAGGTTAAATATGTGTAAAAGCTGTGGTAATTGGACATAATGAAAAGGTTGCAGGGACGTCGCAATTTCCTGGAAGCACTGAGGAAGACAGTTTGTCTGTGCCTAAGCCAACATAGGTGGCTCCATATGCTTTATATGGAAATTTAAACACCATACTGTGGATCTGAAACATCCTTGTTATGCAAAAGCAGGTTCGTCCCCTTCATATTCAGGATTTTACAGATGACTATGTAACTAATGTGTTGCTCTACATTTAAGATGGCTGCCCTTATTTTGTGAAAGCTGTGGCCCTTACAGAATATGAATTATTCATGAGGATACGTTCCTATTGGCTGAGGGTAAACAGCTCCAGTCAATCGCAGCAGGGGGCTCGTGAATAATAATTCTGCGTTTCTGAAACGGCCTGCTGGAATCAGGACTGTGTGCAAAGACAGATTCAGAGAAATGAAAAAAAAATAAAAAATAAAAACATTTTGAATGAATAAAATATCACAGGTTGAATGTTCACTCAATTTTAGAAAAATAATACTTTATAAGTCAAAAAGGGCCATGCATTTGAACATAATGCTTGAGAGAAGAATACATTTTTGGTGATGTTACATATGGTTAGAATTGATGTTAATAGGCAGCAGTCATATTTAACAAGGCAATTCAGTCAGCTGTAATTTAACTCCAGGAACCTCAATGTGCCTGTGCCCATTATGGCTGAAAATCTTCATCACAGTTTGGCTGCAGAGTGTTTCTGATGAAATCACTGAGCTCCTCTATTCCCAGCTCACAGGCCTCACTGGCTTTGCCCCCTTGTCTCTTCATTACCGAGTGGCGTTCAGACTCCTAATTTGCTTTACTTTCTCAGCAGCTCAGTAGTCAATTAATTAGATGTAAACCTGAGGTGCGAAGACACCAGAGAGCTCCTGGCATGCTGCATGTTTCATGACAAAAAATGTATTTTCCTTGTGAAGTACAGTAGGCGCAGGACATGTATTTGTGTTTGCAATATGTCTGTGTGTGGGTTTGTGTGTGCGAGTGAGTGCGAGGTCTGCTATGTGTGGGTGGTTTTGGTTGGGATTTGGTTGACACAAGCTGTTGCTCCCATGTGGCGTTTCGTCTTGTTTAAAAGCTTCCTGAAAAACCTCGACGTGTTAAAAGTGCTGCCAAATGAGTAAACACTCACTGACAGCGTTTGTTCACGGCGCCATTCAGCTGCAGGACTCAAAGCGATAAAACAAAGCTGTTATGGCAGATGAGATGGTCGCTTCATCCTTGCCAAGCTCCATTTGAGTGTTGAGGGTGTGATGTTTTTCTCATTCAAAGAATTGTTGGAGCTCAGAGGCAGATGAAAACCTTGAATAAAAATGTCATAACAGGTGGAAATCCGACATTAAATCTGGAAGAAAAATGAACTAATGTTTCTACATAAGCAAATGCTGTTGCTCGTTCCTGTGATTCAGTTTGGGCTATTGCCATGTAAATTAACTTTGAGAGAGGCCTCCCAGGTTTTTGGTGCGGTTTGACAGGAAATAAGATGTTACACAAATTGTAAGTGTCGCGTAAGAGCAGCCGCCTGGGGGAGCTTAATGAGAACATCAGGGAAATGAACCCAAGGCTGAAGATGGCAGAGAAGTGAAGCATTGAAACAATAGGGTGGGTGCAGCGAGGAGAAGGCAGCTTTTCTTCCAGCTCCCGGAGTAACACAAGGACTCTCTGATCTTTAAAACCGAGCTTTGCATCCTTCCCATCTGCAGCCATCTTATTTTTATTATTTATTTTTATTACAAAAATACATTGTCTGGTAACAGTTCATCGATGCATTCAGTTTCAAGGTGATTGCAAGCCGCCATTCTCGTTACATGGCAAGATATTCTCATTATGTTCACAGGAAACACAATGGGGTCGAAATTGACAGAAAAACGCAATCGTGCTCGCAGTTTAGTTGTATTGGAACAGGGCGGAGACAGCGTTCATTTCAGGGTCTTGAGTTTTCTTCTGAAACTAATGGAAATTAAAAAGTAACTGACATCTGTGTTTCACTGGAAATGAGCTCATGTAACGTTTCCATTTAGCATGTTTTAGTCTATTAACAGAAAGTAACATGTACAGATGTGATACATCACTGCTGATCGCTGTGTGAAAGGTGTTTAACAGCTGGCATAATATGAAATAACACAGATTGATTGAGGGCATAATTTGACTGTTTTAGATACGATAAAATTCTATTATTTAGTATTGTGACGGTTTGGACGTGGAGAAAGAACTCACATCACTTTGACAGTTTGTTGCTTCATTGTTTGACTTGATGTCTTAATGGTGGACATCAGGATTGAGGGACCTTATATAAAAAGTGCAAAACCGTTTACCCACTAACTAGAGCAGTGTGAATGGAAAAACAACTTCTGACACGTATAACTGACGTGCTAGTTGTCATGACCTAAAAATGACATAATGTTATCAGTGTGCAGCTTGTGTGGAGCCATGTCGGATGTCGCCAAGTCTTAAATTACGCTCTGTAGCTGGACTATGCCTCTGACAGCTTGGCTTACACTGATTTGTGTAGACAAACCCACAGCTGAAATTCTCCATTTGAACAGAGGCCTGAATAGTGACTTACAGTCATTACAGTAATGTCGTCCACTAACTTCCGGACTTTTATTTCACAGAGAAGTATATGATACCTGTCTGAGAGAATATGGAAGATGAAGCTGGCCAATAAATTTTTCATGAGTTTCATCTTTGCATATTTATAGTGTGTCTGCCACTCAGTAAATCTGTCTGAGTTCGTGCTGTGAATCTTTAACCTGATGGCCACAGCGTCAAGGCGAGCGGCGCTGGGGAGGCCCGGTCCTCTAATTTAAGTGTCCTGCCAAGAGAAGTCCGCAGATCCGTCGTGTTTGCTGATCTAATGGGGTGTGAGAATTGCCTACTACAGAGAATTAGGACACAATAATATTCAAGAGAAAAGTCTGATCGTCGCCACGTGAATGGTAATTTTACAATCAGGAAGAATTTCAAAAATGTATGTGTCGGAAAAGAAAACTGTGACATGACGGTGACATCTAAAGTAAAATCTGAAAAGAAAAGTGGCATCTTGATAAGCAGAACTGTGTGAATAAGGGAAATGGAACAAAATAAAAGCTCATATATGTAGGAAAATGAATGAGAAAGAGCCACATGGCATGCGCACGTCAGAAAAACCTTTACTGTTCCCTTTGTTAGTTTGAAGAATGATAATAAATCACCAGAGGCTATTTCTACACAACCCAGAGCCTTAATTCCATGCACCGAATTATGGTCTGAGCAAGACTCACATAATGCAACAAATTACAGCCTGCAACAGGCTCTTTGCTTCTCTGGGACTGGAATTGCTCTCAATGCAAAGAACAAGCACCCGAAGGCCTGAGCAGAAGCAGTCTCCTGCTTCAGTTTTGATATTTCTTGAAGTACAAATTGAAGAATGAGTCAATAGTGAAATATGAGAAGTCTGTAACTGTCCTAAAATGAATACTATATTTAAAACAAACATACCTTTAATTTGCATCATGGTTTCCATGTTTTGCAAGTTGATCGGCAACCAAAAGAAAAATTAGCCCAGTGTTTGTCAATAGATTTTTTTTTCCAATTTTCCAATTTTTACATTTTATTAAAATTAAATGTGGTTAGTCAGTTCACAGAAAGTATAAAATTAAAATATTTTTTTTCTGCAGGGAAGCACGTAATTCACATATAATTTCCATTACAAATGAATAAAAACGGTATAATTATTTGGGTTTAAATTAAGACATGCTCCATCTATCACATTTACACCTAGAACACTCATCATCTTAATGAAAACCAGCACATTATAAACTCATAAGGTTCTTCTTCATATCCACCCTCGACCTCTGGAGAATTCACATTGAGCACAGAAAAACGGTGAGGAAACAAGCACTCAGACCTACCCAGAAGCTCTCACTGTGCCCACTGAACATTCTCATGGTGCCGTGCTCTAAATCCTCAGCGGACACCGACATACAACTCCCTTCCCAGAAACACAATCAGCCCTTCCTCCTCGGTCACGACCTTTGGGTTGCGACCTTCATCGCTCGCTACTTTTCTGCTTTCCCTCCAGACGTTTTCTCCCTGCGCATTATGCATCTGTCCAAAGATGCAAGGACCCATCAGAAGACGTGACCCCAATACCTTCAACCCGGTCCCCAGCGAGCCCAGCAACGCCGCTGCGATACTGCTGCAGCCATTATTTCCCATTAAAGCTTGACAGCAGGGCCGTTTGTAACAGCGTGGTCCTGTGAAGAATCAGGTCAGTCACAGTGCCCCCCCCTCAGTGTCAGTGTCAGTCCCTCCCTCCATTCCTTTGTTTGCACGTGGGCTTTGACCTCAACCGGACCCTCCTATTTTTGTTAGAGGTTGTCTGAAAATAAGGACGTAGAAGTTTAAAGTAAATAGGCTGAGTTGAGTGAATAGAGGGAAAAAAGAGAACATCATTTATCTGGCACTTTTTAAAAAAAGCTGTAGTCACAATGTGCATTTCTTTAGGGCAAAGTCAAAGAAGAATGAAATTTACGACAACTGTAAGCAGTCACCGAAGTCCACGGCTGATTCAGTGGTGTTGAAGAAGTTCCACTCAGTAGCTGAACCAAGTTTCACCAGCTCAGTTCTGTGGTTATGGAAAGGAACCAAAGTGAAGTCAGTAGGATTCATTATCTGGAAACGGACGGTGAGATGTTGAGAAAACACACATCTAGCCCTTACGGTGATTGGTTCACAGAGTTGATGCCTGCAATCTCTGTCACTGCGTCGCACAGAATGAGCAACAGATGGTACAATAGGAAAATAATAATACTGAATCCATGTTTTCATGAAACAGACCCACAGTGAGCGGCTGAACGTGTATTTAACTTCATGTTCACATGCCACCTTGCGCATCCTGCATCTGGACTGTTGGTTGCGTCCGTCCATCCATCCATGATCCTGTTCGAGGTCGTGAGAGGCCAGGCCCACCCTGCACAGATCACCAGTCTAAGTCGGCGGCCAACACAGAGAGACACACAGACAGACAAACAACCATTCACATTCACACCAATGAATCTAACACGAATGTCTTTGGGCTGTGGGATAAACTGTCTATGGTTTGTATCCTAGAACGTCTGGTTGCAGTTTTAGGATAATAAGTACCGATCACCACCACTCACCATTATGTCACCACCAAAGGTGACATTAGGTCATGCAGCAGTCGACCTTTGCTGCCACTAGTTCTATGATGTCGCCTCCTGATTCATTTTTGCCTGGACCAGTTTCTTCACAGGACTGGATTACGGACGTGGACGAAAATCCAACCACAAAGATATTTGAAACAAACTTGTCCCTACAACTTTCTGGAAGTGATTTGTAGACGCTTGCCGTGCCAGCCTGCACAAAACCTTGTACATTTCTTTTTTTTTCACATGCACAAAGCCCTTAGCTCAACCCCATAGGGAGAAAGTGGATGTCTGAACCGAGCCTGTTCATGTAGTGAATGTGATCAAAATTCCATGTTTGGAACAGCAGGTATAACAGCACACTAATGCTCGCAGTAATCAATCACAAATGGCTCTTAACATTTTACTTTCCCAACTGAGGTTTTGCTTTAGTTGGTGCGGAAAGTGTCGTATTTGGGGTCGAAACCCTTGTCTAACCTGCATGAATAAAAGACAGGAAGAGTTTAGAGGCCGAACAACAGTGTCTGTACAGTGTCCTCTCCTATAATGAACAGACAACTCAATGTGTCATCCAACTCCTAACTGGCTCTGTTTTTTGGGTTTTTGTTTGCTGCCTCGGTCCTTCAGGCTGATCGGAAATATTATGTCTGACCTAATTAAATGATTAATTTAAATTTAAGGGGCCTAAATTTAGTGCACGGAGCAGCTTTATTCATTTATGAAAGTATTCATATTCACACACACACACACACACACACACACACACACTGGGGAGGCTCTGTCTTGCACATAAACACACATGAAGGACGCAATTTGCCTTAAATGTCTCCTTTAAGCTAATGAATCTGTAATATACAATAAATTTTGTCTTCCCTCTCTCTCTCTCTCACACACACACACACGCAAACTGCCTGTTCTTCTAGCCTGATCGATTTGTTTAGTTTACCTCTATGACACAGGGGGCCTGCTGGAAATATCCTATCCTTAAAATCTTCCTTCCTCCTCTCCTTAAATGTCTACTTCAGCTCAGCATGATGAATGATCGCTCGGGCCAATCAATTCTATTTAGATAAGCTCGCCTCCGGAGAGGACAGGAAAGGGAAGAAGGATGGATTTTTCTAGTTATTCAACACAGAGGCCCAAGGTTGTTGTTATTTGGGCTGCTCTTCAACCTGATATTTCACAGGTAGGGTATACTGTCTGGTACCTGTAGTCGAGGAGATTAACCTGTGGGAGAGTACTGCGAGTACACAGCAACAGCGCAGGATGAGCTTAATGAAGTGTGTCATTTACTCAGAAAGGTGGAAAGTGCAAGAACAAAGTGTTTGTGCAGAAAAACGATAGAACAAAAGGCTTAGGGTTTAAATATCAGGGTGTACATATATTTTCTTTTATACTCATTTTGAAATTCATCCTAATCTCATTTATGGAAAGCAAGTTTGCAGTGTAGATGAACGTACTTTTAATTGTGTTGTAAAACAGCTTAACTCAAAATATCTCCCACTCAGTGTTTGCATGTGCGAGGGCTTTGTAAGATATCAGTTGTTGAGCATTTCCATTTTCTGCTACTTCATACTTGGACACAACTGCCTGTATTTGATCAAATTAACTATTTTTCCTTTCAATATAAGACTAAAAAAAAAACACAGTATAATCATAAGACTTTATATAATTCCTTGTGTGAATTTGACAATACACCTCAAATTATTAGACTTTTAACATATGATTATTAAGTATGATAGTTTATATCATTGAACAACCTATAAAGTCTTTAAAATCAGCTCCATATTTACCTTCTGCAAAATGAAACGGATAAATATTCATCGACGAAACGACTTTCTGACCTTGTACTGTATCACATTATTTCTACCCTGACGTAATGATACTGTTCAGACTCACAGACATTTGCTGTAACCTCTGGGGAATGTTTGCATATAATATAATATATAATCATGTAGAGACACTGAAACTGAAAGAAACGCTATTGCTTCAATTCAATGGTGCATGTGAGGAAAACAAAAGTTTAACCTTGACAAAGTTTTACATTTTGCTTCATTTTAATATAATTTTAATGTGGTCTTAAAGCTCTAAAGCTTTTGTGCCCAGTCTCTGCTCCTTAACGATGCACTGACAGACCCTGTACTGTATATTGAGAGACAGCTGGACTGAGAAAATTACTCATTGACAGACAGAAACGTGAATCTCTGAGTTTTCTTAAAATTATCAAATGCTCATCGACAGCTCGGAATGTGTTTCCTTCGGGGCCATTTCAGCCTGTGAGCGAATCCTGAGTAACAGGTGAAATACAGAAGCGATGTTTGACCCAACGGCTCCACCCAGTGGATCATTAATTACCTGCAGGCACAGGAAAACAATGGTTTACCTTGGATTTGTGTGCTCAACGTTGTGCTGCCTTCTGTTGCTTCCTGTCCATGATAAATCAACTTTTTACATAATATACAAAATTTCACAAAATATTTTAGGAAATATACAAAATATTTCTATATGGAAGAATGGGATACACGTGTGTCTCAGACAGGTGTATCCATTTGATTTAACTAAAACTAATGGGAACATTTTTTAAAACTGTAATGTTATTAAAAATATAACAAACAAATCACATTTCTATTATTTACCTTTATTTAAACAAATTATATGGTGAAAATACAGCTTGAGACATTTTCTATCAGGTCAAGTCAAGGAAATAAATCATGAGAAATGTGTCCATTTGTCTTTCTTAGTTTTTTTTTTTGTCATTTAGTTTTGTCTGGTTTTGATCTTTTTTTGGTTTATTTCTGGTCTTTTGTGGCACCTGTTCGGGATAGTTTTAGGCCTTGTCCATCATTTTTGAATCATTTGCATCCTTTTGTGGTTGTAATTGAGCTCTTTTAAATATAAATTACGTAACATAACTTAAGAGGCACAGACCCATGGGGCTGCCTGATTTCTAGGGCCCCTTGGCCTGGGCCCAATAAGCCTGTTGTGTAATGCACACAAGTAACAGACATGTTTTCAAGCTCTAGTGATGTAGAAACAGTCATTTATACATGTAGACACATGTGGAAGTTCAGTGTTTATTCCTATAAACATGGTTTGTATTGTTGAATTTTTGTTTAAAAGACACTTTGCACTGAAACCCAACCTGCAGTTAACTGCTGTCCTGACTAACAAAGACCAGAATGAAGAGACACAGAGATGCAATCAATCAAATCGGGTTTATTCCCAGCGTTTTGACAAGAAGCGTTGACATGAAAACAATTGACACCGTGAAATGGGGAAAGTTTTGTCTGGTGAAGCCGACTGACCTGTCAAACTGAACAAAGGGAGAAGGGGAATACGCAGTTATGTCTGCTGGGAGCAAACCACCGAAAAATCCGAAAAGAATAAAAATCATCTAAGACAAAAACCTGCAACCTGGCTCTGCAATTTGGTTCTGGTCAAACGTACAGGCATCATTAGTCATCAAAGAAATTGAAAACTTTCGTTGCTTTTTGGTTCCTGAGAGCTACGTTGGATGTACTGGCACAGTAATAACACAACTGCAGACTTGGTGAAAGTTTGGCATCGAGAGCAAAGTGAAATCACTGCAGGAAAGTCACACTTAGCAGGGAGGAAGAAAATCATGAAACTCAGTTTTAGATGGCCATGGATGTAGTCATGTTGTCTAAGATCAGATGACGTCAGTTGATTTCAAGTGGAAACAGCCAGTATTTAACTAGTGTAAAAGAAGGACTTTGCTGACTGAAGTTGGTTTTTCTTGCCAACATGGTTTTGTTTCTGTTCAACTGTCAGAAACAGAATTACTACAATTAAACATCACCTAATCCTGAACTTTTTTCATGCAACATTTTACACAATAGAAATCAAGTTTCTACTGACGAGGTTTAGGCTGAGACTAAGTCTACGTTAAGCCTGGTACCTTCTGAAACACCCACGCCAGATAACATCCACCAGAGCTTGTTTTTACATTTAGCTTTGTGAACAATAAATGGGTGTGGGGGCAGACAAGAAAGTCAGCTTCAGAAAACAAGCGAAGAAGAAAAACTGCAGTATT
Source organism: Channa argus (assembly GCF_033026475.1). Lineage (NCBI taxonomy): Eukaryota > Metazoa > Chordata > Actinopteri > Anabantiformes > Channidae > Channa > Channa argus. The sequence goes on from NC_090218.1 coordinate 11,447,968, forward strand.
CTTGTTCTCCCATCTAGCAGACAACAAGAACATCCAAGTCAAATCATTTTGATGCAGAAAACAGACTCTAGAACAACCACAGAAGTTCCGGGTTTACACATCCCACAGGTTTGCAGTCACAAATTTCCCCGGCTTAATGTAGACGTGGTCAGAGTTGGACAACACGTTGCTCTCATAGGTCGGCGACCTTCTCATTAACAGTGTGCACAGACACGCTGATGTCAACACCAGCTCCACCTGACAGCAGCTCCTGCTGCACCTCCTGCCCCTCCTCTTCCTCCCCCTTCTCTGGGGGGCAGATTGCTTGTCTGTTCCCAGGAGGCTCTGCCGCAGGGTGCGTCGTCTCCACAGCGTGCTCCACGAACGTTCGGCAGTTCAGGATCAGCGGTGGCAGAGGGACGCTGCGCGCCAGATCCTCCATGTGACGAGCAAACTCCATGGTCTTGAACTGCGTGACCTTGGCGAGTTCCAGCGTCTTGGCCGATGTGATGATGGGAATGCGCTTGGCGACCTCAAATGCCTTCTGCAGCTTCTCTGCGCCCTCGGTGCGGAAGAACTCGTTGATGGCTCGCTCTGTCTTCTTGAGGTGGCTGCTGACCATGCAGACCCGTGCCACATTCAGGATCATCGTGATGGTGAAGGCCACCAGGCACACGATGACGTAGTACATACCCAGGCCGCTGTCGGTGTAGGCAACACGTATAGTAACAGTGTAGCTTTTGGTCCTGCTGGTCCCACTGGTGGCGACACAGGTGTATCGGCCACGGTCCTCAAAGGAGATCACAGAGATGTTCAGGATGCCATTCTCCTGAATATGCCACTTCCCACCTGGAGTCAAAGGACAAAAGAAAAGAAGAGGGTTTTGACTATACGGACGAGCGCTAGACAGGAAGAGGACAACTACACAGATTTGTAACTTGCTTCCTATGGTTCTAGTTAGGAGAGTATGTGAATGATATTAAAATATTCTGTCTAAATGACATCATCTGGAGTAGTTTTTCTTTTTCAACCACTACAGTTCCAGCGTTTACTCACAAACGTCATCATCATTGGGGTCAGAGTTTACAGAGACTGAAACTGCACTTATCTGATAACAGTGGGGTCATAATAAATGTCTACCAAAGCCAGACCCTTTTAATGGGGATGACAGTACAGAAAGCTCTATGTTTTACCTTTTTCCAATGAGATTTAAGGAGTTTTCATTAATCAAGATCATCCACATATTTAACTTCCACTTTATTTAACTTACACATCTACAAATGTCCACAGTGACATATATAAAGACACATTTCCACTGTGGTTATTGATCCAAACTGAGTAAAGACCTTTTGCATGTAAATGGAAAAGATCTTTTGCATCCGTCTTTGCTGGATTCAAAAGAATTTAAGTTTTGAAATCGGCATCTGATACTCACACAGTGACAAAAAGCTTTCTGGTGAAATGCTGTCTTAAGGATAGCGATAATGATAATGATAATGATAACAAGGACACGTGTATGACTACTTTACTTGAATTAACCTCTAAGTTCTTTATTTCCTTCTCCTACCTTCAGCCTCAACCAGCAGAGGTCCTTTAGAGTTGTACCACTTTATGTCATGGTGGCCTCCAGTCACGTTACACTCAATCCGAATTTCGGATCCCTCCCTCACCACGATGTCCCTGCTGGAGGGACTGTTTGCCATCCACCCTAAGGATCCCACCTCCACATTTGACTCATTCTGGGCTCCGTCTGCGGTGCAACTGCTGAGCAGTGGGACTGTGAGAAGAAGGAGGAGCAGCTGTTGCTTTGGAGGCGGTAACATAGTGAAACGAGTTGCACATTTAGACGAGACAAACCTGCCAAACAGGAAGAAAAAAGGATGAGATGATGGATCATGCAGAAACACAAGAGTTAAGACAGGCTTCTTAATCTAAAGTCTACATGAATCAGGATGTACCATCATATTTTAATCATTTTAAAATTGAATATAGAAATCTAACTATAATTATCTTCATACACTTACGTCACATATCAAAGTTCAACTATACTTTACATTACATACTATTAGTATATTATTTGTGGATAAAGTAATAGTACTATAATTGGTTCCTTGTCTTGTCAGTGCCTCAGAAAAGGTTGTTGAACCTTACAAATAAAAAGCAAATGAAGCAATAAAGATATCTGGCATTAAAGCAGCTGGAAGATTTACAGCAATGCTAATTAAACTGGACTAAAGTCAAACAATGAACCAGTAAATTTGTTTACATCATAGCTTAAATTCAGTCTTCTCTGTCAAAATATGATGGATGTTTGAAGCTAATAAACACAATAACAGGGGGAAAAAGCAAGTGACACAACGAATAACATATAACCGGCAAAAATCACAGACACTGAGCCAGAAATTCTCACCTGCTGCTCGGACGGCCTGCAAAACATCGTGTCCTGTGCTTAAAGATCTTTTTACTCTTGGTTTACTCTATAAGTTAGTCAGCGTTGACTGAGCTGACAAATCACTTCCTGATCCAGGACAGGTAGGACGGAGTGGGCGTGGCTAACCGGTATACGTGCAGTAGGTAACAATTAGTTTAACCTATTGTTAAGAATGACAAAACAAGACGACTTGATTTTGTTTGTTATTATTTATTTATTTTTGCCAATTACTGTCTGCAGATATCAGCAGATATTCACAATAGGGTAGTATTTTATTTTAGATTTATTTTAACTATAAAGTACAAGGGATTTTTGTACAAGTTGATTTCTAAGTGTGTTTAAGTAGCCTGTTTATTATTCTTATCATCTTTTATAACCTATAAATAAAACAGAACATTTATTTTTGATAGCCATCAAAGTTCCCATTTACTTTGAAGGTTTTGGAATTTTTATTTTTAATCTTATTTGCGACCTTTGACGCGATAGTTATTTCAACCAAGTAACCGGACGAGCGACGAAAGTAGGCCGGTAGTGTGGCCGGATATTTTACCTTCAAAATAAAGCAATCAACCCGCTTACCCGCGCATACCTATCAAAATGTTTACGCAAGTTTTTGGTTTAAAACAAAATCAATTGAAGATTTTTAGATCTCTATCGTGAGAAAGAGTTGATTTCTAATTGTACAGTCTTTTGCTTATTTAGTTTTCTATAAATACACTATTTTGAAAGTAACAACCAGAACTTGAGTTTGTCATTGTGGCGAACTGTGGCGCCGCTCAGTGAAAACACAATGTGACGTGGCTAATCCTGCGGGAGGAAGACGGTGAGGAACAGTCAACCCTTAAACTGTTTTCTTTGAAACCAGAAAGTGTCATACACGAAGTAAGCGAAGGAAAGCAAAGCGAAATACATAACAGGTTAAATCTTTGTTTTTGTTTTTTTAATTTTGGGAACTGTTAGCAGAGCACGAGTAAGCGTTAAGAGCTAGCATCGGGGAGTCACAGCTGAGAAACAGCAAAGGCGAGTTTGTAGCTAAAGTGCATTCGTGTGTATCGTATTTCTGATTAATTTGCGGGTCGGTCGTGATTGCGTGAAGATACACTCGTAAAAACTAACGCTGATGTGGTACTTTAAGTTATCAGCCACGAGTCATTAGCTCGCCAATACAGTTACAGTTAGCAGCACTGCGACTGTGTGACTGCATGTCATTGTTTATGTCTGTGACGTATGAGTAACACTACAAATAAAACTGTGTTGACACTCTGGTATTAACAAAATGCTAAAGGACTATTTGACTTATAGATCTGTACTTGTGTTCGTCTCGCTTATGTCACAACTCCTTTCTTAGAATAGCGCTAAAAAGCTGAAAAGTTCATTGCTGCTCCCTGGGTGTCGTTGAAATGCAGCCTACGTTTGTGTCATAAAACCATCTGTTAAGGGAAATTTGATTTCACAGTCACAGTCAATTATACTATGCTAATATACACGATACTACTGCAGCACAACTCTTAGAATTAACACATTTAATGTCCCGCGGTATGAGTAAGAATGATCTCATCTTCCTGAAACATTACAGCTGGATATAACGCTTATTGAGTCATTGCTGTTCCAAAACTTCTTACCTCGACATGTTCAAATTGATCATTAACTACATAAACTATTTACCATTCAATGCAATGCATTAACATCTCTGGTTGTGCTTCTATCTTTAAAAAAAAAAAAACGACTAACCTTTGATATTTGTTTCTTGCTGTAAGCTTTTAAAAGTCTCATTATTAGAAGAATGCAGGCATGCAGGAATTGAATGTAACACCTATGTCTTGTTGATTTTCCTCTTTAAAAGGCATGTACTAAGACACTAAGATGTCAGATAGTGAAGCTACAGCAGCAGAGGGTCCAGACGTGGCACCAAAGGTTCAGGATGCTTCTCCTGCCAGCACTCCTGACAGCTCATTGCCAACTACACCTGACATCGCTACAGATGTGGCCCCAACGAGGAAAGCGAGAAGGAGACCAGACCCCAAACCTGCAGCTGAAGATGAGATGACGCCAGTAGTGGAGCAACCGGCAAAGGTACCGATGAGAAGATTTTTGTTTGTACCAGACAAAACTAAAAGGAGATCATACATGGGAAGATCTTCCCAAATGCACTGAAGTCCACATGATTTAAATCTAGAGCATATTTGTTTTTAACCAGACAAACACTGGATAACAGTTCCCCAGAGAGTATCTCATATCACCTGTAATTTAATGTTTGCCTTGACTAGAACAGTATTTTGCCATATTGAATGTTAATGATGAAACTTTTTTATGCTTCTGGTAGAGCAACTCACCCCACATTACAAAAGAATAACTACTGTTGTAGGGATGCAACTGATAATTACAACTGATAATTTGCTACTAAAAAGACATTCAAAATTCTAAAACGCAACAGTCCTCGTTTACTGTTGTACCAATGTTACCGTAAGTAACCACAGTAGCTGTCAAAGGTTCTGGGGAATGTGATGAGGCAGCATAATAAACCTAAAAGAAAGGTAATGCTTAAACAGCATGTGGCAGCAGCGGGTCCACTGTAAATTAAGTATTTTTTATTTGTTAAATTTATATGGACAACATGTTATCAAAATGTTCACAGATTATATTAGTTAGTAAACTGCCGACATCCCCGTTCCGTGTGTCAATAGATACATAATGCAGATCTCCTGATTTAAACACACACATCAAACCAGGCTTTTCATAGTCACATAATGTGACAACAACTGCAGTAGAGACATGATACTATGATAAACAAAAAGCCGACTGTCTTATTTTTGGCAGAATATTTTTTTTTTTTCAATAACAGTAGAGGCTTTTTATTATTTGAAGTCCCAGGGCTTCTATATAAATAAGTATATAAAATTCAAGCTGAAATACATTCATTACATTGGTTCATTTTTTGAAATTAAAATTGGTATCAACATATTTGGGGCGTTGTGTACCAAATTCTTTGAAATTGTATTAACACTATACTCTTGTGCATAAAGCTTTAACCAGAATTACTTTCAAATACATATGTGACCTCGATATGGAAATTTAATTACATAGTTATCGTCATGTAATTGTATTTACTGTAACAGGTTCTAAAATGCCATTGACCTCAGTTGTCTGACTGTTAAAGTAATGTGATGTAATGACAATAACATCAATAAACGATGACACTTGATGGTCTGTTGACCTCTTGGACTTTACACTCCATAGTGTCCTGTGTTGCATAAGTATTAACGGTTTCACTGGGAGTTTTAAACAAGATGCAGTGTTATCACAAGTGTGTTTAGACTGGTGATAAGCGCTGACCTGTATCAGTAGTTGCCGTTAACCCCAGGGTCACAAAAGTAGTTCTGTTTGCATTAATTGTTGATTCTTTTTCATTCATAACTTCTTAATCTTATTTATTTATTTATTTTTGGCCATTTCTTTTTCCAACCACCTTCTCTGCCCTCATTTCCTCTATCTCAGACAGCCAATGAGTCCACCGTGTCTCAGGGAGGGTGGGGATACTGGGGCAGCTGGGGAAAATCCATCTTATCCACAGCAACTGCTACTGTGGCCACTGTGGGTAAGTGTAGCCCACCTAAAAACAAATTGTCTATATTATACACAGTGTTGTTGCCTATATTTGAAGAGCTGTAATAAAAAAAAACAATACAACCAGTCATCATCTTTCTTATATTTAAGCTTTGTCTTTAATTTGTTTATTGGAAATAAAGCAGTAACCTGATTATTCAGAGTTCCATAAATTAGCAGGTATTTTGTGCTCACATAATGCAGACTTAAAGTTACGTAAGATCCCTGACTGCACCTAAAAACAACTAAAGACAACGGAGAACAAGACTTTTAGATTTACTTCAAAACTTCTTCTACATTGTGTTTTACTAGTGATGACACCTCACAGATTTTCCGTCTGTTACTGTTGGAGCTTCTTCTGTGGTGTATTCTACCCGCTGCATGTCTTGCTTGTGCTCAGGTCAGGGGCTCACTCAGGTGATCGAGAAGGCTGAGACGTCGCTGGGAATTCCCAGTCCAACCGAAATGTCAGCGAAGGTGGAGGAAGAACAGAAACAGCCAAGTGAGATGTTAACGTGTAACTAACTAACTACTGTTAAGGGTAGGGGGCTCCTGCTTGGTCATTATGATGGAACCATTTCATATTTGTTGGTTTCCTCTTCTGCAGGTGATGCCAGTAGTGAGAAGAACAAAGAAGCGGAAGACGGATCTTCAGCGGTGGGAGGTGCAATGGGAATGTTGTCGTCGCTCACCAGCGTCGTCCAAAACACAGTAAGCAGATGTTCAGAAGCTTAAAGAAAGAATTTGTGTGGCAGATGTTTTTTGGATATGGAATTCTCTTCCAGAAAAGCTTGACAACACTTATTTGTTACCTCTTTTTAAATCGTGACCTAAGATTCATCTGTTCAAAGTTGCCTTCTTGTCTGTGCTAGCAGTTATCAGTGGTTGGAAAGTAACTTAGTAACTAAGTTCTGTACTCAAGTAGAATTTTGTGTTTCTACTTCATATTTCATCACCTTTTAGAGGCAAATATTGAACTTTTACTCATCTATTTATTTAATATCCTATAGTTACCTTTCAGAATCAGATTAATAAAACTATATACAGCTTGATTATAAGACCTATCGATCCCCAATGTAAAATGGAGCAGCTACCCTGTAGAACTTTAGGTAAGTCACAATGTAATTATTAGATACAAAATAGTAATACTAAGTTTGATTGTAGGATTTGTACTTTTTGTATATTTCTACACTGTGGTGTTACTACTTTTACCTCTGCAAGATCTGACTTTTTTTTCTTTTTGCTTTTGCTTATATATGATGGAATTAAGTGACAGAAAGGCACTAAATGTACTAAAATGTATTATTATTACCGCTTTAAGGCATATTTTCATGTGAATTTCTGATGTGACTGCTGATACAAGAACCAATCTACAGTGCAGCACTTTCTATATCGTAATTTAGTTCATACCTTCACTATAATTGGATAAACACAGTACTTTCATTAGGGTCGTGCTGAAAGTGGGAAATTGAATATTGACAGTTAAATTATTTTATATTGCCAAGCACGACTGTGGTAATCCACTTGTTGTTCCACACTTAAGGACCTTACACTCTGTCTTACAGGGTAAGACAGTGATAACAGGTAGTCTGGATGCTCTGGAATTCATCGGGAAGAAAACGATGGATGTGATTGCGGAAGGTGATCCTGGCTTTAAGAAGACCAAAGGACTGATGAACAGGAACGCCACTTTGTCTCAGGTAGGCACACAAGAGATGGTTTACGCATTCACTGGTTGTGTTGCTGGTGAGGGCTGGATTCTGTCCCTCTATCTCAACCCTGTCTGTCTCTCAGGTGCTGAGGGAGGCAAAGGAGCGAGAGGAGCTGCAGACAGTGGAGACGGAGTCATCAGATTCAGAGAAGAAGGTGGTAGCTCACTACGGGATGCTGTTTGATGAATTTCAGGGTCTGTCGCACCTCGAGGCTCTGGAGATTCTGTCTCGGGAGAGCGAGTCTAAGGTATGATTGAGGTTGTGACACTTACCGAGGTTAAATTAGCACTGACACGTTCATAAGTTTGACTTCAGATGTGACTGTGTGTCATTGCATGCGTGGTGTAGGTGAAATCGGTGCTGACCACCTTATCTGGAGACGAGCTGTTTCAACTTAGAGAGGAGCTGGATCAGATCAAGGAATCCTTCTCCCTAGTGGACTTTGATGATGAGGAAGTTGATGAGAAGAAAGGTAAAGGCCACAAAAACACCAGCACTGCGTGGACATGGACATCATATAAAATGACTGATTGATTGTAATTCCAGATGCGGATGGCTCAGAGTTAAAGAGGGAGTTAACACAGGCATTGAAGGGCCTCAGTGTCTCTGCCACAGCCGACAAACTCAGCAAGGTACCAGCCACAGTTTATTTAGAGTTGTCACTTCACTAATTCACAAACCATTGTGGCGTGAACACGGTGGCAGTTATGTTCAAATCGTGTTCTCTGACTTTCAAAAGGCCTGTAAGAGTGCCCATAGCCAGATCACTGACATGAGCCCCCCCGAGAAGGAGGAGGCGGAAGAGAAGAGTGAGGAGGATGTGAAGAAAGCACTCTCTGTAGAGGTACGCAGAACACAGGAACTGGTTTTCTGAATTGGCCGTAAAAGGTGATCTGACCGTCGTGTTACTCACAAGTACGGATAGACACACTGGCCTTATGCTAACACACAAACACTTGTAAGTTACGATGTGTTGTCACGAGAAGTTAAAAGTCTGAAAACGCCGCATGGTGTCAGCAGGCACAGCAACAGGTCCAATGCAGCTTTTGGGAAAAATAGAATGCCAAAAGTCATGTGTGGCGACATTTTGCTTTTGAGTCGAATAATCAGGGACAAATTGTCAACTGTCAAACGTTGGTATGCAAACAACATCTCAAAGACATACAACTAGATTTTTCCATCAAGGTGATGGAGTTTCAGTCTATTTATACCAATTAATCGTGGTGAATTAACTGGTATAATTTTAGTCTGGTTTTGTCAATGTTGAGAAGGTGAAAACTGAAAATATTTGGCATTCTTTAAAAATTCTCTTCTGCGTCTGCTTGTTGGTCGATTCACGTGTGTGTCGTCAGGAGGTCCATGCAGCAGCCATCAGGAGCTTGGCTGAGCTGACTGCTCGATCTATCGAGCTTTTCCACAAACTGGCTGAGATGATCCTCTTCTCCAACAGCAGCACCGAGGCCAGCAACCTGTCCCAGTAAGCAAAGCTGAGGTTTCTCTTTGAACATGTGGAGGTGCTGCAGGTTGTTCACCGGCTCATCTGTGCCACAGTAACATACTTAATGGCTGTAATTGTGTCCTCAGGTTGACAGTTGTTTTGTGTAAAGAAGTCTCTTTGCTCTCCAAGAAATTCACCTCCTGCTTAACAGCTACAGGGGTAAGTGAGATATGTAGTGTGAGGCTAAATCACATTTATGAGTCACAATCATTCATATTATCTGCTTTTGTTGGGATTAGAGTTAATAGGATGGTATTTTATTATATGTAGCTGTACTTTGTCTCGTTTGTTTCCATCAGTGTTATTCTGCTCCACTTTAATCTCAAAGCAGTTGTAGCAAAGCACCTTTAGCATTTTTACTTCCAGGTTTGACACGTCTCTGTTGTCAATGGTTCATTTGAGAACTCTTTTTGTAATGTGATCAAAACTTTGCGTTTTACAGTCAAATGAGAAGGGAGATGTCCTCAACCCGCTGATAACAGGAGTCTTTTTGGAGGTTTGTAGCATCAGAGCACAGCATCACACACAAACACTAACTTACTGTTTTCCTTCAAATGCTTAGAGTCTGAAACTGGCAAAATAAAACTGGTAAAGCTATAGTGTAGGCGAATCCTTTTTGTCCTAAAACAGACGACTATTACATTAAAAGCAATCAGCTTTAAATAATTTCCTACAATCATTTGCCATTTTTTATTCTAGTGGAGCTAATCCACCGGCTGCTGTTTTGTTTGAAGTTTCATTTATATAGCAACTAAAAACCTGCTGCGATTTCACATAAATGGCTTATTAGGGGGAGAATTTTGTGCATGTATGTTATAGAAATATACCGGAACAACTATGGACATTTCAGAAAATCTCACATGTCGCGTGCGTCTTGTTAAAAATCCTCCATCACAGGCCTCCAACAGTGCTTCCTACATCCAGGATGCTTTCCAGCTTCTCATGCCGATCCTGGAGATCTCCCACATCCAGAGGAGAGCTGAGTCCACGGAGTGATCCACCTCTGGCCTTCATCACTACTGCCACAGTGGGACTCCCAGCAAAGAACTGACACATCTCAAAACTCCTTTTTAAACATTGCCTGCATCAGCTTTTTATCTGCTTTTCAGCTCAACGATGACAAAAGTCATTATTATGCCGGGGAGGAGAAGCGTGTTCTCGTCAAACAGTGTTAACTTTCCGCGCACCGCTGGTTTGCTTGTAAAGCGCATTAAACTGACTCTCTGAAGTACAGTGTTGGGAAGGTCTGGATCTACTAGCACCCATCAAAGAGGAATGTAGCACTTGCCTCAAAAGGACACCGAACCACCATTTAGGAAACACCACTGGTATTTTTAAAGGTTTCTCAAAAGATTCTGTCTCCTTATCTGTTTCAAACCATGACATCCAACACATTAGTGGTCTTATCCTGGAGCAGTTAAGAATTTAAGAGACAGACACTTTTAAGTCCCATCAGTGTCTTTAAGCAAAGACAGCTTTAGGGTGTTATTTTTTATTTTTTGGCCGTCAGAGTAGGTTTTAGCGAACTCCAGAATTTTTTTCCCAACAATTTCAAGTAGTTTATTTTTAATACAAATTTCTGGCATCTTTGATATCATCTTCAAACCATTGGCAGCTTAGCTGTTGTCAGCTGTGCTGGCTTTTCCATCGTCTGGCTCTTTTTAGTCACTATTTCTATAACTCAAAAACAAAAGAAAGATCTTACTTGATGCCCAAATACCAGAAGATTTAAGTGTTAATTTTAGACCTGGTAGAAGCACAAAACAGATTCAGGCAGTCACACAGCTGGAATATTTCCATGTGGCCCTGCATTAAGAAGACTCTGCCTTTATAAACACTACTAAAAGCTTTGGATGTTGTCTGAATATTAAAATTACGTTGCATTCTCCTTTCAGAGTGCAGAAAAAACATTCTTCCTCATCCAAACAGAGCATGTACACTTCGGCCGTCTACCTGTTTATCTTAATTATTATCCATAAAGGACTTTTATTAAGGTGTTTTTATCTGCCGTTAAGATTGTGGTTGTCCTTTTGGTCTGGATTCAGCTTTTTTTCAAGCAATATACTCTACATCAGGTATTTTAGATTGTTTTCAAATAAATGCTTACGTAGTACTTTGTGTACTTTTGTCCTGAGACTGTAACCTGGCCACTTAAGTCCATGTAACAACGCTGATCGTTTATTCTAAGTCTTAATGTTACAGTCGATATATTTCAAACAGCTAGTTTTCTATGTTGTTTCAGTGAACCAGTGAAAAACTTTTCCTGTTTTAAAAAAATGTCTTCATGCAGAAAATAGCTCACACAACAACTTTATTAGAATTGCTGCATTTGGGGGTTTTTTTATAGCATTTTTTGTTGTTTGCATTTGTTGTAAAATGAGGCTGATTTAAACAGTTTAACTGTCGGGTAGTTTACAATAATTATGCAGCATGATTCAAATGCTGATGTAAATGGCGCAGTTTTTTTTTTTTTTTCTTTTAAATGAATATTTGCCTGTGAGTTGTAACGGAGGAAGGGAAGAACTAAATGGAAGTAACTCGAGTAACAAGTAACTTGTTAGTGTCACAACTACGATAAAAGGAGTGAAACCAACAACAAATAGCTTCTAGTTGCTGTAATGACAATAAACCCTGAACCTAATTTAGATTATTTACCTGTTCTACAGACAGAGGTGTATGAAGTACTCAAAAACTGTACAAATAATATAGTAGTAGTAAATAGTAAAAGGTATACAATGTATGTACCCACTGAAATTTCTACTTAACTAAAAGTAAGTATGTGATATATATTAGTGTAAAAGTAATGGATTATTTTTATCTGTCCTTTCCTGTAGAATAGTACTGCTTTGTGTTTGGGGGGATATTAACTAAATGACGGGTTAAAGATCTGATTTTTTATTTTTTTTTATATCGAGAAGAAGAGGTAGGCAACAGCGAGTTCATGTTCAGGAAGCCAAACAGTACAATCACTGCATACCAGCTCACTTTGAGCACTGCTAATATGTCAAATAAGTCTCTTAAATAAGTCCATGGAAGGAGAAAATGGACAAAAGTGTTTATGAAATGTGTAAAGTGATGTAATCGTAACACAACTTTTGATAAGAAATGTAGTGCAATAAAAAATAGAGATGTTTGCTCTTAGATGTAGTTGAGTGAAAGTCAAAGTAGCCATAATTAAATTTAATCTTAGATCGATCCTAAAAGATCGTGGAGTGAGCTGCTTGAGACACTCATAGTTTTCCACTGACAACAAAAGGAATATGGTGAAAAAAACATATCAAGTATAGATTTAAAAAAAAAAAAAATATATATATATATATAGATAATTTAAATACCAAAATGTTGAATAAAATAGCAAACGGTGGAGCTACAGGAACGTAATTAGATAATGGAGGTCAGTGTAGCTTCAGACAAACCAAATATGCCATCTTGGATGTGGGTGAAGCAAAAGAATGTGTGTCCATTGAATCTATTGCGGCTGCAATAAATGTCCTGGGCACAAGGTTTGACAAGCTGGAGAAGAAATTAACCTCCAAATCAAAGAGAACAGCACAATGTCAGTAAAGTGCTGAAAGTTAAAACCGATGACGTGAATATTTATTTTTTTACTCATGGAAGTAATCGATCTGGAGGTTTGGCCACATCGTAAACTCCCTGGTGAGATTGTTGCATGTAAAAAGGACACCGATAGTCTGGATTGTATTGTTGGTCAATATGGACGGCACATTTGGGTTCTTGGTAAATATTGATGGGTATCATAATAGCAGAACTAAATATTACTGAGGACAAGAATTGTTAAAGAATACAAGCAAAAATGTATTATTGGTGTCACTAAAATAGGTGGGGACTTTTATTTGGTTCCAGATTCGTTCTGTTCGAATCATCATCACTACAATAGAACTGTAAAAGAGTTTATGGAGGAAAACTTTAATTGATGCATGGAGAGCAAATAATTCAAATGTCAGACAATACTCATGGTCAAGACCAAATAGGAGTTTAAAATCTAGAACAGACTTTTGGTTTGTGACTCCAGAATTAATGAGATATGTTGCCAATCCTGCAATATCCTCAGCCTCCTTAACAGACCACTGTGCATTGGAATTTACACTTAGTAATCTGGCCAATCTGAATTAAATAACCTTTCCTATATTTAGGGTTTTTTTTCCAAACTATGTGACACACTTCTTAATAAGATACTAACTTTGGTAGGGAAAATAAAATTAGCTATAGTAGGAAATGGGAATATTTTAAACTGGAATATTGGCAATTAAATTGAAGTGTTCTTCAAAAGAAAAAAAAGAATTGGTTCAGCACATCAATGTTGTCTGGAGGATTACTCATCTATCAGTGGAAGATGGAGCAAATCTTTTTAGTGTACAGCAGTAATTATATATGGTGTTCACGAAAAGAGCACAAGGTCCATATCTAAATGAATAGAACAGGGTGAAAAACGATACATAAGATGTAAGAAAAAAAAGACAGAAGAATAAAATACACACTTTACTCATAAATAATATTGTATGCACTACTAGCAGAATATTATGAACTGTATAATTTTTAGAAAATAATTTGTGAGGTTCTTCTAAGGACTCATTATTTTTAACATTATTGAAGCTCATATTCCCGAAGGTCAGTTATCTTTTGAAGAATTGTGTGATTCCAAAATTCATTTGAAGGAATTGGATACGGGTTTAACAACGGGTTTAAGAAGACATTGGAATTGTATTTAAAAAAAAAAAAAAAAAAAAAAAAGTTTGGGCAGATATTAGATAACTGTTGTAAAGCACCACGAAAAAATGTAATAAAGCGGAGAATTAGTTACTATGAAACGATGACAGAAGATGTAATTTCTCTATTGCCAAAACCAGGTAAAGACAAAATAAATATTAACCTCAGGACTATACAACTTTTGAATGGGGATTATAAATTATAAACAGTTATAAATTTCTGGTAGATCTCAACATCATTTTTATATTTTTTTAACGTTAGCAAATGCTAACGGCTAATACCAGATAGCGTTAGCTTTGACCCAGGCCGACTGCTGAGGACTAACGTCATCCGTCAATGTCACGGACTATTAAGATGGCGACGTGGGAGTAAACTTCGGGTACAGATTGACCCCATCATTTATCATACCTATAACCCATATGTGTAGCCAGGTGGTGAAAATCATCTGTAGCATGTAAATAAAACCCTGTCAACTGGCTTTTGCGCTGTGGCAGTTTTGCTGCCGTTGCTACGTTTGACCAGCAGGGGGCAAAGTCTTACTGTGTGCATAGCGGTGTGTAACGAGGAGCTCAAATGCTTCCGGGATAATACAGGAAGTAAACATGACGCGCTCACTGACTGGGAATTTCTGCTGTTGCAGACGGATTGTGGATCAATGATACATGATATCCAGCGTGACATCCATGAGTCAGGAGGTGCCACTTTCGTTGACTCTATTTGTGCCACAATTTGTGTCCCTCTTCTAGTGTTTGTTTTTTTCTGTTTGGACTGGCTCATTTTGGTAAACTGGAGTCAATGTCCATCAGTGGGAAGAGACTTTACGACTTTTGTATAGACACTATAAACAATACCTTTAGGAAATAAAGAAACCACATAAAAAAGTCATTTGAGTGCCCCACCCTCACATGTTGGCATCTATTCAGAGAACTTGTATCAACCCCCAAAAACAGTTAGGAATACATTTACATTTAGCAGACGACACAAGGCAGCAAAAATCTAAGTCAAGGAGAAAAACATCAAAGCAAAGTCCTATCGGAAAAAAGTGTTCACAGTTCACGAGATGCAAGTGCGAGAAAGAGGAGAAAGGCATTTTTATTTTTTTATAAATAGAAGATGCAGAAGAGTCAGCAGTAAGTCTGCTGAACGTGCACAGTTTGGTAGCTCGTCCCACCATCGTGGGATCGATTGTCAGAATAGATTAATCAGATGTTGTTTTCTCTCAATGTTACACCCACATGTAACGATTCCCCCATTTCCTGCCGTAAAACATCCTTTTCTTTCAGAGTGAACTTATAGGACCATGTTGATGTTCAGTTTTATCACAGTGTGGTACAGTCATGTGCGCTGGTGGACGAACCCACTGGTATGAGACTGAAAAGATGAGCTGCAGTGTTTTTGTGTTGACTCCACCTGGGGGCCTTTGTTTTAGATCACACCTCGCTCTCTGTCACCTTGTTTTCAGATATGGAAGAGTCAGGGTTTCCATCATACTACACTGAAAGCTCAGAGTGTCGATCACCAATCGATGGGTACATGTAATGCTGAGGTACTGGACAAACTGTGACTTATTGACACCTGAGAATATGAATGGGTTGGTTCACGCCATCAAGTCCAAAAAAAAAAAACCCGCAGGATCCTAAACAACAAGCTGTAAAAGAATGAATGAGAAAAAAATAAAAATAATACAAAACACATAACTGCAGAAAGAGACTCTTAAACCCTTCTTGGTAAGTTTGTATTTGTAATTAGTTAAGCTCTTTCTCCTTTTTGTTTTACAATTAATGAGGGCAAGGATCAAATCGCTGAAGCTCAGGCGGCCAACAAATTATTTTGCTGCTTCACTAATTAA
Organism: Channa argus; assembly: GCF_033026475.1. Lineage (NCBI taxonomy): Eukaryota > Metazoa > Chordata > Actinopteri > Anabantiformes > Channidae > Channa > Channa argus. The sequence goes on from NC_090218.1 coordinate 11,463,768, forward strand.
ATCTGGCCTCTTTGAAAATATCTGGGCGCGGATCATGAATCAATAAACCTCTCCCATCCTTTCCTTTTTTTAAATTTGAAATAAAGCCACAAACCACAGTAAAGGGTGCAGACATACTGTGATCTCTGGCTGAACAATGCTGTGTTCTTGTCTTACCAGCCTGTAAATATGCAGGACTCCACATTTTGAGGAACACAAAACGTATACAATAAACAGAAACTCATCTGCTGGCTTGCTGAGCTGCCCTACCCTGAATTCCTGTTTCGCCAACAAAGAAGGCTGAATGCCTCAGTGACAGGCTGCTTTACATCATCATAAACACAGTGACACTTTAAGTCACCCACTGGAAAGTCTGATACAAATACCTGAACCCGACGGTGTGTTTGGTTAAGTCGAGCTTCCACGAGCTGATCAGCCATCGGTGCTGTGGATCAGCAAGCAGCTCCGACCATAAAGACCCGGCTGCTGTCTCCTGATTGGACTCCATGAGTCCCAGCTGCAGCTTGTTGGGACAGACCACGCCTCAGGTTTCAGGCTGAGCTCGACTTGTCTTTGACCCTTATGGCTTTAGGTCTATATGTATGTTTTCACCGTGCATTTGGACAATTCAGTACTGTGTGTTGTGGTTTATATTTCCAACACGTTTTCTCTGGTGCAGACATGGAAAACAGTGTCTGGGGAGGTCATGTGGCTGCTTGGCTTAGCTAGTCCAACACGATAGACACACACTAAAAACAGTGGCTGCGAATAACAAGATGATTTAATTTTTTTAAATGTCTTTAAAACTAAGCCTTTAAATCATCAAAATATGTTAATTGCAAAGTAATGTACCGTTAAGAAAATTGACAAACACCTTAACGAATGGCATTTCTACATCTGGACCTAGATGAGTACAGCTGTGGTATTAATGTTGTAGTTGATCAGTATTGTCCTTTAACAACAGACATGACGAAACGCTGTGGCTGTACTTTACTATCAGGATTGGACAATCTGGGACATTTGAAAAAAAAGTTTTGTGGGTTTTCCCATTAACTTTGACCCAGGATTGTGGCCCCTCAGACACAAACTAAAACAAACTGACCCCAATCCGCTATGATCCAGTTCTCGCTTTCTCCATGTGGACTGTGGTCCAGGGATTTATTTGAATAAGATGGTCAACATATGAGACCTTAAATATTTGGAATAGTTGGTAGCTGTAGGCAACACTCTCAGACTCTCGACTTTTTACCTTTGAACTTGCGGCAAACATATTTACACACATATAGGATAGGAAGTGCATTAAATACCATATAGGAGATTCATGTTGCACCATGATGCACCATGTCTCTTTTGTGCTTAAGAAATGCTCCAAATGACATTAAATAAATTATATTCACATACAAGAAAACGTTTTAAAATCCGTGTCTAAATCATACACTAGTTCTTGGATGAGGACAGGGAGTGATGCTGTGAACCCTGCAAATACCTTCTGCTCACTCAGTAGACACCAACCTCACAAACCAACGGCCCAGCGCAGATGAACCTGCTGAACTCAGGAGATGACGAACAATCAATATAATGTTGACCTAGTTTCCAGTGACCTGAACGTCTTTCGCCACAGGTGGCTGAGTTCAGCACGAAGGCAAATGAGCTAGAAGATTCATTTTAATGAACAGCTGCTACAGCCTTTTACAAATTCTGCATGTGCATAATGATTTTTAACGCCGAGAAATGTTTTGGGGAGAAACGACTTTCTCAGGCTGGAGAAGATGTTGGCACAAACGTTGCTTTTGACGTGAACACAAGATGGCTGAAAGCTTAGTGAAAAACGTCATTGTGCAGTGAATACATTAGTAAAGAACACACCCCGTTATTGATCCCACAGCTGGGAAATTCACTCGAGAATTCCCTTAAATAAAGAGGGAGGAGAGACAGAGGGAGGGGGACACTGTCAGAGCAGTCAGTCCTGAGGGGAAGTGAACGAGGACCCAGCACTAAAATCTGGTATTTACCTGAATCTACAGCTGTGTCGCATTTTACTTTGTGTATTTATATGTACAACGTGTACAAGACGTGGATGTATGTACTGCAAATGTGTGTGCGCCCAAGGTCCGAACCCACGGAAGAGCTTCTGTACTGCAGCACAAACTTAAACCTGACCACGATCGACAGGTGCAGGGCAGTCAGCGTGTCCATGCTGACCCCTGTCCACATGTGAGGAATGAGGTGGTCTGGTGTGTTTATGTATTGGTGTATGTGGCCGCTTGTAGTAACTTTGATGGATGTTGGCACTGGCTTTATTACCTGTATTAAGTGAAATATTTGTGCTGTTGTTTTGATGCTGGGCCGGTTGAAGGGACCTGGTTTGACTTTTTTGCTGCTGTGAAGTCTCTTCGAGCAGCTTCAAGCTTGGATTTGTTTCCCCACTGACTCTGTTACTTTGTTTCAACAATAAGAGAAAATTGTCCAACAAAATGACACAATGTGTTTTATAGTTTTTTTTTTTTTTAGTTCTTATGTTTTATGTGTTTCAGGTTCTGTGTCTTCTTGTACTACTTTTAAAAAGTCCTGATTCACAACTGTTGGCGCAGAATAACTTATTTCATATAATGTGAAGCTTTAAATTACAGTTCTTGGTGTGACACCTCAAACCTCTTGTCCGTGTTACAGAATAGGGGACATCAAGTTGATGGAGGGAGTAAACGGACAGCAAGAAGCCGTCCCTCCTGGTCTGGGTAAAGTGTCCGTCCTGTCTGAGCCTGTATTCTCGGTCCCCCTGGAGAAGCAGCACAGTCAGACGGACTCATTCCTCACCGCAGCTCGGCTCGTCCGCAGAGGATGGACGGAGGACGGGAAGAAGACAGGAAGGCAATTTCCCCCTTTCAACTCTTCAGGAGGTTCAGTCTCCAGGTCGGAGAGAAACCGGGGTCCAAACAATGATGAGATTTGGAGCAAGCAGGTCTATGTTGTGACCTGCAGGAAGACCACTGAGGACAGAGAGGGGACAAATGAAGACAAACAGGCAGCTGAGGGTGTCTTCTCAGCGTTCAGACAGACGGGTGTGAGTGTGTGGACATCCGGCTGTCGCAGCACCAGCAGACAGCTGAGGAGATTTAAGGCCCCGTGTTTGCCGGTCATCACCGAAATGTAGCTTAGAAAAGTAAAACACACGATTGTGTTTAACACTGTTTTAGGCTCAGTTAGTTGTTACGATGAGGACACTGGAAAGACAGGATGGACACTGATTAGGGTTCAGAACGAAGCATAAATGGTTTGTATTCAAAAATGTCCAAAAACAAACAAAATAAATTAAGTGTACTCAAATATATTTACACTGATGTTTAAGTGATGGAAGTTTATGAATATTATGTGTTAGATTTATACACAACAGATTTTTAGAAATGACTTCACTGTAAAGTTCATGGTCTGTGTGTTTGATGTCCATTATGTACTAAAATGAATTTAGCAATAAGCAAATACTTTGTACATTTCAATACATGTCAGTGAACAAACTCATGTTTTCTTTAATGTAAACATTAAATTTAACTCTAAACAAGTACTGTGATTTATAAAGGAGGTTTATGGGTGAAATAAGTAAAATGTTGAATTATGATTTAATCTCAGATATTAAATATCAGTGTCATGATGTATTGTAATATTACAAACGTTACATTTTCCATGTTGAGCCTATGTAAAACAAAACTATCAAGGTCCAACAAAGAAACAGAGTCTTCAGTTTGTGTAGTGGCTCTGAAAAGAGCCGTTGTGGTGGGTTTTGGGTTGGACCCTCTTAAGCCCTCTCTCCGCGGATGCGGCGGGCCAGCTGGATGTCCTTGGGCATGATGGTGACCCTCTTGGCGTGGATGGCGCACAGGTTGGTGTCTTCGAACAGACCCACCAGATAAGCCTCGCTGGCCTCCTGCAGAGCCATGACGGCGGAGCTCTGGAAGCGCAGGTCGGTCTTGAAGTCCTGAGCGATTTCTCGGACCAGGCGCTGGAAGGGCAGCTTGCGGATCAGCAGCTCGGTGGACTTCTGGTAGCGACGGATCTCTCGGAGAGCCACGGTACCGGGCCTGTAACGGTGGGGCTTCTTGACTCCGCCGGTGGCCGGGGCGCTCTTCCGGGCGGCTTTGGTGGCCAACTGCTTCCTGGGAGCTTTGCCTCCGGTGGATTTACGGGCGGTTTGTTTAGTTCTTGCCATTTCTTTAGCTACTTCCTGTAGACTGGAGAAAAATGTGGAACAGATCTGCGAGCCGCTGCTCTTAAACCGTGGGACGCGGCAGTGAACCGGTGACGCAGCGTTCGAGCTCCTGTTCCTGATTGGTGAGAGGCTCCTCCTGGAGCTCAGCTCCGCCTGGAAGAAAGAGTCTCCGCCTCGGTCTCCGCTGCTTATTGGACACAAGCTTGTTCAAACTGTGCGCCCAAATCCACAGCGGGCCGCCCTCTGCTGCGCTGCTGGAAGCCTCTTTTCTGGTTGGTCTGGCAGGAACCGTCGCGCTCCCCGCGGATATAAAACAAGCTCTGCGCCGTAGAAGCGTCATTATTTTCTGAGTCTTAACTACAGAGATAAACTAACGATGTCTGGACGTGGAAAAACCGGTGGCAAAGCCCGAGCAAAGGCAAAGACCCGCTCCTCCCGTGCTGGGCTCCAGTTCCCAGTCGGTCGTGTCCACAGGCTGCTGCGTAAAGGCAACTATGCTGAGCGTGTTGGAGCCGGAGCTCCCGTCTACCTGGCGGCTGTTCTCGAGTACCTGACCGCTGAGATCCTGGAGCTGGCTGGAAACGCCGCCCGCGACAACAAGAAGACCAGGATCATCCCCCGTCACCTGCAGTTGGCTGTGCGCAACGACGAGGAGCTCAACAAGCTGCTGGGAGGAGTCACCATCGCTCAGGGCGGCGTGCTGCCCAACATCCAGGCGGTGCTGCTGCCCAAGAAGACCGAGAAACCCGCCAAGAAGTAAACGGGGACCCGCTTCAACCACCACAACGGCTCTTTTCAGAGCCACACACTTGAACACTGACGACAAATTTCCTTCATGTTACAATTGAGACAAAAGTCACTGAACATCCACATGAGCTGAAAAACACAATGTTAGTTGGAGGTTTGTGTAGGACTGTGTTTAAGTCTTAGTTTTGAAAATCTAACAAACCATCACTAAATTCAACGCACTGATCCTTTTCTTGAATTTGCCCTGAGACCTGAACTTGCTCCACTTATATAAAACCACAACGTTCATTATTTCACTACAAATAAAATGGAGAAAAATCTTCAACCTTGTCACCAACTTCACCACTGACTTCAAATAAACACCAGTGATTTTTCTCCCTAGTTTCCTTTGTACCACAGTGTGTCACCGTGTCTAAGATCTGATAATTCAGATCTCAGATTTAGTGTTTGTAGATAATTAACACATTCAGATTTGTGACAAAGATTGTTTAGTCAATTTATATTGTGAGAATGTTGACATTAACACGGACATATGTTAATATGCTTATAAGTAATTACAGCTTATTACTACAACAGAGAATTTCATCCATCACCTTCACTGTTATGAAAAAAATGTTTGCCACAAGCAAACAAGTAATTGTGATTATCAGTTATTTGTAGTTGTCAGGTGTAAACTGTGTAATTACTGTATAATTAATGAAAAAAAGTGATTATTCAGCAACACATCATGTCTCACTGTGATAAGCATATACTAATTAAGGTCAAATATTATTGTTGTTTATTTGACTTGATTGGATGGTGAACAAAACATCAGTTTTATTTAAAGTAAGAAATTAACAATATAATCCTTCAAAAGATGAACTGCTGAATTAAAATCATTTTTAGAAATGTCAGTAGTTGAAGAGCTGATAACATCAGAGGTTTGTGGGGTTCTGCTCCCAAAAACCAAATTACTGTTGTGTTGGTAACAATCTGTGGATGCAGGTATTACAATACAGAATTATCCTAAAAATAATGTGCTCGTTATTCTACTGGGGAAAATAATCATTTGTTGTAGCTTTTTGTTTCACGCTCCTGGAACTGACTCGTGATAGAGGTCAACAGGGAAGTTTGGATTTTTGCTTCAATAAAAGTTCATGGAACCATCTTACTGCACATTGTTTGCAATCTCTCCAAAGTGCTGCACAGCAGTTTCTAAGGCAGCACTGTAACATTCCACTGATGAAAAAATAACTAAACTAACTAACTATATTTATTTATTTCTAAAAAATATCATTGATAGATTAAATATTCAGTTTAAAGATCCCAAGTGGGTCTTTTGATCTTCCCTAGTCTCCTGATGAATGTGGAAGTGCAAAGACTGTGGTGCATCACTATCAAGAAGATCTGAGCTTCTTCAACAGTATAAGCTCGTACACAGATATTGTGGACGTTGCGTTCTTATGCGTGCACCTATTTTAACTTTCCATGCACTAGGAAGACATGGAATGGACTTTTTAGTCATCTTTCAAGGCGTCATAACCAGACATCCTCAAAACATGAACTGACAACATATCAATGTCTACTGTGCAGTTAAAAGTCAACTTTCAACTACAAAAAAATATTTTGAACACATGACACATGCATCTAAAAAAACTGAGCTTAAAGTTGCCTGTTATTGAAGCTAGAACACATTTTTCTTACCACATTCCTGATATTTCAGTTGGAGACACTGGTCCTTTTAAATAAAGTGAATAAGCAAAACAATCACATGGTGATAAGAGAAAGTTGCCAAGAGCTTTTCAATTCGAAGGCAAGAAATTATGGAAAAGGAAAAGGGAGTGATCCAATTATCATTCTACAACTGACAGTGCAGCTGATTAACAGCTGATTGACACATCTTGTCTCACCGTCTGTCTAACACATACACAGACTGTACTGTAGCTGTCACTGGTATAATAGGGCTATTTTTACAAGAGTTGCTTGAGGAGCCACCTAAAACTGTCCTTACACTCTGTTGTGCACTTTTGGGTTAAGTCACAATATCTATGCGTTTCTCAAAGTTGACAAACTGGTCAAAGCATCTATTCTGACCCCAATGCACCACAACAATGAAACCATCAGGGGATGTTCATGCTGTAGATGATGGGTGTACGTGTTTAATAAGGCTTTGAGGATCATGTCGGGGGAGGATTTTATTTAGAGATAAATGTGGGTCCAGTACCAAACTGTGCGGGTGTGGGTTTGCAAAAGTGGAAGCGTGGAGGACTATTGTCTAATATTACGTCTAATATTTTCATTTTTAAACAGGCTACACATTTGGACTAATCATTTTACATTGTGTTCATGCATCCGAGCACCTAGAGTCTGGATGTGAATGTAAGAAGAGAGTGTCTACTGATGTGCCTCATTGTGTACTGAGGGGAAAATGTGGATCAACTCATTAAAGAATCTCTGATAAGCTTTTTGGAATCAGTCATTTAAGCCTTACTGACACATAATCATGTAAAATTAATGTATATTGATGTGGTTGAACGCAAACCAGTGTGGTCTGTACTGTGATGCTGTGCATCCATATTCCAGCTTTAACAAAAGATCAGCTTTTTATACTTACAAAGTGATTTTTACATTTGTACGTCACACACTAATCAATTAGATAGAATAACTTCCCTAATGTCTTTTATTTTATTAGGTTGTACAAAAGGATTAAGGAGAATCAGAACCATGACAGTGTTTGATCTCAGGGAGGAAGAGGATCTTCTCCAGCCACGGCAGGAAATCAGGATTGTGATTGAAGGTGTGGACGTCATTAATGAGTTGCATGACTGCATATATACAGTATATAGTAACGCAATGAAATCCACTCACAACTAAAATTGTTCACAGGTCACCTGAACCTGCCCCACTTAAATAAAACCACAACATGTATTATTTCACTCACATAAAATTGGGACAAATAATCACCATTTCCACCACTGTTAAAAATGATGGACCAGTTATTTTTCTCACCAGTTCCCATTGTACAGCAGTGCGTCACATTGATCAAGGACATTCTGATGTCAATATATTGTGATATGGATCTTTTTATGGCCTATGATCTGTATTTGTGGCCCAAATAACAAAACTGTTCAATTTCTCAATGTTTTTGGTGGAAGATGAAAACTGTGATAAAAAGAATAATTTGTTTTTTCACCATTTTCATTCTAGTTTAGTAGTTTTGGTTTTTATGATTCCGTTCTCTAGTTTTTCTGTGATTCTAATTTCTGGATTTTCCAGTTTTATCAACAACTTTCTCTCATTAACATGAGGACTTGTATTTCATCCTTAACCCGAGAGTCTGGTTCAGGTCTGAGCTGATCCACTTGCTCTTTTTTCTCCTGGTGTAGTTCAGCTCCAAAGAAGCAGATTTAGTGTTTGTAGATAATTAACAACATTCAAATATAAAATCCAAGAATGAAATCATCACTTAATGAATCTCTGCTGATAAAGTGTTAATCTTCAGTGTTTAATTTCCTCCAATTTGTACTGAGCCAATAGTTTTACTGTGAAAGTTTCATGGCATCAGTGATATTGAACTTTTTCTGTTAAACTTCATGATTTTCTGTATTTTTACTTTTTGAATGTGGAAATTTTTGCCCTGACACCTTCAGGTGTTTGAAGTGTGACACCGATGCTCATTGTTTCAGAAGCTGAGGAAAAAAAAATAAAATGTGATTATTCAGCAACACATCATGTCTCACTGTGACTTTGTATTGTTGTATATATTTCACAGAGATATTAAAGATGCTAATGAAATAAGGAAGAAGCTCTTTGTTGAACATGTGTTGGCTCTTAAAAGAGCCTTTGTTGAGAGAGTGAGGCCGAGCTCCGCTCACTTCTTCTTGGGAGCGGCTTTCTTGGCTTTGGGCTTGGCCGCCTTCTTAGCGGGGGCCTTCTTGGCGGCCGGGGCCTTCTTGGCCGCCGGGGCCTTCTTCAGCACCTTCTTGGGGCTCTTGGCGGCCTTCTTGGGGCTCTTTGTTGCCTTCTTGGGGGCCGCTGCGGGCTTCTTGACCTTCTTGGGGGATTTCTTAGCGGCTGCTGCCGGCTTCTTAGCTGCCGCTGCTTTGGGCTTTTTAGCGGCGGCGGCGGCGGGTTTCTTGGCGGCGGCGGGCTTCTTGGCTTTAGGAGCGGCTTTCTTGACTGGCTTCTTGGCCTTGTCTTCGGAATTCTTGTTGATCTTGAAGGATCCGGAGGCTCCGGTGCCCTTGGTCTGGAGCAGGGTTCCCTTGGTGACCAGGTTCTTGATGGCGGTCTTGACGCGGGCCTTGTTCTTGTCCACATCGTAGCCTCCGGCAGCCAGAGACTTCTTGAGGGCGGCAGCGGACACGCCGCTCCGCTCCTTGGACGCGGCCACGGCTTGAACGATGAGCTCGCCCACGCTGGGCCCGCTCTTCTTGGGCTTGGTGGCCTTCTTTTTGACGGCTTTGGCCGGAGCAGGGGCCGGAGCTGCAGCTGGAGCGACTTCTGCCATGTTGTCGTGTGACTAGTTTCCTCTGACGAGTTTAGGAAAACTCGGGGCGGGAGCTGCACTTAAACACAGCATGAGAACCGTGGAGACTCAAGCAGTCCGGGCTCCTCTGGGTGCTGTGAACACCGGGACACTTGTGTTTTCTCTGCACCGACAAAAGCGTTAAAAATCCCCGGAGGAGAAGCGCTGAAGGCTGCAGGTGAAGGGAGCCGAGAGCGGACATGTGTGTCTTCAGATCCGGATCATGTGGAGTTCGGATGCTCGCTGCCGTTTGTCTGTGGAGCCTCCAAACGTCACTTCTCCGTCGTTTTGAGCAGCGCTTCTCTGCTCATTTGTCTCGTAAACGGGTTAAAAATCCGTGTAAACGCCAGCAGCAGAGGTTTTCCCGGTGGCCCACATGTTTGTTCAGGGAGTCAAAGTAAAAGCAACAGTCTGCTGCTGATCAGTTTGTAAAAACTGGAGCTTCTCTGCTCGCAGCAAACACACTGATGGAGGCCTCACTTTATGGTGCAGTTCAGCTTCCACTGACATGAACATGAGTGAAACCTCCAGAAAAAATATGTCCCACATACAAACACTGTGTTTCCATTTATGGACACGGTCACACACATTTACATTTAGTCATTTGTCAGACGCTTTTATCCAAAGCGACTTACAAGTGAAGTACAAGGCAGCAAACATGAAGTCGAGGAGAAAACATCAAAGCAAAGTCCTGTCAGAACAGTGTTTACACTTTATGAGATGCAAGTGCAAGAAAGAGCAAAATATATTTATATTTATTTTAATAGATTCAAAAGGTCCGTTTTCAGCCGTGTTTTCTCATTTTGGTGAATGAGGTTGCTGTGCAGAGTTTAATGTGGAGACCAGCTGTAACCGCTTGTGTTGCTGGTCTCTGCTCATCCCACACACATCAACAGTGCTGAACAAAACCAGTTCCCATTGACTGCTGCCCTAAAAACCTACAGGCAACAAACAAACAAACAGTGTCTTTATTGGACCTGGGGTGAGACAGAATTAATTCATTCAAGAATTGGGGTCAATTTCAAGTCCAGAAAGAAAAGAAAAGCTCTTTATTGTCATAGAGCAGATGTGAAATGTATCATTTTTAGCACCAGTTGATCTTAAACATGTAAGATTTAAAATATCTATTTTGAAAAAAAGACGTTTCAACAGAAACATTAGTTCACTCTGTTGTAGACAAACTGGGTCAAATGGTCAACAAATGTCTCTTTAATGTGGACATGAGGACAAATCTTAATCTGTGTTGCTTCACAACACAAATGCAGTTTTCACAATGTCCAGAGTCACAGATCTTATGTCCAATAGGAGAGAATTTCCTCCATCACCTTCACTGTTATAACAGAAATGATCAACTTTTTAGGTTGTTTGTTTGCTACACAATTAAATGGTAAAATCCATCTTCTCCATCAATCAGATGGTATTGAGGTGTTGAACAGAGTTTCACAGTTAAACTATAGAAACAATGGATGAAAACAAGTAATATTGTGAATATAATCAGTTATTTGTAGTTGTCAGGTGGAAACTGTCAATGATGTATAAAGATATTTTGTATTTATAATTTATTGAATTTTTAAAATTGTTTTTGAATAAATGTTGAAATGCATTAATCCATAAAGCACTTTATGGAGAAAAGAAAGAACTGAAATATCATAAAAAGACAACGTGTGTTTAAACCTTTCACAAGTTCTTCTGACAAATAATCTCTGTGTATGAAGGTTTTATTTGTGGGAGTTAATTCATGAACCTTTATGTTAGAAGAGTGAAGTGGCTTTTTAAAAAAGCAGCTGTGGTGGACGATGGAGCAGACAGGTGAAATCTTCTTTCAGTGTCCAGTTGGACGGTGGTTTTCTACCACAAATATTTGTCAGATTCATCTACTTAAATTCATGCGGTTTTCTGTTCTGATAAATAGAAACAAATAATAAACAGAAAGACTGAATTTTACAATTGAAAATCTTATAGTGTAAAATATTTTTAGTCTTTAGATTCCATTTTCTCTCTTTGAAGCCAATTCATCATAGCACACCAACTAATTTATATTTGAATACTTTTGACTGAGGGTCGGCAGCTTATCAAGAGCTAAGTTGCCTCGATCTTTGACCATCTTCAAACCTTTTTTGATAACAAATTTATAAAACCATATGAAAAGAAGAAGATGAAATAAATCTCCCACCCTCTGTTCCTGACAGACCCACACTGATGAAATATCTCTTTAAACTTTGCCCAACTTCAGTCTTTGATTAATTAAAGGTAAATCAAGTCATGGAAATGAGCAATTCTGTAATTCATCTGTATCAATATCAGCAACACTGACCTTGTATTTATTTGTTGTTGGATCAATCTGATGTTATTGCACAGCTTTACTGTTTACTACAGGTGTTTTTACATCACCTAAAATATTTATATAAATAAACTGTAGCAAACAGAATCTAATGTTTCTGTACATTATCAGAGATACAAGCAAATGCTGATGTGAGTGAAGCTGAATGAGCCTCAGCTCTTCATGAGCTACAAGTGACAGTTGCTCCATAGCTGCTAATAAACGCAGCAACAGAAACATGAAGGCTGTGCTCTCTGTCCGAGTGGGCGGCTCTGAAAAGAGCCTTTGGGTTTGGATGGAAGCAGCAGCAGCGGAGCTGGTTACTTGGAGCTGGTGTACTTGGTGACGGCCTTGGTGCCCTCGGACACGGCGTGCTTGGCCAGCTCACCGGGCAGCAGCAGCCTGACGGCGGTCTGGATCTCCCTGGAGGTGATGGTGGAGCGCTTGTTGTAGTGAGCCAGACGGGAGGACTCGCCGGCGATGCGCTCGAAGATGTCGCTGACGAACGAGTTCATGATGCTCATGGCCTTGGAGGAGATGCCGGTGTCGGGGTGGACCTGCTTCAGGACCTTGTACACGTAGATGGCGTAGCTCTCCCTCCTGGTCTTCCTCTTCTTCTTGCCGGTTTTGGTGGCGCTCTTGGAGACGGCTTTCTTGGAGCCTTTCTTCGGGGCTTTCACTGGATCAGGCATGTTGTCGTTCTCTGAGAGTCTCTAACAGATGTGTGACAACTCAGCCGGCTGCTCTATTTATATCCGCTTATGCAAAGTCACACTGTGCTGTTGCTCCTACAAGATTGGCTGAGCTTTAAACGTGACCGAGCATGCGCAAAAGGAAAACGTCTTTTCCCTCCAAAATGGATTTATTCTGCTGTTCCACATTTCGGAATGTACACAAGCCACTTGTATTTTTATTTAATGATATAAGCTATTTTATAAGATAACATCCAAATCTCTCAGTGTCTCCATTTTCTGTCAGGTTCTGCTACCAGCCACTGACCTTGTGCTACCATTCACACATGTAATGAATATTATTTATTAGTGATGGTGCATTTGAAGCTGGAGCTGTGACTCATGTCAAACAAAAGAGAGAAAGATCTTTTTCCTAATTAAAAAGCAAATACAATAACTTAAAAAGGCTTTTCTATGTGTTATTACACAGTTCATTGGCAAAAGGAGTCAGGAAGCTCACAGCATAAACATACAAGTTATAAGATGCTGTTGTAGAAAATGTAAATTCCACTGTTCTGTGGCCTTTATACTCTGTTATACTCTTAAACACATGACATGAACTTCTATTATAACTGAGGAGCTGCACTTTTTAAACTTGTTTGGGAAAATGAATTGTTTAAAATTGACTAACAAATGGATGCGTGTTTGTCAACATCACTGAAGTGGATTGGAAAACAAAACTCTGGAGCTAGTTTGTTGTTGCTTGTTGTTGTGGATTTGTATCAACTGAGGTTAACAAATATATCAATGCATTTATTCTTAATACAATTAACTCATTTATTTTATCATATAGTATTGAGATGAGACGCATCCACTAAACTATTGATAATATCATTGACTCTACGTATTTATTCATGAGATCAGTTTAAAGTCCAACTGATAAACAGGACTCGCTCTTCAGAGTATGTGTGCGGCTCTTAAAAGAGCCTTTGGGTTTTAGTGGTTATGGATCAGGTTTAGCTACCGAAGCCGTACAGGGTGCGTCCCTGTCTCTTGAGGGCGTAGACCACGTCCATGGCGGTTACGGTCTTCCTCTTAGCGTGCTCGGTGTAGGTGACGGCATCACGGATCACGTTCTCCAGGAAAACCTTCAACACACCGCGAGTCTCCTCGTAGATCAGACCGGAGATTCGCTTGACTCCGCCACGACGAGCCAGACGGCGGATGGCGGGTTTGGTGATTCCCTGGATGTTGTCACGGAGAACTTTGCGGTGACGCTTGGCGCCTCCTTTCCCGAGTCCTTTGCCTCCTTTTCCTCTTCCGCTCATCTTGAGTCTTTTTGTTTCGTTGTAACAAAGACAAATGTGAAGCTGCAGCGGAGACAGTCGGTATTTCCATGTTCTCTGCGGACGTATTAGAGCACAGGGGCGGGAACATCAGCGGGTGGAGCCAAAGTCAGCAGCAGTCAGCACAAAGAGCAAATTCTTCACTTGGAAAAAAGGGTTGAAAACTTTGCTTCCAGGAATAATTCCCACGTACAACCAACAGAATCCTTGTTGTTAGAGGAAGTAGTGGCTCTGCTCTTTATTCTGGACTCTACAGCGTTTACACGGGTTATGGACCTGAGCTATACAATCAAAACATGCAGTACTACTGAAAGTAGGACACAAAGAAGTTACAATACTAAACACATCACACACACAAAGTACAAGTACAGGAAGAAAAAGACAAAACACTTTAGATCAAACTGACTCAGTGTGACACATTAAAGCCAAATGAAACAACAGTTTACATTCAGTTCAGCTTTTGTTGATCAATTTCTTCGTTTATTGATCAAATATTTCTTTGTTAGAGGTGAGAACGTTTCCTCCAGTGCAGCAGCAGCAGCCTCTGCTGTTTGTGAAGAGAAGCACAATGATTTGTTTTGTCTGAAAGTGTTTTAGTAAAATCAAGAATTAAACACAAGAAATACTTCTGACCTCCAACTAAAGGTCCAGACCTACTATCATCTTTAACTCATACTGAGGGTCTCAACTGCTTCCTCCCTCAAGCCAAATGTGGCTCAGCTATGTGAGAGGAAGCTCTGCCAACAAGATGTAGGCAAGAGAAACCATGTTCAGAAGAACCGTTCATGTTCAAGTCCAGAAGAACCCAATGAAGTTAAAGAACTGTTAGTAATGACGTTTGAGAAAATTCAATTTTTTTAACAAAGCTTTTTTTGTGGAATACCTGATGCGGCCCCCACGTAATGTGAGTTTGAGACCCCTGATTTAAATAGATGAATCTGATGTAGAAAACCACCATCCAACTGGACACTGAAGACCACAGCTGCTCTTTTAAAAAGTAATTGTTCCCAGTAATTCAGAAGTGTTGCTGGGAAATTCTGGTTTAGACTCAGGTCAGTATGTGGTTCAGCATAAGCAGAACGACCAAGTATCACTGAAACTGTACAAAAAGGGTGAAGTTCAGATTAAGGACTAATGTTCATCCACTATCCTATAAAAATAAATTGCAGCTGTCATTTTACTTGAGCCACAAATACAGATCATAGGCCATAATTAATAAGATCCATATCACATAACTATCAGAACATCTTCATGTTGGTCCTTTGGTAAATGTGACACAAAGAAATCTCCATTTCATTTGTAGTGAAATAATAAACATTGAGGTTTTATGGAAGTGGAGCAGGTTCAGGTCTCAGGGGAAATTCATGAAACGGATCAGTGAGTTAGTATATTTTACTGAGTTCAGTGTAGCTTAACACACGTGTGATGGTTTGTTAGATTTTCCCAAAGTCAGCTATTCAGGCGAACTGCACTCAGGTACAGATGTTTCATGAGTCTTAATGCGACTGTGTATAAAATGAAATGAAGCGTTTGTTCTGAGGAAGAGTTGAGGTTTTAAGGAAAGTGATCAGAAGTGATTTATGGATTAATGCATTTTAACATTTATTTAAAAACAATTTAGTTTACTCACTAAATTAGAAATAGAAAATATCTGTATACGTCATTGATAGATCGTGAAAAAATACATAATTAATAATACAGTAATTACACAGTTTTCACCTGACAACTACAAATAACAGACTATATTCACAATATTACTTGTTTTCATCCATTGTTTCTATAGTTTAACTGTGAAACTCTGTTCAACACTTCAATATCATCGGATTCATGGAGAAGATGGATTTTGCCATTTAATCCATATAAAAAATGGATAATTTCTGTTATAACAGTGAAGGTGATGAAGGAAATTCTCTCCTATTGGACATAAGATCTGTGACTCTGGACATTCTGAAAACTGTGTTTGTGTTGTGAAGCAACACAGATTAAGATTTGTCCTCATGTCATCTTTAAAGAGACATTTGTTGACCATTTGACCCAGTTTGTCTACAACAGAGTGAACTAATGTTTCTGTTGAATAATGTATTTGTGTTGTGAAGCACAAATTACACAAACGCTTTAATGATTTACAAATAAGCATATTAACATTTGTCCATGTTAATGTGACCATTACCAACAATATAAAGTGACTATGAAAAATTATCATTGTCACTTTCAAGATTCTAAATTTGAATGTTGTTAATTATCTACAAACACTAAATCTGCTTCTTGGAGCTGAACTACACCAGGACAAAACACAACACGTAGATCAGCTCAGACCAGAACCAGACTCTCAGATTAAGGATGAAATACAAGTCCTCATGTTAATGAGAAAGATTATTGAAACAGAAAAACAAAAACACAAATTAAATTCACATGAAAATTGTGAAAATCCAAATTATTCTTTTTATCACAGTTTTCGTCTTCCACCATTGAGAAATGGAAGAGTTTTATTCTTATTTGAGCCACAAATACAGATCGTAGGCCATAATTCTAAGATCCATATCACATTCAAATTAGTAGAACATCTTCACGTTTGTCCTTTGGTGAATGTAACACAATGCTGTACAAAGAGAACTGGGGAGAAAAATCACTGGTGTTTGATTTGAAGTCAGTGGTGACAAGGTTGAAGATTTTTCTCCATTTTATTTGTAGAGAAATAATCAACGTTGAGGTTTTATGGAAGTGGAGCAAGTTCAGGTCTCAGGGCAAATTCAGGAAACTGATCAGTGCGTTACTAATTATTCTATTTGAGTTTAGTGTAGATTAACACAGATGATGGTTTGTTAGATTAGACTAAGACTTAAACACAGTCCTACACAAACCTCCAACGAACATTGTGTTTTTCATGTGGATGTTTAACCAGTTTTGTCTCATTTGTATCAGGAAGGAAATTTGTCGTCAGTGTTCAAGTGTGTGGCTCTGAAAAGAGCCGTTGTGGTGGTTGAAGCGGGTCCCCGTTTACTTCTTGGCGGGTTTCTCGGTCTTCTTGGGCAGCAGCACCGCCTGGATGTTGGGCAGCACGCCGCCCTGAGCGATGGTGACTCCTCCCAGCAGCTTGTTGAGCTCCTCGTCGTTGCGCACAGCCAGCTGCAGGTGACGGGGGATGATCCTGGTCTTCTTGTTGTCGCGGGCGGCGTTTCCAGCCAGCTCCAGGATCTCAGCGGTCAGGTACTCGAGAACAGCCGCCAGGTAGACGGGAGCTCCGGCTCCAACACGCTCAGCATAGTTGCCTTTACGCAGCAGTCTGTGGACACGACCGACTGGGAACTGGAGCCCAGCGCGGGAGGAGCGGGTCTTTGCTTTTGCTCGGGCTTTGCCACCGGTTTTTCCACGTCCAGACATCGTTAGTTTATCTCTGTAGTTAAGACTCAGAAAATAATGACGCTTCTACGGCGCAGAGCTTGTTTTATATCCGCGGGGAGCGCGACGGTTCCTGCCAGACCAACCAGAAAAGAGGCTTCCAGCAGCGCAGCAGAGGGCGGCCCGCTGTGGATTTGGGCGCACAGTTTGAACAAGCAAGGCGGAGACTCTTTCTTCCAGGCGGAGCTGAGCTCCAGGAGGAGCCTCTCACCAATCAGGAGCAGGAGCTCGAACGCTGCGTCACCGGTTCACTGCCGCGTCCCACGGTTTAAGAGCAGCGGCTCGCAGATCTGTTCTACATTTTTCTCCAGTCTTGAGAAAGTAGTTAAAGAAATGGCAAGAACTAAGCAAACCGCCCGTAAATCCACCGGAGGCAAAGCTCCCAGGAAGCAGTTGGCCACCAAAGCCGCCCGGAAGAGCGCCCCGGCCACCGGCGGAGTCAAGAAGCCCCACCGTTACAGGCCCGGTACCGTGGCTCTCCGAGAGATCCGTCGCTACCAGAAGTCCACCGAGCTGCTGATCCGCAAGCTGCCCTTCCAGCGCCTGGTCCGAGAAATCGCTCAGGACTTCAAGACCGACCTGCGCTTCCAGAGCTCCGCCGTCATGGCTCTGCAGGAGGCCAGCGAGGCTTATCTGGTGGGTCTGTTCGAAGACACCAACCTGTGCGCCATCCACGCCAAGAGGGTCACCATCATGCCCAAGGACATCCAGCTGGCCCGCCGCATCCGCGGAGAGAGGGCTTAAGAGGGTCCAACCCAAAACCCACCACAACGGCTCTTTTCAGAGCCACTTCCTTTACTAAAGACACACTTCCTGACTTTACACATTATTCTAAATCTTGCATAAACAACGTCTCACAAAATCATAATTCCAGAACAAAATGGTTTTCAGAGAATCTTTCTCTACATTCCTCAAATAATTTATAGCGTTTGACTTTCTCCTCAGTTGTTAAGACCTTTACTGTTCTACACGTGGGCAGCAGGAGTCTCACTCAGCTCAGGTGTTTTCAGTAGTGATGGGAGTATTGAGGTTTCTGGAGTAAGAAGTTTGAGACATTTGAATCATCACCTTGGCAACATTTGATAGAAAATTGTAAATGCAACAAATATTGCAATACATGGGCCACAGTGGCGCAGGAACGTAGAGCGTTTGTCCACCAATCTCACCGTTGTTGGTTAAATCCCCGGCTCCTCTTGTCACATGTCGAAGTGTTGGTCAGCTGCATAGCAGCTCCCCCACTGGTGTATGAATGTGAGTGAATGGGTGAATAAGAAGCACTGTAAAGCGCTTTGAATGCCAGTAGGTAGAAAAGTGCGGTAGAAGTGCAGAACATTTACCATTTACATGTTATTTCCATTCACATGCTATACTATGATTTGGAAATGAACTGAATTAAACTAAAACAGATTTTTAAAACTTACCATAATGAGACAGAAAACAGATAAAACAAATAAAAGCATCAAACCAGGTTATGTTCTGTGTCTTACCACAACTTCATCTGCACACGTCCAAACTGTCCCAAGGTGGAGACGTGTTTCCATGTGAATGAATGTTTTTCAGTCACTGAGGGTCATGTTCTCTTCTGCCACAAGTTTTGCTTCACATCCAGCTGATGACGTTGCTCTGCTGCTGAGACAATGAAAGGTTTTCACTGTTTGTGATTTGATTTTATTTTCCATTTTACCAATTTCTCTCTCTCCATTTTTATTATAAATTATTAAACCCAGAATTTAAATTTCTGGTTTGACCTGATTCTTGTTTTGTTGTGGTTTTTGTGCTCTGCTGCAATGTAAACACCTTCATTTTTCTTGCGGTTTAATTTTGCTCTGGATGTTTTTGAATTATTAAAAAAAAATAATAATTTCTTGCTACTTTTTAAAAAAACAACAGTTAAGAACAGTTTAAGAAAGAAGCATTTTTTCCTCAGAAGACAGAGCTTCTAGAATCCACAGTCTGTTATTTTACAGAAACGTCCTCCTCTGTCTTTGTGGAGACGGACCAATGTGGACAGGATGATTATAGACACTTTAACGACGTCAACTCCCTCCTCCACATATTCATGAAGCCTGATCATTTTTTACTATTTTATTATCTGAATGTACATTAAATATTACATTTATAAAAAGGTAGTTTTACTTTTTTCTTTGTACTCAACTGTACTCAACAATAAATTAATACCATCTACAAAAGACTTAGACCATTTATTTTTCTATTTTTAGGCTGTTTATATTCTGTACCTGTTATAGTTTATGATCTTTGTACAGACTTTAATATTTTGAGTGCTAATATTTTTTCAGTTTCTCCTGGTGAAGATCACATGTTGTCTAGTTTATCGAGGTTAATGATTTCTGCCATTTGTTGTTACACACTGTATATTATTTAGCAGTGTTTACGGAAAATGAACTAGTTAAAACTATCATCAATATCAAAGTCTCACAGAGGCTTTACAGACTGTGTGATGTGTAATGTACTTAGAGCTATGAAGAATCCTGCTAAAGCTGAAACATCAGCTTGTGGAAAAAGTATTTGCTGTTAAAGTGTCTGTGCTTCTTCTCCTTCAATCAGGAATCATCTTGGTTGTTTTTGTGAATAAATACCAATGAACAGGATAATAAAGTAAATATTTTAATGACTGTTTCAGAGCTGCAATGGTTAACTGATTAGTTGATTGATGGAAAAAATGTTATTTTCATTAATTCCTTCTTCCACTTTATGCCTGATACAGTCATTACTTATCCATAAACAGCTCTTAACTACTTGTTTACAATCTGCTAACTCACACAGATGTGCTGAAGCAACATTAGCATAAATAACCACCTGATCTTACATGTTAAAGTCAACTAGAAGGTTTATCAAGGAGGATGCAAACATTTGCACACTGGTTACAAGTAATCTAAATGTCAATTATATAAACAGATGTGAAATTATAAGCGAAGCTCCGGCTCAGAGTTCTTAACACAAAGTCTGACTGACTCTCTGTCCCTTGACCCAATCTTATACAGACAGTCTGTTGCTGCTGCTGCAGCTTCCTTCCGGAAGTGTCTCTGTCCACGCTTTCTTCCTTTTTAGGAAATGTATACATCAAGGCTGGTTCCTGTTCTTCAGCCGGCCCCTATGTGTCACACACACACACACACACACACACACACACACACACACACACACACACACACACACACACTCACTCTGCTCAGTTTTACTATTGGTTGTACAATATTCTTATCAAGTTCTTTGCACTTCTCTTAGCTATAAAAACCCATGTTACATATGAGACTAAGTGATTAATACAAATAAAACAAAAACATTAACATTGGGGAAAAAAATAGCCTTTGACCTTTGTGTAATCAGCAGGATCAAATTTAATTGAGTTTAAACTACTTTTTACACCTACACTTGTAGACCTAGTTTTAAAATGCTACTTCAAACCAGTTGTTGTCCTTCAATTCAGCTGAAACTTGGGGGGAAGCAATAATAATAATGCTTTGTAAAAACATTTCAGCCACAGAAGATTTCAAAGCAAAGCCTCCTGCCATCGGTCAGAAAGTTACAGGCGATAATTAAAAGAGCAAAACTCAACCCAGGAATTGTTTAAAAACTTTAAGAGACATTTTTTATGGAAGTCTCCAGACTGATATAGCATTGAAAATCTATGGTTGAATTTAAAGAAAGATGCATGTGGCTATAAATATATGTGGATATAAATTGAGATAGAACAGATTTTAAGTCAAGAAAACCAAAGACACAAAAGTTTTATTTTAACTGATAACCAATACTTTAACTAATAACTGTAGTTGTGATCAATTTCCACTTCCACCTGATTCATGACACATGAATGTAAGATGAGCCTGAGCTTTTTGTTTTTGACCATGATGGATCTGGTCTGGATGAAAAAGCTCAGTTCTCAGGTCTCTAAATCCAAGTAGGAACCAAGTGTGACCCTGCTCGTCTTCAGCTGAGGTCAGAAGTGCTTCTTGTGTTTAATTCTTGATTTTTCTGAAACACTTTCAGACAAAACGAATCATTGTGCTTCTCTTCACAAACATGTTGATGTTTTCTCCTTGACTTAGATTTTTGCTGCCTTGTACCTCACTTGTAAGTCGCTTTGGATAAAAGCGTTTGACAAATGACTAAATGAAAATGTAAATGAAAATCTATGGTTGGATTTAAAGAAAGATGTATGTGACAGACTGGTACAAATCTGGTGGACCTGGACACAACGTGCTATGAAAAGTGGGCAAACATTACACCTGAAAGGAAATAAATGCTGCTCAGAGGGAAGACAGAGAAGCTAGAGGAGGTTATAAAGGCAAACAGAGGACTTACTATTGACTTAGTATTGGAGAACATTTTATAGAAGGGGATGCAAACTTCTGCATGGATATAGATTTAGATAGAACAGACAGGAAAACCAATGGCACAAAAGTTTTATTTTAACTAATAACTAATACTTTAACTAATAACTAATAACTGTAGTTGCGATCAATTTCCACTTTCACCTGATTTGTGACACTTGAATTTAAGATGAGCCTGAGCTTTTTGCTTTTGACCATGATGGATGTGGTCTGGATGAAACCGCTCAGGTACTAGTTTCTATGCTTCTGAAACACATACAGCTGGGCTGCATTGAACTCTCAGAACTGTCATGTGTCATATATCTAACACTGATATGTACAAACACGTGTGTAGTCATGTTTAATATATAGGATATATGTTATTAGCCAAGGACAAAAGGGTCAGTGGTTCGACTCCCGGCCACTCATGTCTCCGTGTGGAAGTGTCGTTCGGCAAGACACTGACCCACCGAGTTGCTCTCGGTGGGTCAGGTGAGCACCTTGCATGATAGCCACCACCATCAGTGTGTGACTGTGTGTAACTGGCTGAAGGAAAAGCACCAGTGACCATGGACTTTTATTTTAAAATTGCAAATCTGCTGATTAACTTTTTAATCTATGAATGTCATTTTGTTCGAGCAGCAGCAGCAAAATCACCTGGTCTCTAATCCAAGTAGGAACCAAGTGTGACCCTGCTCGTCTTCAGCTGAGGTCATTAGTGTTTCTTGTGTTTAATTCTTGATTTTTCTGAAACACTTTCAGACAAAACGAATCATTGTGCTTCTCTTCACAAACAGCAGAGGCTGCTGCTGCTGCACTAGAGGAAATGTTCTCACCTCTAACAAAGAAATATTTGATCAATAAACGAAGAAATTGATCAACAAAAGCTGAACTGAATGTAAACTGTTGTTGTTTCATTTGGCTTTAATGTGTCACACTGAGTCAGTTTGATCTAAAGTGTTTTGTCTTTTTCTTCCTGTACTTGTACTTTGTGTGTGTGACGTGTTTAGTATTGTAACTTCTTTGTGTCCTACTTTCAGTAGTACTGCATGTTTTGATTGTATAGCTCAGGTCCATAACCCGTGTAAACGCTGTAGAGTCCAGAATAAAGAGCAGAGCCACTACTTCCTCTAACAACCAGGATTCTGTTGGTTGTACGTGGGAATTATTCCTGGAAGCAAAGTTTTCAACCCTTTTTTCCAAGTGAAGAATTTGCTCTTTGTGCTGACTGCTGCTGACTTTGGCTCCACCCGCTGATGTTCCCGCCCCTGTGCTCTAATACGTCCGCAGAGAACATGGAAATACCGACTGTCTCCGCTGCAGCTTCACATTTGTCTTTGTTGAAACGAAGCAAAGTGACTCAAGATGAGCGGAAGAGGAAAAGGAGGCAAAGGACTCGGGAAAGGAGGCGCCAAGCGTCACCGTAAAGTTCTCCGTGACAACATCCAGGGAATCACCAAACCCGCCATCCGCCGTCTGGCTCGTCGTGGCGGAGTCAAGCGAATCTCCGGTCTGATCTACGAGGAGACTCGCGGTGTGTTGAAGGTTTTCCTGGAGAACGTGATCCGTGATGCCGTCACCTACACCGAGCACGCTAAGAGGAAGACCGTGACCGCCATGGACGTGGTCTACGCCCTCAAGAGACAGGGTCGCACCCTGTACGGCTTCGGCAGCTAAACCTGATCCATAACCACTAAAACCCAAAGGCTCTTTTAAGAGCCGCACACATTCTCTGAAGAGCGAGTCCTGTTTATCAGTTGGACTTTAAACTGATCTCATGAATAAATACGTAGAGTCAATGATATTATCAATAGTTTAGTGGATGCGTCTCATCTCAATACTACATGATAAAATAAATGAGTTAATCGTATTAAGAATAAATGCATTGATATATTTGTTAACCTCAGTTGATACAATCCGCAACAACAAACTAGCTCCAGAGTTTTGTTTTCCAATCCACTTCAGTGATGTTGACAAACACACATCCATTTGTTAGTCAATTTTAAACAATTCATTTTCCCAAACAAGTTTAAAAAGTGCAGCTCCTCAGTTATAATAGAAGTTCATGTCATGTGTTTAAGAGTATAACAGAGTATAAAGGCCACAGAACAGTGGAATTTACATTTTCTACAACAGCATCTTATAACTTGTATGTTTATGCTGTGAGCTTCCTGACTCCTTTTGCCAATGAACTGTGTAATAACACATAGAAAAGCCTTTTTAAGTTATTGTATTTGCTTTTTAATTAGGAAAAAGATCTTTCTCTCTTTTGTTTGACATGAGTCACAGCTCCAGCTTCAAATGCACCATCACTAATAAATAATATTCATTACATGTGTGAATGGTAGCACAAGGTCAGTGGCTGGTAGCAGAACCTGACAGAAAATGGAGACACTGAGAGATTTGGATGTTATCTTATAAAATAGCTTATATCATTAAATAAAAATACAAGTGGCTTGTGTACATTCCGAAATGTGGAACAGCAGAATAAATCCATTTGGAGGGAAAAGACGTTTTCCTTTTGCGCATGCTCGGTCACGTTTAAAGCTCAGCCAATCTTGTAGGAGCAACAGCACAGTGTGACTTTGCATAAGCGGATATAAATAGAGCAGCCGACTGAGTTGTCACACATCTGTTAGAGACTCTCAGAGAACGACAACATGCCTGATCCAGTGAAAGCCCCGAAGAAAGGCTCCAAGAAAGCCGTCTCCAAGAGCGCCACCAAAACCGGCAAGAAGAAGAGGAAGACCAGGAGGGAGAGCTACGCCATCTACGTGTACAAGGTCCTGAAGCAGGTCCACCCCGACACCGGCATCTCCTCCAAGGCCATGAGCATCATGAACTCGTTCGTCAGCGACATCTTCGAGCGCATCGCCGGCGAGTCCTCCCGTCTGGCTCACTACAACAAGCGCTCCACCATCACCTCCAGGGAGATCCAGACCGCCGTCAGGCTGCTGCTGCCCGGTGAGCTGGCCAAGCACGCCGTGTCCGAGGGCACCAAGGCCGTCACCAAGTACACCAGCTCCAAGTAACCAGCTCCGCTGCTGCTTCCATCCAAACCCAAAGGCTCTTTTCAGAGCCGCCCACTCGGACAGAGAGCACAGCCTTCATGTTTCTGTTGCTGCGTTTATTAGCAGCTATGGAGCAACTGTCACTTGTAGCTCATGAAGAGCTGAGGCTCATTCAGCTTCACCCACATCAGCATTTGCTTGTATCTCTGATAATGTACAGAAACATTAGATTCTGTTTGCTACAGTTTATTTATATAAATATTTTAGGTGATGTAAAAACACCTGTAGTAAACAGTAAAGCTGTGCAATAACATCAGATTGATCCAACAACAAATAAATACAAGGTCAGTGTTGCTGATATTGATACAGATGAATTACAGAATTGCTCATTTCCATGACTTGATTTACCTTTAATTAATCAAAGACTGAAGTTGGGCAAAGTTTAAAGAGATTTCATCAGTGTGGGTCTGTCAGGAACAGAGGGTGGGAGATTTATTTCATCTTCTTCTTTTCATATGGTTTTATAAATTTGTTATCAAAAAAGGTTTGAAGATGGTCAAAGATCGAGGCAACTTAGCTCTTGATAAGCTGCAGACCCTCAGTCAAAAGTATTCAAATATAAATTAGTTGGTGTGCTATGATGAATTGGCTTCAAAGAGAGAAAATGGAATCTAAAGACTAAAAATATTTTACACTATAAGATTTTCAATTGTAAAATTCAGTCTTTCTGTTTATTATTTGTTTCTATTTATCAGAACAGAAAACCGCATGAATTTAAGTAGATGAATCTGACAAATATTTGTGGTAGAAAACCACCGTCCAACTGGACACTGAAAGAAGATTTCACCTGTCTGCTCCATCGTCCACCACAGCTGCTTTTTTAAAAAGCCACTTCACTCTTCTAACATAAAGGTTCATGAATTAACTCCCACAAATAAAACCTTCATACACAGAGATTATTTGTCAGAAGAACTTGTGAAAGGTTTAAACACACGTTGTCTTTTTATGATATTTCAGTTCTTTCTTTTCTCCATAAAGTGCTTTATGGATTAATGCATTTTAACATTTATTCAAAAACAATTTTAAAAATTCAATAAATTATAAATACAAAATATCTTTATACATCATTGACAGTTTCCACCTGACAACTACAAATAACTGATTATATTCACAATATTACTTGTTTTCATCCATTGTTTCTATAGTTTAACTGTGAAACTCTGTTCAACACCTCAATACCATCTGATTGATGGAGAAGATGGATTTTACCATTTAATTGTGTAGCAAACAAACAACATATAAAAAGTTGATCATTTCTGTTATAACAGTGAAGGTGATGGAGGAAATTCTCTTCTATTGGACATAAGATCTG
The DNA here is from genome assembly GCF_033026475.1 of Channa argus. Taxonomy (NCBI): domain Eukaryota; kingdom Metazoa; phylum Chordata; class Actinopteri; order Anabantiformes; family Channidae; genus Channa; species Channa argus. Next base: position 11,489,652 of record NC_090218.1, read on the forward strand.
TGACTCTGGACATTGTGAAAACTGTATTTGTGTTGTGAAGCAACACAGATTAAGATTTGTCCTCATGTCCACATTAAAGAGACATTTGTTGACCATTTGACCCAGTTTGTCTACAACAGAGTGAACTAATGTTTCTGTTGAAACGTCTTTTTTTCAAAATAGATATTTTAAATCTTACATGTTTAAGATCAACTGGTGCTAAAAATGATACATTTCACATCTGCTCTATGACAATAAAGAGCTTTTCTTTTCTTTCTGGACTTGAAATTGACCCCAATTCTTGAATGAATTAATTCTGTCTCACCCCAGGTCCAATAAAGACACTGTTTGTTTGTTTGTTGCCTGTAGGTTTTTAGGGCAGCAGTCAATGGGAACTGGTTTTGTTCAGCACTGTTGATGTGTGTGGGATGAGCAGAGACCAGCAACACAAGCGGTTACAGCTGGTCTCCACATTAAACTCTGCACAGCAACCTCATTCACCAAAATGAGAAAACACGGCTGAAAACGGACCTTTTGAATCTATTAAAATATATATAAATATATTTTGCTCTTTCTTGCACTTGCATCTCATAAAGTGTAAACACTGTTCTGACAGGACTTTGCTTTGATGTTTTCTCCTCGACTTCATGTTTGCTGCCTTGTACTTCACTTGTAAGTCGCTTTGGATAAAAGCGTCTGACAAATGACTAAATGTAAATGTGTGTGACCGTGTCCATAAATGGAAACACAGTGTTTGTATGTGGGACATATTTTTTCTGGAGGTTTCACTCATGTTCATGTCAGTGGAAGCTGAACTGCACCATAAAGTGAGGCCTCCATCAGTGTGTTTGCTGCGAGCAGAGAAGCTCCAGTTTTTACAAACTGATCAGCAGCAGACTGTTGCTTTTACTTTGACTCCCTGAACAAACATGTGGGCCACCGGGAAAACCTCTGCTGCTGGCGTTTACACGGATTTTTAACCCGTTTACGAGACAAATGAGCAGAGAAGCGCTGCTCAAAACGACGGAGAAGTGACGTTTGGAGGCTCCACAGACAAACGGCAGCGAGCATCCGAACTCCACATGATCCGGATCTGAAGACACACATGTCCGCTCTCGGCTCCCTTCACCTGCAGCCTTCAGCGCTTCTCCTCCGGGGATTTTTAACGCTTTTGTCGGTGCAGAGAAAACACAAGTGTCCCGGTGTTCACAGCACCCAGAGGAGCCCGGACTGCTTGAGTCTCCACGGTTCTCATGCTGTGTTTAAGTGCAGCTCCCGCCCCGAGTTTTCCTAAACTCGTCAGAGGAAACTAGTCACACGACAACATGGCAGAAGTCGCTCCAGCTGCAGCTCCGGCCCCTGCTCCGGCCAAAGCCGTCAAAAAGAAGGCCACCAAGCCCAAGAAGAGCGGGCCCAGCGTGGGCGAGCTCATCGTTCAAGCCGTGGCCGCGTCCAAGGAGCGGAGCGGCGTGTCCGCTGCCGCCCTCAAGAAGTCTCTGGCTGCCGGAGGCTACGATGTGGACAAGAACAAGGCCCGCGTCAAGACCGCCATCAAGAACCTGGTCACCAAGGGAACCCTGCTCCAGACCAAGGGCACCGGAGCCTCCGGATCCTTCAAGATCAACAAGAATTCCGAAGCCAAGGCCAAGAAGCCAGTCAAGAAAGCCGCTCCTAAAGCCAAGAAGCCCGCCGCCGCCAAGAAACCCGCCGCCGCCGCCGCTAAAAAGCCCAAAGCAGCGGCAGCTAAGAAGCCGGCAGCAGCCGCTAAGAAATCCCCCAAGAAGGTCAAGAAGCCCGCAGCGGCCCCCAAGAAGGCAACAAAGAGCCCCAAGAAGGTCGCCAAGAGCCCCAAGAAGGTGCTGAAGAAGGCCCCGGCGGCCAAGAAGGCCCCGGCGGCCAAGAAGGCCCCCGCTAAGAAGGCGGCCAAGCCCAAAGCCAAGAAAGCCGCTCCCAAGAAGAAGTGAGCGGAGCTCGGCCTCACTCTCTCAACAAAGGCTCTTTTAAGAGCCAACACATGTTCAACAAAGAGCTTCTTCCTTATTTCATTAGCATCTTTAATATCTCTGTGAAATATATACAACAATACAAAGTCACAGTGAGACATGATGTGTTGCTGAATAATCACATTTTATTTTTTTTTCCTCAGCTTCTGAAACAATGAGCATCGGTGTCACACTTCAAACACCTGAAGGTGTCAGGGCAAAAATTTCCACATTCAAAAAGTAAAAATACAGAAAATCATGAAGTTTAACAGAAAAAGTTCAATATCACTGATGCCATGAAACTTTCACAGTAAAACTATTGGCTCAGTACAAATTGGAGGAAATTAAACACTGAAGATTAACACTTTATCAGCAGAGATTCATTAAGTGATGATTTCATTCTTGGATTTTATATTTGAATGTTGTTAATTATCTACAAACACTAAATCTGCTTCTTTGGAGCTGAACTACACCAGGAGAAAAAAGAGCAAGTGGATCAGCTCAGACCTGAACCAGACTCTCGGGTTAAGGATGAAATACAAGTCCTCATGTTAATGAGAGAAAGTTGTTGATAAAACTGGAAAATCCAGAAATTAGAATCACAGAAAAACTAGAGAACGGAATCATAAAAACCAAAACTACTAAACTAGAATGAAAATGGTGAAAAAACAAATTATTCTTTTTATCACAGTTTTCATCTTCCACCAAAAACATTGAGAAATTGAACAGTTTTGTTATTTGGGCCACAAATACAGATCATAGGCCATAAAAAGATCCATATCACAATATATTGACATCAGAATGTCCTTGATCAATGTGACGCACTGCTGTACAATGGGAACTGGTGAGAAAAATAACTGGTCCATCATTTTTAACAGTGGTGGAAATGGTGATTATTTGTCCCAATTTTATGTGAGTGAAATAATACATGTTGTGGTTTTATTTAAGTGGGGCAGGTTCAGGTGACCTGTGAACAATTTTAGTTGTGAGTGGATTTCATTGCGTTACTATATACTGTATATATGCAGTCATGCAACTCATTAATGACGTCCACACCTTCAATCACAATCCTGATTTCCTGCCGTGGCTGGAGAAGATCCTCTTCCTCCCTGAGATCAAACACTGTCATGGTTCTGATTCTCCTTAATCCTTTTGTACAACCTAATAAAATAAAAGACATTAGGGAAGTTATTCTATCTAATTGATTAGTGTGTGACGTACAAATGTAAAAATCACTTTGTAAGTATAAAAAGCTGATCTTTTGTTAAAGCTGGAATATGGATGCACAGCATCACAGTACAGACCACACTGGTTTGCGTTCAACCACATCAATATACATTAATTTTACATGATTATGTGTCAGTAAGGCTTAAATGACTGATTCCAAAAAGCTTATCAGAGATTCTTTAATGAGTTGATCCACATTTTCCCCTCAGTACACAATGAGGCACATCAGTAGACACTCTCTTCTTACATTCACATCCAGACTCTAGGTGCTCGGATGCATGAACACAATGTAAAATGATTAGTCCAAATGTGTAGCCTGTTTAAAAATGAAAATATTAGACGTAATATTAGACAATAGTCCTCCACGCTTCCACTTTTGCAAACCCACACCCGCACAGTTTGGTACTGGACCCACATTTATCTCTAAATAAAATCCTCCCCCGACATGATCCTCAAAGCCTTATTAAACACGTACACCCATCATCTACAGCATGAACATCCCCTGATGGTTTCATTGTTGTGGTGCATTGGGGTCAGAATAGATGCTTTGACCAGTTTGTCAACTTTGAGAAACGCATAGATATTGTGACTTAACCCAAAAGTGCACAACAGAGTGTAAGGACAGTTTTAGGTGGCTCCTCAAGCAACTCTTGTAAAAATAGCCCTATTATACCAGTGACAGCTACAGTACAGTCTGTGTATGTGTTAGACAGACGGTGAGACAAGATGTGTCAATCAGCTGTTAATCAGCTGCACTGTCAGTTGTAGAATGATAATTGGATCACTCCCTTTTCCTTTTCCATAATTTCTTGCCTTCGAATTGAAAAGCTCTTGGCAACTTTCTCTTATCACCATGTGATTGTTTTGCTTATTCACTTTATTTAAAAGGACCAGTGTCTCCAACTGAAATATCAGGAATGTGGTAAGAAAAATGTGTTCTAGCTTCAATAACAGGCAACTTTAAGCTCAGTTTTTTTAGATGCATGTGTCATGTGTTCAAAATATTTTTTTGTAGTTGAAAGTTGACTTTTAACTGCACAGTAGACATTGATATGTTGTCAGTTCATGTTTTGAGGATGTCTGGTTATGACGCCTTGAAAGATGACTAAAAAGTCCATTCCATGTCTTCCTAGTGCATGGAAAGTTAAAATAGGTGCACGCATAAGAACGCAACGTCCACAATATCTGTGTACGAGCTTATACTGTTGAAGAAGCTCAGATCTTCTTGATAGTGATGCACCACAGTCTTTGCACTTCCACATTCATCAGGAGACTAGGGAAGATCAAAAGACCCACTTGGGATCTTTAAACTGAATATTTAATCTATCAATGATATTTTTTAAAAATAAATAAATATAGTTAGTTAGTTTAGTTATTTTTTCATCAGTGGAATGTTACAGTGCTGCCTTAGAAACTGCTGTGCAGCACTTTGGAGAGATTGCAAACAATGTGCAGTAAGATGGTTCCATGAACTTTTATTGAAGCAAAAATCCAAACTTCCCTGTTGACCTCTATCACGAGTCAGTTCCAGGAGCGTGAAACAAAAAGCTACAACAAATGATTATTTTCCCCAGTAGAATAACGAGCACATTATTTTTAGGATAATTCTGTATTGTAATACCTGCATCCACAGATTGTTACCAACACAACAGTAATTTGGTTTTTGGGAGCAGAACCCCACAAACCTCTGATGTTATCAGCTCTTCAACTACTGACATTTCTAAAAATGATTTTAATTCAGCAGTTCATCTTTTGAAGGATTATATTGTTAATTTCTTACTTTAAATAAAACTGATGTTTTGTTCACCATCCAATCAAGTCAAATAAACAACAATAATATTTGACCTTAATTAGTATATGCTTATGATCAGGTTCAGTCCTCTAAATTAATGTATATTAATTTTGGTTATACTATTTCTTATTAAAAATGTCCCTATTTGTGCATTTGCAGACTTACCATATTGTGCAGTATGGCTTAAACAGTAGTCTCTGAAGGAAAAGCCTTCCAAGCTGTAAATGAATTTAAAAAACAAAACAAGAGGGGTCATGTTAAGTTTTTGCATTTCTTAGTTGAGAGTTAATTGTCTAACTTTTGTAGCCTCTATCTTTATCTTAATCCTATTTTCTTCCTGTGTGCCTGCTTGTATGTTGAGGCGTCAGTCATATTTTAGATTTCTTTCAGCAGAGTAAGAGCTGTGTTAACTTACTGCTAATACAAACTGTAGCTGCTTCACAATAAAAGCTTTACCCGAGCGAAACAGCTGGGGGCTTTTATTGTCATCATCCACTTCTTCTTATGTGGGTCCAGTACCAACACCATCTAAAGAGCAGCTCAAATGGAATAAGAAACACTAAAGCCACAATGAAGAGACTGAACCGACGACCTTTTTATTTGCAGTTCAATAATCATTGTTCTCATATTAGGACGTGTTCAGCTTCACTTTCTCATAGTCAGTTTTCCTGGCGTCCACTGTACGTGGACGTGGTGTACTTTAATACCATTGGATTCATGGAAAAGATGGATTTTGCCATTTCAACATATAAAAAGTCGATCATTTCTGTTATAACAGTGGAGGTGATGGATGAAATTTTCTCCTATTGGACATAAGATCTGTGACTCTGGACATTGTGAAAACTGTATTTTTGTTGTGAAGCACAAATTACACAAACGCTTTAATGACTTACAAATAAGCATATTAACATATGTCCATGTTTATGTCACCATTACCAACATTATAAAGTGACTATGAAACATTATCATTGGGGATAAAATAAAAGTCCTCATGTTAATAAGAAAAATTGTTATATAAACAGTAAAAACAAATCACAAATTAGATTCACATGAAAATTGTGAAAATCCAAATCTGCTTCTTCCACCCTTGAGAAATGGAAGAGTTTTGTTCTTGTTTAAGCCACAAAGACAGATCATAAGCCATAATTCTAAGATCCATATCACATCCTAATTATCAGAACATCTTCATGTTTGTGTTTATAAGTGGAGCAAGTTCAGGTCTCAGGGCAAATTCAGGAAACGGACCAGTGTGTTAGTAGTTGTTGGCTTTGAGTTTACTGATGGTTTGTTAGATTTTCCTAAAGACTAAGACTTAAACACAGTCCTACACAAACATTGTGTTTTTCAGTTCATGTGAATGTTCAGTGACTTTTGTCTTATTTGAACCATGAAGGAAATTTGCCGTCAGTGTTCAAGTGTGTGGCTCTGAAAAGAGCCGTTGTGGTGGTTGAAGCGGGTCCCCGTTTACTTCTTGGCGGGTTTCTCGGTCTTCTTGGGCAGCAGCACCGCCTGGATGTTGGGCAGCACGCCGCCCTGAGCGATGGTGACTCCTCCCAGCAGCTTGTTGAGCTCCTCGTCGTTGCGCACAGCCAGCTGCAGGTGACGGGGGATGATCCTGGTCTTCTTGTTGTCGCGGGCGGCGTTTCCAGCCAGCTCCAGGATCTCAGCGGTCAGGTACTCGAGAACTGCCGCCAGGTAGACGGGAGCTCCGGCTCCAACACGCTCAGCATAGTTGCCTTTACGCAGCAGCCTGTGGACACGACCGACTGGGAACTGGAGCCCAGCACGGGAGGAGCGGGTCTTTGCCTTTGCTCGGGCTTTGCCACCGGTTTTACCACGTCCAGACATCGTTAGTTTATCTCTGTAGTTAAGACTCAGAAAATAATGACACTTCTACGGCGCAGAGCTTGTTTTATATCCGCGCGGAGCGCGACGTTTCCTTCCAGACCAACCAGAAAAGAGGCTTCCAGCAGCGCAGCAGAGGGCGGCCCGCTGTGGATTTGGGCGCACAGTTTGAACAAGCTTGTGTCCAATAAGCAGCGGAGACCGAGGCGGAAGACTCTTTCTTCCAGGCGGAGCTGAGCTCCAGAAGGAGCCTCTCACCAATCAGGAGCAGGAGCTCGAACGCTGCGTCACCGGTTCACTGCCGCGTCCCACGGTTTAAGAGTAGCGGCTCGCAGATCTGTTCTACATTTTTCTCCAGTCTTGAGAAAGTAGTTAAAGAAATGGCAAGAACTAAGCAAACCGCCCGTAAATCCACTGGAGGCAAAGCTCCCAGGAAGCAGTTGGCCACCAAAGCCGCCCGGAAGAGCGCCCCGGCCACCGGCGGAGTCAAGAAGCCCCACCGTTACAGGCCCGGTACCGTGGCTCTCCGAGAGATCCGTCGCTACCAGAAGTCCACCGAGCTGCTGATCCGCAAGCTGCCCTTCCAGCGCCTGGTCCGAGAAATCGCTCAGGACTTCAAGACCGACCTGCGCTTCCAGAGCTCCGCCGTCATGGCTCTGCAGGAGGCCAGCGAGGCTTATCTGGTGGGTCTGTTCGAGGACACCAACCTGTGCGCCATACACGCCAAGAGGGTCACCATCATGCCCAAGGACATCCAGCTGGCCCGCCGCATCCGCGGAGAGAGGGCTTAAGAGGGTCCAACCCAAAACCCACCACAACGGCTCTTTTCAGAGCCACTTCCTTTACTAAAGACACACTTCCTGACTTTACACATTATTCTAAATCTTGCATAAACAACGTCTCACAAAATCATAATTCCAGAACAAAATGGTTTTCAGAGAATCTTTCTCTACATTCCTCAAATACTTTATAGCGTTTGACTTTCTCCTCAGTTGTTAAGACCTTTACTGTTCTACACGTGGGCAGCAGGAGTCTCACTCAGCTCAGGTGTTTTCAGTAGTGATGGGAGTATTGAGGTTTCTGGAGTCAGAAGTTTGAGACATTTGAATCATCACCTTGGCAACATTTGATAGAAAATTGTAAATGCAACAAATATTGCAATACATGGGCCACAGTGGCGCAGGAACGTAGAGCGTTTGTCCACCAATCTCACCGTTGTTGGTTAAATCCCCGGCTCCTCTTGTCACATGTCGAAGTGTTGGTCAGCTGCATAGCAGCTCCCCCACTGGTGTATGAATGTGAGTGAATGGGTGAATAAGAAGCACTGTAAAGCGCTTTGAATGCCAGTAGGTAGAAAAGTGCGGTAGAAGTGCAGAACATTTACCATTTACATGTTATTTCCATTCACATGCTATACTATGATTTGGAAATGAACTGAATTAAACTAAAACAGATTTTTAAAACTTACCATAATGAGACAGAAAACAGATAAAACAAATAAAAGCATCAAACCAGGTTATGTTCTGTGTCTTACCACAACTTCATCTGCACACGTCCAAACTGTCCCAAGGTGGAGACGTGTTTCCATGTGAATGAATGTTTTTCAGTCACTGAGGGTCATGTTCTCTTCTGCCACAAGTTTTGCTTCACATCCAGCTGATGACGTTGCTCTGCTGCTGAGACAATGAAAGGTTTTCACTGTTTGTGTTTTGATTTTATTTTCCAATTTTTATCTCTCCATTTTTAAACCCAGACTTCAATATAAACACCGTTTCATTTTGCTCTAGATGTTTTTGAATTATTAAAATTTAAAAACTTCATTTATACCTATGTAAAAAAAAAAAAAAAAAAAAAACATTTTAAATCTTCAGTTTGAGAAAGAAGCATTTTTCCTCAGAAGACAGAGCTTCTAGAATCCACAGTCTGTTATTCTGAGGAAACGTCCTCGTCTGTCTTCGTGGAGACGGACCAATGTGGACAGGATGATTATAGATCTGTGAGACACTTCCTTCCTTCTTGGACTGAGATGATGAACGACGTCAACTCCCTCCTCCACATATTCATGAAGCCTGATCATTTTTTACTATTTTATTATCTGATATTACATTGATAAAAAAGGTTTGTTTTACTTTTTTCTTTGTACTCAACTGTACTCAACAGTAAATTAATACCATCTACAGAAGACTTAGACCATTTATTTTTCTATTTTTAGGCTATTTATATTCCGTACCTGTTATAGATTATGATCTTTGTACAGACTTTACTATTTTGAGCAGTAATATATTTTCTGTTTCTCCTGGTGAAGATCACATGTTGTCTAGTTTATCGAGGTTAATGATTTCTGCCATTTGTTGTTACAAAGTGTATATTATTTAGCAGTGTTTATGGAAAATGAACTGGTTAAAACTATCATCAATATCAAAGTCTTACAGAGGCTTTACAGACGGTGTGATGTGTGATGTACTTAGAGCTCTGAAGAATCCTGCTAAAGCTGAAACATCAGCTTGTGGAAAAAGTATTTGCTGTTAAAGTGTAAGTGCTTATTCTCCTTCAATCAGGAATCTTCTTGGTTGTTTTTGTGAATAAATACCAATCAACAGGATAATAAAGTAAATATTTTAATGACTGTTTCAGAGCTGCAATGGTTAACTGATTAGTTGATTGACTGAAAACACCTTGATGATTTTTGTTTTGGAACATTTGTACTAGCTCAATGCACATTAAATATTACACTGATAATATTCCATCGTACTCTTTTCGGTAAAGTATGAAAGTACTTCCATGTCACTTTTACTCAACATGTCAGATTAATTTGATTGTTTTTACTCAATTTCATTTATCTGACATAAACTAGACTTAGTTCATTTGGAATAAAGATAATAAAATAAATGTATTTGTTTATAACTTTTATATTAAATTTAATAAGAACATTTTAAATTTGTTTCAGGTACCTGGGGAATTGGCTGGACTTGTACCTTTGTGTAATCAGCAGGATCAAGTTTAATTGAGTTTAAAATACTTTTTACACCTACACTTGTTTCCTTCAGTCATAAACTCCTAGTTTTAAAATGCTACTTCAAACCAGTTGTTTTCCTTCAATTCAGCTGAAAACTTGGGGGGGATTAATAATAATAATGCTTTGTAAAAAAAAATATTTGTGAGCAGCAATATGGTTTCATGCCTAGAAAGAGAACAACAGATGCAGTATTTGCTTTGAGGATGTTGATGGAGTAGACCGGGAACAAAAGTGCTGTGAAAAGTGGGCAAAAATTATACCTGAAAGGAAATAAATGCTGCTCAGAGGGAACACAGAGAGGGTAGAGGAGGTTATAAAGACAAACAGATAACTTACAAAGTATTTGAGAACATTTTAGAGAAAGGGATGCAAACCTGTCCATGGATATAAATTGAGATAGAACAGATTTTAAGTCAGGAAAACCAAAGACACAAAAGTTTTATTTTAACTAATAACTAACAACTAATACGTTAACTATTAACTAATACCCTGTAGTTGTGATCAATTTCCACTTTCACCTGATTCATGACACATGAATGTAAGATGAGCCTGAGCTTTTTGTTTTTGACCATGATGGATCTGGTCTGGATGAAAAAGCTCAGTTCTCAGGTCTCTAATCCAAGTAGGAACCAAGTGTGACCCTGCTCGTCTTCAGCTGAGGTCAGAAGTGTTTCTTGTGTTTAATTCTTGATTTGTCTGAAACACTTTCAGACAAAACGAATCATTGTGCTTCTCTTCACATACAGCAGAGGCTGCTGCTGCTGCTGCACTGGAGGAAACGTTCTCACCTCTAACAGAAATATTTAATCAATAAACGAAGAAATTGATCAACAAAAGCTGAACTGAATGTAAACTGTTGTTGTTTCATTTGGCTTTAATGTGTCACACTGAGTCAGTTTGATCTAAAGTGTTTTGTCTTTTCCTTCCTGTACTTGTACTTTGTGTGTGTGACGTGTTTAGTATTGTAACTTCTTTGTGTCCTACTTTCAGTAGTACTGCATGTTTTGATTGTATAGCTCAGGTCCATAACCCGTGTAAACGCTGTAGAGTCCAGAATAAAGAGCAGAGCCACTACTTCCTCTAACAACAAGGATTCTGTTGGTTGTACGTGGGAATTATTCCTGGAAGCAAAGTTTTCAACCCTTTTTTCCAAGTGAAGAATTTGCTCTTTGTGCTGACTGCTGCTGACTTTGGCTCCACCCGCTGATGTTCCCGCCCCTGTGCTCTAATACGTCCGCAGAGAACATGTAAATACCGACTGTCTCCGCTGCAGTTTCACATTTGTCTTTGTTGAAACGAAGCAAAGTGACTCAAGATGAGCGGAAGAGGAAAAGGAGGCAAAGGACTCGGGAAAGGAGGCGCCAAGCGTCACCGCAAAGTTCTCCGTGACAACATCCAGGGAATTACCAAACCCGCCATCCGCCGTCTGGCTCGTCGTGGCGGAGTCAAGCGAATCTCCGGTCTGATCTACGAGGAGACTCGCGGTGTGTTGAAGGTTTTCCTGGAGAACGTGATCCGTGATGCCGTCACCTACACCGAGCACGCTAAGAGGAAGACCGTGACCGCCATGGACGTGGTCTACGCCCTCAAGAGACAGGGTCGCACCCTGTACGGCTTCGGCAGCTAAACCTGATCCATAACCACTAAAACCCAAAGGCTCTTTTAAGAGCCGCACACATACTCTGAAGAGCGAGTCCTTTAAACTGCTTTCATGACTAAATACGTAGAGTCAATAATATTATCAATAGTTTAGTGGATGCGTCTCATCCTAATACTACATGACTAAATAAGGGAGTCAATCATATTAAGCCTAACTGAATTGATATATTTGTTATCCTCAGTTGATACAAATCCACAACAACAAGCACCAACAAACTACGTCCAGAGTCTTATTTTTCTAATCCACTTTAGTGATGTTGACAAACACACATCCATTTGTTAGTCAATTTTAAACAATTCATTCTCCAAAACATAAGTTTAAAAAGTGCAGCTCCTCAGTTATTTCATGTGTTTAAGCTGCAGTGTATAAAGGCCACAGAACAGTGCAATTTACGTTTTCTACAACAGCATCTTATAACTTGTGAGTATGTTTATGCTGTGAGCTTCCTGACTCCTTTTGCTGATGAACTGTGAAAAATAACATAGGAAAGAAAATGAATAAAAAAACAAAGTTTTATTTAGGAAGAGGATCTTTCTCTCTTTTTTTTTTTGACCTGAGTCAGAGCTCCAGCTTTAAACGGATCATAACTAATAAATAATATTCATTATGAATATGAATAGTAGCACAAGGTCAGTGGCTGGTAACAGAACCTGACAGAAAATGGAGACACTGAGAGATTTGGATGTTATCTTATAAAATAGCTTATATCATTAAATAACAAATACAAGTGGCTTGTGTACGTTCCGAAATGTGGAACAGCAGAATAAATCCATTTTGGAGGGAAAAGACGTTTTCCTTTTGCGCATGCTCGGTCACGTTTAAAGCTCAGCCAATCTTGTAGGAGCAACAGCACAGTGTGACTTTGCATAAGCGGATATAAATAGAGCAGCCGACTGAGTTGTCACACATCTGTTAGAGACTCTCAGAGAACGACAACATGCCTGATCCAGTGAAAGCCCCGAAGAAAGGCTCCAAGAAAGCCGTCTCCAAGAGCGCCACCAAAACCGGCAAGAAGAAGAGGAAGACCAGGAGGGAGAGCTACGCCATCTACGTGTACAAGGTCCTGAAGCAGGTCCACCCCGACACCGGCATCTCCTCCAAGGCCATGAGCATCATGAACTCGTTCGTCAGCGACATCTTCGAGCGCATCGCCGGCGAGTCCTCCCGTCTGGCTCACTACAACAAGCGCTCCACCATCACCTCCAGGGAGATCCAGACCGCCGTCAGGCTGCTGCTGCCCGGTGAGCTGGCCAAGCACGCCGTGTCCGAGGGCACCAAGGCCGTCACCAAGTACACCAGCTCCAAGTAACCAGCTCCGCTGCTGCTGCTTCCATCCAAACCCAAAGGCTCTTTTCAGAGCCGCCCACTCGGACAGAGAGCACAGCCTTCATGTTTCTGTTGCTGCGTTTATTAGCAGCTATGGAGCAACTGTCACTTGTAGCTCATGAAGAGCTGAGGCTCATTCAGCTTCACTCACATCAGCATTTGCTTGTATCTCTGATAATGTACAGAAACATTAGATTCTGTTTGCTACAGTTTATTTATATAAATATTTTAGGTGATGTAAAAACACCTGTAGTAAACAGTAAAGCTGTGCAATAACATCAGATTGATCCAACAACAAATAAATACAAGGTCAGTGTTGCTGATATTGATACAGATGAATTACAGAATTGCTCATTTCCATGACTTGATTTACCTTTAATTAATCAAAGACTGAAGTTGGGCAAAGTTTAAAGAGATATTTCATCAGTGTGGGTCTGTCAGGAACAGAGGGTGGGAGATTTATTTCATCTTCTTCTTTTCATATGGTTTTATAAATTTGTTATCAAAAAAGGTTTGAAGATGGTCAAAGATCGAGGCAACTTAGCTCTTGATAAGCTGCAGACCCTCAGTCAAAAGTATTCAAATATAAATTAGTTGGTGTGCTATGATGAATTGGCTTCAAAGAGAGAAAATGGAATCTAAAGACTAAAAATATTTTACACTATAAGATTTTCAATTGTAAAATTCAGTCTTTCTGTTTATTATTTGTTTCTATTTATCAGAACAGAAAACCGCATGAATTTAAGTAGATGAATCTGTATATATTATATAATAATAATTATAATATTTGTGGTAGAAAACCACCGTCCAACTGGACACTGAAAGAAGATTTCACCTGTCTGCTCCATCGTCCACCACAGCTGCTTTTTTAAAAAGCCACTTCACTCTTCTAACATAAAGGTTCATGAATTAACTCCCACAAATAAAACCTTCATACACAGAGATTATTTGTCAGAAGAACTTGTGAAAGGTTTAAACACACGTTGTCTTTTTATGATATTTCAGTTCTTTCTTTTCTCCATAAAGTGCTTTATGGATTAATGCATTTCAACATTTATTCAAAAACAATTTTAAAAATTCAATAAATTATAAATACAAAATATCTTTATACATCATTGACAGTTTCCACCTGACAACTACAAATAACTGATTATATTCACAATATTACTTGTTTTCATCCATTGTTTCTATAGTTTAACTGTGAAACTCTGTTCAACACCTCAATACCATCTGATTGATGGAGAAGATGGATTTTACCATTTAATTGTGTAGCAAACAAACAACCTAAAAAGTTGATCATTTCTGTTATAACAGTGAAGGTGATGGAGGAAATTCTCTCCTATTGGACATAAGATCTGTGACTCTGGACATTGTGAAAACTGCATTTGTGTTGTGAAGCAACACAGATTAAGATTTGTCCTCATGTCCACATTAAAGAGACATTTGTTGACCATTTGACCCAGTTTGTCTACAACAGAGTGAACTAATGTTTCTGTTGAAACGTCTTTTTTTCAAAATAGATATTTTAAATCTTACATGTTTAAGATCAACTGGTGCTAAAAATGATACATTTCACATCTGCTCTATGACAATAAAGAGCTTTTCTTTTCTTTCTGGACTTGAAATTGACCCCAATTCTTGAATGAATTAATTCTGTCTCACCCCAGGTCCAATAAAGACACTGTTTGTTTGTTGCCTGTAGGTTTTTAGGGCAGCAGTCAATGGGAACTGGTTTTGTTCAGCACTGTTGATGTGTGTGGGATGAGCAGAGACCAGCAACACAAGCGGTTACAGCTGGTCTCCACATTAAACTCTGCACAGCAACCTCATTCACCAAAATGAGAAAACACGGCTGAAAACGGACCTTTTGAATCTATTAAAATAAATATAAATATATTTTGCTCTTTCTTGCACTTGCATCTCATAAAGTGTAAACACTGTTCTGACAGGACTTTGCTTTGATGTTTTCTCCTCGACTTCATGTTTGCTGCCTTGTACTTCACTTGTAAGTTGCTTTGGATAAAAGCGTCTGACAAATGACTAAATGTAAATGTGTGTGACCGTGTCCATAAATGGAAACACAGTGTTTGTATGTGGGACATATTTTTTCTGGAGGTTTCACTCATGTTCATGTCAGTGGAAGCTGAACTGCACCATAAAGTGAGGCCTCCATCAGTGTGTTTGCTGCGAGCAGAGAAGCTCCAGTTTTTACAAACTGATCAGCAGCAGACTGTTGCTTTTACTTTGACTCCCTGAACAAACATGTGGGCCACCGGGAAAACCTCTGCTGCTGGCGTTTACACGGATTTTTAACCCGTTTACGAGACAAATGAGCAGAGAAGCGCTGCTCAAAACGACGGAGAAGTGACGTTTGGAGGCTCCACAGACAAACGGCAGCGAGCATCCGAACTCCACATGATCCGGATCTGAAGACACACATGTCCGCTCTCGGCTCCCTTCACCTGCAGCCTTCAGCGCTTCTCCTCCGGGGATTTTTAACGCTTTTGTCGGTGCAGAGAAAACACAAGTGTCCCGGTGTTCACAGCACCCAGAGGAGCCCGGACTGCTTGAGTCTCCACGGTTCTCATGCTGTGTTTAAGTGCAGCTCCCGCCCCGAGTTTTCCTAAACTCGTCAGAGGAAACTAGTCACACGACAACATGGCAGAAGTCGCTCCAGCTGCAGCTCCGGCCCCTGCTCCGGCCAAAGCCGTCAAAAAGAAGGCCACCAAGCCCAAGAAGAGCGGGCCCAGCGTGGGCGAGCTCATCGTTCAAGCCGTGGCCGCGTCCAAGGAGCGGAGCGGCGTGTCCGCTGCCGCCCTCAAGAAGTCTCTGGCTGCCGGAGGCTACGATGTGGACAAGAACAAGGCCCGCGTCAAGACCGCCATCAAGAACCTGGTCACCAAGGGAACCCTGCTCCAGACCAAGGGCACCGGAGCCTCCGGATCCTTCAAGATCAACAAGAATTCCGAAGCCAAGGCCAAGAAGCCAGTCAAGAAAGCCGCTCCTAAAGCCAAGAAGCCCGCCGCCGCCAAGAAACCCGCCGCCGCCGCCGCTAAAAAGCCCAAAGCAGCGGCAGCTAAGAAGCCGGCAGCAGCCGCTAAGAAATCCCCCAAGAAGGTCAAGAAGCCCGCAGCGGCCCCCAAGAAGGCAACAAAGAGCCCCAAGAAGGCCGCCAAGAGCCCCAAGAAGGTGCTGAAGAAGGCCCCGGCGGCCAAGAAGGCCCCGGCCGCCAAGAAGGCCCCCGCTAAGAAGGCGGCCAAGCCCAAAGCCAAGAAAGCCGCTCCCAAGAAGAAGTGAGCGGAGCTCGGCCTCACTCTCTCAACAAAGGCTCTTTTAAGAGCCAACACATGTTCAACAAAGAGCTTCTTCCTTATTTCATTAGCATCTTTAATATCTCTGTGAAATATATACAACAATACAAAGTCACAGTGAAACATGATGTGTTGCTGAATAATCACATTTTATTTTTCCTCATCAGCTTCTGGAACAACGAGCATCAGTGTCACACTTCAAACACCTGAAGGTGTCGAGTATAAATTTCAGCAATCAAAAAGTGAAAACACAGAAAATCACAATATGAATCAATCTCAACATTCAACTTTTAACTTTTGCAGTAAAACTATTGGCTCAGTGCAAATTGGAGGATTGAAGATTAACACTTCGTCAGCAGAGATTCATTAAGTGATTTCATTCTTGGATTTTATATTTGAATGTTGTCAATTATCTACAACCCTTGGAGCTAAACTACAGCAGGACAAAACAGAACAAGTGGATCAGCTCAGACCAGAACCAGATTCAAAGGTTAAGGATGAAATACAAGTCCTCATGTTAATGAGAAAGATTATGGAAAAAGAAAAAAACAAATCACAAATTAGATTCATGTGAAAATCCAAAATAAATATTTTTCAGTTTGTAGGCCATAATTAGATACATATCACATTATCAGAACATCTTCATGTTTGACACACTGCTGTACAAAGGGAACTGGGGAGAGAAGGCTGAATATTTTTCTCCATTTTTTTTTGTAGTGAAATAATGAACGTAGTGGAAGTGGAGCAGGTTCAGGGCAAATTCAGGAAACTGATCAGTGCGTTATTAATTGTTTACTTTGAGTTCAGTGTAGTTGAACACAGATGTGATGGTTTATTAGATTTTTCTAAAGACCAAGACTTAAACACAGTCCTACACAAACCCCCAACTAATTTTGTGTTTTTCATGTGGATGTTTTACCAGTTGTCTCATTTGTATCATGAAGGACATTTTGTCGTCAGAGTTCAAGTGTGTGGCTCTGAAAAGAGCCGTTGTGGTGGTTGAAGCGGGTCCCCGTTTACTTCTTGGCGGGTTTCTCGGTCTTCTTGGGCAGCAGCACCGCCTGGATGTTGGGCAGCACGCCGCCCTGAGCGATGGTGACTCCTCCCAGCAGCTTGTTGAGCTCCTCGTCGTTGCGCACAGCCAGCTGCAGGTGACGGGGGATGATCCTGGTCTTCTTGTTGTCGCGGGCGGCGTTTCCAGCCAGCTCCAGGATCTCAGCGGTCAGGTACTCGAGAACAGCCGCCAGGTAGACGGGAGCTCCGGCTCCAACACGCTCAGCATAGTTGCCTTTACGCAGCAGTCTGTGGACACGACCGACTGGGAACTGGAGCCCAGCGCGGGAGGAGCGGGTCTTTGCCTTTGCTCGGGCTTTGCCACCGGTTTTTCCACGTCCAGACATCGTTGGTTTATCTGTGTAGTTAAGACTCAGAAAATAATGACACTTCTACGGCGCAGAGCTCCTTTTATATCCGCGCGGAGCGCGACGTTTCCTGCCAGACCAACCAGAAAAGAGGCTTCCAGCAGCGCAGCAGAGGGCGGCCCGCTGTGGATTTGGGCGCACAGTTTGAACAAGCTTGTGTCCAATAAGCAGCGGAGACCGAGGCGGAGACTCTCTCCTCCAGGCGGAGCTGAGCTCCAGGAGGAGCCTCTCACCAATCAGGAGCCGGAGCTCGAACGCTGCGTCACCGGTTCACTGCTGCGTCCCACGGTTTAAGAGCAGCGGCTCGCAGATCTGTTCTACATTTTTCTCCAGTCTTGAGAAAGTAGTTAAAGAAATGGCAAGAACTAAGCAAACCGCCCGTAAATCCACTGGAGGCAAAGCTCCCAGGAAGCAGTTGGCCACCAAAGCCGCTCGGAAGAGCGCCCCGGCCACCGGCGGAGTCAAGAAGCCCCACCGTTACAGGCCCGGTACCGTGGCTCTCCGAGAGATCCGTCGCTACCAGAAGTCCACCGAGCTGCTGATCCGCAAGCTGCCCTTCCAGCGCCTGGTCCGAGAAATCGCTCAGGACTTCAAGACCGACCTGCGCTTCCAGAGCTCCGCCGTCATGGCTCTGCAGGAGGCCAGCGAGGCTTATCTGGTGGGTCTGTTCGAAGACACCAACCTGTGCGCCATACACGCCAAGAGGGTCACCATCATGCCCAAGGACATCCAGCTGGCCCGCCGCATCCGCGGAGAGAGGGCGTAAGGGGATCCAACCCAAAACCCACCACAACGGCTCTTTTCAGAGCCACTTCCTTTACTAAAGACACACTTCCTGACCTTACACGTTATTCTAAATCTTGCATGAACAACGTTTCACAAAATCATAATTATAATAATCCAGCACAAAATGGTTTTCAGAGAATCTTTCTCCTCGTTCCTCAGTGATTTGTAGCGTTTGACTTTCTCCTCAGTTGATGAGACCTTCACTGTTCTACACGTGGGCAGCAGGAGTCTCACTCAGCTCAGGTGTTTTCAGTAGTGATGGGAGTATTGAGGTTTCCTGAGTCAGTGGTTTGAGACCTTTGAATCATCACCGTGGCAACATTTGATGGACAATAACAGCTTTCTACATTATTTATATTTCAATACATGTTATTTCTATGCACATACTATACTATGATTTGGGAATGAACTAGAAATTTAAGTGAAAAGTTTCCTCATTTGATGGTAAATATATATGAAAAGATTTTATTTACTTTGAGTTCAAGTTTTTTGGGGGATTGTTTGTTTTTTTAGTGTAAAACCTCCAGCTTTGGAGAATATTCTCTCTCTGGGAACAGGTTTAGCAGGGATGGAGATTCTTAGGAGTGTTGGCCCTAGTGTGTGTTCTTTTTTCTTATGGTTAAATTTTGCTCCAGATGGTTGATGGTTAAAAACGGTTTTCATTCAACGCTTTTGTCATTTCTAGCTACTTTTTTTTAAAAACAGAAGAATCCTCAGACATTTGGTTTTCACCATCAATTCTCTGGATTTAGAACCTGTTTTACTAAGAAACAGCAGCGTTTAAAGAGCAGCTCTGCTTCACACACATATCAGGAACAAAAACATCTCTGCTGAAATAAAATGAACTTTTATTCAGACATTGAATGTAACTTACATACATTACATGCTTCCATAGCTACATTTTAATGATGTTGAATTGACTGCAATAAATCCCCTTCACCCACTGCCCCTTTGAGGACTTTACACCAAAGTCACATGAATGTGTTTCCTTTTTGTTTCACTGCACTGGGCCCTGAAATTCAGTGACATGAATTTACCTGAAAATCCAACAAATAAACTAAAAAAAAGTGGAAAAGAAAATGAACACAGGAGAGTGTCTTTAAAAGAGGAAGTGATAAAGACCAAATATAAAAAATGTGAATGAATCCAGTGATTAATGAGAAACAACAGAACCGTAATGTTTGTTTGTTTTTGGAAACTGTAGGCAATTGTTAGAATCTTTAATTTATTTGTGTTATGTATTGACTGAGGTCTTCACTGAGCCCTTCTCGGTCAGTCGGTGGAGGGTACTATGGTTGCAAAGTCTCTCACAATCCTCCTGTAGTAGGAGGGTAGGCCAAGGTCTTTTCTCCAGTCGCCACAAGCAGTTCAGTGGTGGTTGAGGACCAGCAGTCCCTGGCAGTACCCCCTGTTGCAACAGGCAGATGGTGGATCCCGTATCCACTAGTGCACTGCAAAGCCACCCAGCGATGACACAGTCTAGGTACAGTCCCATAGCGGCCCGCAGCATCCCGCTGTAGGGCAATCCATTTGGAGGGCTGGTTGGGAGCGAGAGGAGGGTCCCTCATCCCATGTGCGGTTGCTTGGGGCTAGGCAGCCTCCCAGCTGGCTGCCCTGACCTGTAGCTGTTTCTTCCCCACTCCATCGCGATCTCCCGTGGAGAGCGGCTAAATCGACCTGGGTGAAGTGCGGCCGTTACAATACTTACACTGTGAATCTTCTGATTAACTCCTTAACCAATTGATCTAATTTTGTTTGTGCAGCAGCAGCAGCAAAAGCACTTGGTCTCAAATCCAAGTAGGAACCATGTGTGACCCTGCTCGTCTTCAGCTGAGGTAATTAGTGTTTCTTGTGTTTAATTCTTGATTTTTCTGAAACACTTTCAGACAAAACGAATCATTGTGCTTCTCTTCACAAACAGCAGAGGCTGCTGCTGCTGCACTGGAGGAAACGTTCTCACCTCTAACAAAGAAATATTTGATCAATAAACGAAGAAATTGATCAACAAAAGCTGAACTGAATGTAAACTGTTGTTGTTTCATTTGACTTTAATGTGTCACACTGAGTCAGTTTGTGTAGTGACGATCTTACTCGAATCTGATGGTCCAGCAAGTACTTCACTCCGGAGATTGTTGTATGACGAACATTGAACATTTATTGTATTTGCTTCTCAATCGAGGCAACAACGCACCAATTGTACAGACAAGTTTAAGAAGAGTAATCTCACCAACATGGTCACAAACAGTTTCATCAAACAAGCGTTTAAAAGTATGGCTGAACCTACAGAACTCAATAAGAAACCATGTGCCTCCACAGCTACACACTGAACCTTTCACTTCTACCACTGACACCACGTTGTAGTCCAGTCCACGTCTGCTCCCACACTCTCATCATATGTTGTTATGCATTGTTATCTTGATGACTGGACAACAAAGTTAAAAGGTAAACTACAAAGGCAGCCATCAAAGGTAACATCAAAGCCATATGATGTGTAATGACATCATCACTACAACTAAACATAACACAATAAACAATACACAACATAAAGAAAACAGAGGAAACCCTGGTTGGCTCATAAATTTAGATTTAAATTGTTGCTTTCTGTTTGCTTTTTCTTCGTGTACTCGTACTTTGTGTGTCTGACGTGTTTAAGTAGTACTGCATGTTTTTATTGTATAGCTCAGGTCCATAACCCGTGTAAACGCTGTAAAGCCCAGAATAAAGAGCAGTCGCGAAGATTCTCTTTCCCTGACGTGACCCTCAGGTTCTCACACAAAGCATATAATACATGTGTGGCCTGAGTTCTGCTCCCAGTAAGACGGAATTATTACTTCGGCCGACT
The DNA here is from genome assembly GCF_033026475.1 of Channa argus. NCBI lineage: Eukaryota > Metazoa > Chordata > Actinopteri > Anabantiformes > Channidae > Channa > Channa argus. The sequence goes on from NC_090218.1 coordinate 11,510,839, forward strand.
CGGGTGGGAGCAGTGGGGCCAACAGCTTAGAGGGCTACGCCTATACTCACGCAAGAAAGACACATGGCGAGAGAATGCGCACATTGACAAAAATACACGCATCCACTTATGATGGGTCTCATGCCGCCCGTTTTCTTGGGAACTAAGTAACGCGAGTAAAAACTCACCCGGTGAGAGGCGGAGGGAGTCTATGGAGATTTGTGTTTTATAGGAGACGAAAAAAGACAAACAACGTCGTGTGAGTGAAACGTGCTTTAACAGAAAGTGTGGAGCAGACTGATGATCAGGAAGCTGCTCTTTACCGAGAGGTGGTGGCTCTGACTTTAAAAAAAAAATGCATATACATAATACATATGGTGCAACGCTGCCTCTGGAATTCTAATATCCTGGAAGGATATTAGTAGGATTTGCCTTCTAGGAATTTAGATTAGGAAATAGAACTTTAATAAAGTTCTATTTTATTGTTACAAGATATTTAGCGCAAAGTGAAGTGGCTCTGTAAAGTACCGTTGTAGTGGTTAATGGAGCACAGTTGAAATCACGTCCGTTTCATTCAGCAGTGAACGTTTGCAATCAAAAATAAATAATAAAAAAATAAAATAAACTTTAGCAAACTGAATTTGTTTATTTTAAATGAGGCACTAGTCTGTAATCTGAACACATTCTAAAGTGTCTGTACATTATCAGAGATACAAGCAGATGCTGATGTGAGTGAAGCTGAATGAGCCTCAGCTCTTCATAAGCTATAAGTGACAGTTGCTCCATAGCTGCTAATAAACGCAGCAACAGAAACATGAAGGCTGTGCTCTCTGTCCGAGTGGGCGGCTCTGAAAAGAGCCTTTGGGTTTGGATGGAAGCAGCAGCAGCGGAGCTGGTTACTTGGAGCTGGTGTACTTGGTGACGGCCTTGGTGCCCTCGGACACGGCGTGCTTGGCCAGCTCACCGGGCAGCAGCAGCCTGACGGCGGTCTGGATCTCCCTGGAGGTGATGGTGGAGCGCTTGTTGTAGTGAGCCAGACGGGAGGACTCGCCGGCGATGCGCTCGAAGATGTCGCTGACGAACGAGTTCATGATGCTCATGGCCTTGGAGGAGATGCCGGTGTCGGGGTGGACCTGCTTCAGGACCTTGTACACGTAGATGGCGTAGCTCTCCCTCCTGGTCTTCCTCTTCTTCTTGCCGGTTTTGGTGGCGCTCTTGGAGACGGCTTTCTTGGAGCCTTTCTTCGGGGCTTTCACTGGATCAGGCATGTTGTCGTTCTCTGAGAGTCTCTAACAGATGTGTGACAACTCAGTCGGCTGCTCTATTTATGTCCGCTTATGCAAAGTCACACTGTGCTGTTGCTCCTACAAGATTGGCTGAGCTTTAAACGTGACCGAGCATGCGCAAAAGGAAAACGTCTTTTCCCTCCAAAATTGATTTTTTCTACTGTTCCACATTTCTCAATGTACACAAGCCACTTGTATTTTTATTTAATGATATAAGCTATTTTATAAGATAACATCCAAATCTCTCAGTGTCTCCATTTTCTGTCAGGTTCTGTTACCAGCCACTGACCCTGTGCTACCATTCATACATGTAATGAATATTATTAGTTATGGTCCGTTTGAAGCTGGAGCTCTGACTAGGGTCAAAAAAAAGAGAAAGATCCTCTTCCTAAATAAAAGTTTAATAACATAAAACTTTTATTCATTTTCTTTCTATGTTTTATTTTTCACAGTTCATCAGCAAAAGGAGGCAGGAAGCTCACAGCACAAACATACTCAAGCTATTATAAGATGTTGTTGTACATTATCTATGCTTCTTATATATATTATTGTTATTTTAATATATATATTTGTTATTCTAAAAGCATAAAAAACTAAATACAAATAAAATAACATTTCTACAGTTCATGTGTGATTAACTGGTGCTGTGTATCTCACTTGTAAGTCGCTTTGGATAAAAAATGTAAATGTAAACTCCACTGTTCTCTGGCCTTTATAGTCTGCACCTTAAGCACATGACATGAACTTATTTCATAATTGAGGGGCTGCTGTTTAAAAAACTTAAGGTTCCTTTATGTTTGTAAGCTGAGGAAAATAAATAATTTCCACATTTAACTAATGGTTGTGTGTTTGTCAATGTTACTAATGTGTATTGTTGTTCTCCTGGATTGTATTGTAGTGTGAACAACTGATGAATAGCAAATATAATAATTCATTTTATATCAATACTTAATCATGTAGCACTCATCTATTTTCTAAATGCTATATGTAGTTTGTTTTTTAGTAGCAACATGAACAATATTTGACATCACTATTGTTACACTGTAGTAAACAGAACTTGTGCGTTTGTTGATCTACATATTCGTCTTTCATACATGTACTGCATGAGGTTTCATAATTGTGGAGTAAAGACACAAAAGTCTCATGTAGACAACAAAAGACATATAACAAGACATATTACAAATACTGTCTTGGTGTTTAATCAAGAGATCAGTTCCAAATCACTACCACTGATAAACAGGACTCGCTCTTCAGAGGATGTGTGCGGCTCTTAAAAGAGCCTTTGGGTTTTAGTTGTTATGGATCAGGTTTAGCTGCCGAAGCCGTACAGGGTGCGACCCTGTCTCTTGAGGGCGTAGACCACGTCCATGGCGGTCACGGTCTTCCTCTTAGCGTGCTCAGTGTAGGTGACGGCATCACGGATCACGTTCTCCAGGAAAACCTTCAACACACCGCGAGTCTCCTCGTAGATCAGACCGGAGATTCGCTTGACTCCGCCACGACGAGCCAGACGGCGGATGGCGGGTTTGGTGATTCCCTGGATGTTGTCACGGAGAACTTTGCGGTGACGCTTGGCGCCTCCTTTCCCGAGTCCTTTGCCTCCTTTTCCTCTTCCGCTCATCTTGAGTCACTTTTCTTCGTTTCAACAAAGACAAATGTGAAGCTGCAGCGGAGACAGTCGGTATTTCCATGTTCTCTGCGGACGTATTAGAGCACAGGGGCGGGAACATCAGCGGGTGGAGCCAAAGTCAGCAGCAGTCAGCACAAAGAGCAAATTCTTCACTTGGAAAAAAGGGTTGAAAACTTTGCTTCCAGGAATAATTCCCACGTACAACCAACAGAATCCTTGTTGTTAGAGGAAGTAGTGGCTCTGCTCTTTATTCTGGACTCTACAGCGTTTACACGGGTTATGGACCTGAGCTATACAATCAAAACATGCAGTACTACTGAAAGTAGGATACAAAGAAGTTACAATACTAAACACGTCACACACACAAAGTACAAGTACAGGAAGAAAAAGACAAAACACTTTAGATCAAACTGACTCAGTGTGACACATTAAAGCCAAATGAAACAACAACAGTTTACATTCAGTTCAGCTTTTGTTGATCAATTTCTTCGTTTATTGATCAAATATTTCTTTGTTAGAGGTGAGAACGTTTCCTCCAGTGCAGCAGCAGCAGCCTCTGCTGTTTGTGAAGAGAAGCACAATGATTCGTTTTGTCTGAAAGTGTTTTAGTAAAATCAAGAATTAAACACAAGAAACACTAATGACCTCAGCTGAAGACGAGCAGGGTCACACTTGGTTCCTACTTGGATTAGAGACCAGGTGATTTTGCTGCTGCTGCTCGAACAAAATGACATTCATAGATTAAAAAGTTAATCAGCAGATTTGCAATTTTAAAATAAAAGTCCATGGTCACTGGTGCTTTTCCTTCAGCCAGTTACACACAGTCACACACTGATGGTGGTGGCTATCATGCAAGGTGCTCACCTGACCCACCGAGAGCAACTCGGTGGGTCAGTGTCTTGCCGAACGACACTTCCACACGGAGACATGAGTGGCCGGGAGTCGAACCACTGACCCTTTTGTCCTTGGCTAATAACATATATCCTATATATTAAACATGACTACACACGTGTTTGTACATATCAGTGTTAGATATATGACACATGACAGTTCTGAGAGTTCAATGCAGCCCAGCTGTATGTGTTTCAGAAGCATAGAAACTAGTACCTGAGCGGTTTCATCCAGACCACATCCATCATGGTCAAAAGCAAAAAGCTCAGGCTCATCTTAAATTCAAGTGTCACAAATCAGGTGAAAGTGGAAATTGATCGCAACTACAGTTATTAGTTATTAGTTAAAGTATTAGTTATTAGTTAAAATAAAACTTTTGTGCCATTGGTTTTCCTGTCTGTTCTATCTAAATCTATATCCATGCAGAAGTTTGCATCCCCTTCTATAAAATGTTCTCCAATACTAAGTCAATAGTAAGTCCTCTGTTTGCCTTTATAACCTCCTCTAGCTTCTCTGTCTTCCCTCTGAGCAGCATTTATTTCCTTTCAGGTGTAATGTTTGCCCACTTTTCATAGCACGTTGTGTCCGGGTCCACCAGATTTGTACCAGTCTGTCACATACATCTTTCTTTAAATCCAACCATAGATTTTCATTTACATTTTCATTTAGTCATTTGTCAAACGCTTTTATCCAAAGCGACTTACAAGTGAGGTACAAGGCAGCAAAAATCTAAGTCAAGGAGAAAACATCAAAGCAAAGTCCTGTCAGAAAAGTGTTCACAGTTCACGAGATGCAAGTGTGAGAAAGAGCAGAATATATTTATATTTATTTTAATAGATTCAAAAGGTGCGTTTTCAGCCGTGTTTCCACATTTTGGTGAATGAGGTTGCTGTGCAGAGTTTAATGTGGAGACCAGCTGTAACCGCTTGTGTTGCTGGTCTCTGCTCTGCTTTTGTTTTGTTTTGTTTTTAAGATAGAGTTAAGTGCATAGGAAGATGCGGAAGAGTTCTGTTTTTTCAATGCTATATCAGTCTGGAGACTTCTGTAAAACATTTATCATTTTTATCATACAATGCTTCATTCATTCCTTCTTCCACTTTATGCCAGATACAGATACAGACACAGATTTTAACTACTTGTTTACAATCTGCTAACTCACACAGATGTGCTGAAGTAACATTAGCATAAATAACCACATGATTTTACATGTTAAAGTCAATTACCTAGAAGGTTTATCAAGGATGATGCAAATATTTGCACACAAGTAATCTTGATTACTTTCTTAAAATTTATATAAAATATAATTTTCACTCCTTGATGATTTTTGTTTGTTTTGGAACATTTGTACTAGCTCAATGCACATTAAATATTATGCTGATAACATTTCATCATACTCTTTTCGGTAAATTCCATGTCACTTTTACTCATCATGTCGGCAGGATCAAGTTTAGTAGAGTTTAAAATACTTTTTACACCTACACTTGTAGACCGAGTTTTAAATTGCTACTTCCAACCAGTCATTTTCCTTAAATTCAGCTGAAAACTTGTTCAAAAAAATTTGAATAATGCTCTGTAAAATAGGTCAGCGTATATTTTTGTGAAGGTACAATTGATTAACCAAAGACCAAAATGTAAAAAAATAAAAATAAACCAGTGAAAAATTTCTCGGAGCCAAACCAACGTCCACTAACCAAGGTAGCTGCACAATGAGACGTTCACAGGTCATATTAAAGGGTCTGGTCATAACTACCATGTGCTGGGTGTTTTCTTCACAGCCCGTAGAAAAACAACCTAGTTACCTAAAACAACTTGACAACTACAACTTATAACACTATACTAAATCCAATGCATGAGACAGAATATATTTTTAGGGATATTATCTCAGAGAGTTAGAATTGTGAAGGAGATGTCAGCCTGACACTTTCAAGGCAGCATATAGAGACATTGGCCGACAGTCCGCGAAAGCAGCGCGATTGACGCGTGAAACGACGTAAACACGTTGAAATCATGTGGTGGCGTGAAAAGACACAAATATGGCGCCGCGAAAGTCAGCAAAAGTCTGCCGTGAGTGTTTTTAAACTCAATACTGTTCGCTGAGTTGTAGAGTTCGGTCGCTATTGAACAGATAAATAAAGGAGAAGCCGGCGTTATGCTAACTTTAAGGCTAATTCAACCGAAATGCTGAGATAGTAGCTTCATTTGCCGTTTCAAACGTCTCGCGCTCGTTTTGTTTATTAATCAAGCGATGTTTTTGCGCTGTTTAAGCTAACGTGAACGTTACCTCAGGAAGAAGATGTCTCTAAATATGTGTGGTCTGATTTAATTCTGTGATTTTTCTTCTCTGCTTCGGTTTATTTTGTGCCTCTAATACCACTCGTTTTCACTTTACCCACAGGTTAGTTTGTTTGGCGTCCACGGTGGTGCCGCGACGGTCGATGAGAGGAAGAAGAGGACAGGCGTCATCATCAGGTAAATCAGGTAGCTGTTGCTGGGAGCAGACGAGGCCTGTGCTTTGTCCGTATTGATCCCTTCTCTTTGCCTTCCACCCACGCCGTCCTGGGCTACCTGCCCTCCCGTCAGGGAACAAACCTGAGCATTTAACAAATAAAGAATATTTAGCAACATCCTGTTCATAACTGCTAATTACTTCGCCGTTAGAAGCCCCCCCAAAAATACCCATACTTTAAATTAAAAGGTGGCTAGTCCTTAGTTTTTGTTATTTGAGCTCCTCCATCATCCTTACTTTTTACAAATATTTTACTAACGAATGTACAGGGCAGAGTTGCAGTGTGTCACCAGATGATCAGTGTATAAGTAAAGCCAATACTAAGAGGGTGAAACTGGAGTGATCTGAGAAGTGTAGCTCTGCTGAGCTACTCTAAAGATGATTCCCAGATTATTGTCCCTACACTTTAAAAAGGATTAATACGCTCATGTTAAATAGGCTATTGTCCATTTTAAATAAACAGGGAGTTTACTTTAGGCCCAACTACTCTTCTTTAATATGAAATATTTGTCTTAATGTACCTCAAACCTCTTTATTATGTAGTTTTTAAACATGACACTTGACTGTTGCTTGTGTCTCTGCTGGTGACAGTTTATCAGAAGAAAGCCAGGATGGCTCAGAGGAAGCACCAGAGGGATGAAGACAGACAAGACGATGGAGCTGTTGACGACAGAGATGATGAGGTAAACAAATATCAGACCGGCTCTCACTGGAATAAGAGGACTTCGACAAGACCACTTTGCTGAGTTGCTGTATGTGGAGACTGTTTAATTTAGTAGAGTTTGTAAAATGTGTGTGTTGATCTGGTACAAGGGGCAAATGGACCACGAAACAGTTTTTTGTTCTTCCAGGATGAGTTTTCGTCTTCACTTCTGCCAGCTCAATCAGCAAGAAACAAACGCAGCAGAGAGAGGAAAAACAAATCAAAACCCAATGGTAATTAACATGACTTTGAATTTGTTTACTTTGTATTCAGGCAAATAGTTCTTTGTAATAAAAACAGTAATTTTGAGAAGGAATTGAGTAATTTAACTGGGTAGATGAATTAAAGTTAAATATATGATGTTTTACTTTGTTTACTGACATTACATGACTGTAGAGGGGGGGGTGGGCTTGTGCTTCAGTGGCATAGCATTGGATTGGGATGCAGAAGGCAGCGGGTTCAACTCTAACCTAAAATCTAACTAGGTGCAGCCCTTCCCCCCCATCAACGGTCCTGAGCCCAGATAAAATTGGAGGGTTGCGGGTGAAAGGGCATCTGGCGTAAAAGCTAATTCCAAATCAACATGCAGGATTTGCTGCCCTTTCCTAAAAAAAAAAAAAAAAGGGAAAAGCCAACAGCTTTTGATCTTTGACTGACATCACATGACTATGGTTTTTAGAGATGACTGAGGAAGAAATGATGGACCTGGCTCTACGTCTGAGTAAACAGGAAGCCAGTATCACTGCCTCCAAACAGCAGCAAGAGGATGAGGCCATGCTGAAAGCCGTTCAGGAGAGTGTGAGTACAAAGAGTACATGTCAGGGACACCTAGCTTAATCTGGGATGCAATAGATCCTTCATGGAGATGCATAGTAACTCATACATAAAATAAACCATGTCATGAGTACTTTATGGTCATTTTGGTGTTTGCACTGCTTGGCAGATATCGTGGCCCAGGGTAGCCCACATCTATTCAAAAGTGTATTTATTATTTTCAACCCCAATCCCAAAAAAGTCGGGTAGATGCGTACAACGTAAATAAACAGTATGTAATGATTTGCAACCTGTATTTTATTCACAATGGAACATGAATCTGTCAGATGGTAGAACTGATCATTTTTAACATTTCACTGAAAATATCAACTCTTTTTGAATTCGGTGGCAGCAACACATCCCAAACGTTTGAGCGGGACGTTGTTTAACATTGTGTATCATCACCTCTTCATTTTACAACGGTCTGAGAAGTGAGGAGGCCACTTGGTTAAGAGAGGAATGTTGCCCCATTCTTGTCTGATGCTGGATTCTAGCTGATCAACAGTCCTGCCATATTTGTTTGCTTTATTATGCGCCAAATATTTTCCATTGGGGAAATGTCTGGACTACAGGCACCCAGACTCTTCATCCATCACAACAGCATGGCTCTATGTGTGGTTTAGCATTGTCTTGTTGAAATATTCAAGTCTTCCCTGAAGGCGAAGTTGTCGGGGTGTGAACTTATGTTGCTCTAAAACCTCTGTGTCCTATGAAGCTGCCCAGCCCATAGGCACTAATCACCCCCCATACCATCAGAGATGCAGGCTTTTGAACTGTCCACTGATAACAAGCTGGATGCTCCTCTTCTTTAGTCCACAGGACACAGCATCCATGGTTTCCAAAAAGAAGACCACAGAGTCTTACTAGCCTCCAGAGACCACCTCCAAATAGTTCTCATGGTCAGTTTGCTGGATAAAGATTTCGGAGCTTAGCATTAACGGTGTTGATGACGTCACACAGTACATCGGGAGAGGTTGACAGTGGCATGTAAACAGCAATAACCGTGGCATATGTAAAGTCTATCTGCAGATAATATGAACAAGCAGTTCAGTGTTTGAGCTACAAAGACGCTTCTTGACAGAAATGTCCTGGATGATGCCATCTGTTGTTCACAAGCACCGTAATCACTGTAATTCTTCTTAGCGCTCCGTCTGCAGTCTCTGTTGGCCCATACAGTGTGGAAACTTGGTCCGGAATATGACCCTGCAGCCACATCTCCGTAAAACACATCATGCTGCACTCCCGATATTCCCACTGGGCCGTAATCTGCGCACTAAGCTCGTGTATTTTATTTGCCTGGTTACTCACATTCACCTCAGCAGAAGAAAGGAAGGGTTTAAACTTATTCTCTTTAGTCTTGCGTTTGAGTTCAGCTCTGCAGCTCCGCCTTCTCCTTAACAACGTGGGGATCTGGGGCCTCGCTCCCAGCGTTGTGGGTCGGGAGACCGCAATCAGCTGAACCTGCAGGTAAACAGTGCGCCCGCTCCCACTCCAGCTGACTCAGCTTCCCGGCACAGAAGGTTTAAAAAAACATACATATGTATACAGCTGCTACAGCTGCTGGAACTGGCGGCCAAAGGAAGCTGCGCCAGGTCAGATATGTACTCAAGAGTCGCATAAATGGCACTGGAGGAATAATTAATAATTTAATTTTTTTTCCCAAAATCAGCAGTTATTCTTCATTTCACACAAACCCACAAGTTTGTTCTTCATCAGAGCAATGACATTGGCTTTATTTTCTATTCTCTTGTAGATGAGCAGCCAGACACAACTATTCCCACCTTCTCAAAGTCTGCTCACTGATGCCGAAGCATCTCTCAGACTCTGCTCTCGGCGTAAACTCCTGTATTCAAATGGAAAGAAGACGTGTGACAACGAACAAGGAGGATTAAAAGTGGACTTTCCACCAAATACTGACCTGAAACAAGGTGAGTCATTGAAGTAATAGAATCTGCACAAAAATAGCAGGCAGGAAAAAATGCTTATCAAAAGGAAAATGAATCATTTGGAAATGTGTTATGTTGTATTCTCAGAATCTAAAGAAAGTGGAGATGAAATGAATACCAGGAATAAAAAGCGGAAAAGGAAAGAAGAAAGTCCTTTGCCAGAAATGCCAGACTTGTCACAGACGCAGAAAATCTACTCTCAGACTTCACCCTGCAGCTCAGAGTCTCTCTCAGTGCCTCTGGACTCTCCTAAGGTTCAATACTTATCTTCCCTTCTCAGCTTTCAGGGTTTCAGCTCTTGATTTGGGTTTTTTTGTTTGTTTGGTTTTGGTCATGGATCGATTTTCTTTAGGCAAATATTGCAGAGTTACAGATGATTACAATTATTCTAAAGCAAAATTTTCTACTTTTTATTAATGTTTCTGGTATTGCTGTTTGCATTTTCTCCCCACAAATTAAAGAGTCAAAATAATCGAAATGTTCAAACAAACTTGCTACACAAAGACTAACTGGCCAAAATGTCCTTTTTATTTCCCATACAAAATATTGATTTATCCATAAAATGCTATATTCCAAAAATCCTTTAATTTCCCCACTAACCTGACATTGTTTTGTCTGACCAACAGTCCAAAGCTGTTCAGTTTGCTGTTATTCATGACAACGTAGAGCCTCAGTTCTTCACTTTGAATAGTTGTCAAGTTTTGTTGGTTGGTTCATGTATATGACCTTGTTGACACACGTATGTCTTCTCTCAACCATAAATCAGAGCTCTGACTTGACAGAGATCGACGACTGTCAGCTTCATAAATCCTCCATCTTCCCCTTGATTGGCCATAGAACAAAGGTTTACATTCCCCGGCTGAGCCAGGAGCTCCTGGAGACCTGCAAAAAAACGGGGTTTGTCTTGTGCTCTCAGGACAGTTGGACGTCCACTCAAAAGTTTATGCCTGCTCAACAAAAGAGCCCAACATTTCCTAAAAGCCCCAGCAGCTTCGCTGCATGTCCAAAAAGTCCTGTGTTCTCGGAGACTGATCAGGGTGATGATGGAGAGACGGAGCTAAATCCAGAGTGTGCTAAAGCTCCAGCATTTGGCAGGAATGCTGAGCATGAGAAATCTCCAAGTGCCTGCAACTCTCATCTCTGTGAAAACACAGGGTCCATGCTGTCTTCTCAGGAGAGTTTAACCTCCTCTATGAGGTCCACAGCCCATCAGCCTAAGAGCCCAGTATTTTCAAAAAGCCCTGTCCTTTTCAAAAACTTCACAGCAGCTTCCAAAAGTCCAGTTTTCTCGGAGACTAAGAAAAGGTACGACTGCTCTACAAGCCCGGTGTTCGGCAGGACAGGACGACAACAGCAGATTGATCCTAATGTGGAAAAGTCATTGGTGGGTTCCTCCACTGAAAAGCTCAGAGGTTCAAACGGTGAATCGAACTCACCCGGAATCGCAGATCAGGTCAGTTAAAATGCCATTATGTAAATAAAATTAAACGTGTAGCATTGAAATTTCTGAATATAGTGTATTAAAACAATATTCAGACAGATGTGCTGTATATATAAAAGCGTCATTACAGATCCTGAGATTCTGAGAATCTTGGATTGATGTACTTTATTCATCCCAACGGGAAAGTCACAAGTGTATTCACTTTCATCAACAAATCATTGTGTTCCTCCAGTAATTAGTTGATACTTTAGTTTCTAAAACCTAAAATAACCAAATATGCAAATCAGTCTTTGAAATGATTGTACTCAAATGTATCCCTTTTTCTATTCATTGAATTTTTTATTTATTTTTTTTTATTCATTGATTTTTATTTTTATTTTGCTTTGCTGCTCTTTCTCAGACCCATAGACTCGTCTTTGTATCTTTTCAAGAGGGTATTTAATTCTTGCAACATCTTCCATTCTCTCTCTCATAGACATGGTCATTTTCTGCTCACTTCTCTGTTGTTTTTGAATGTAGGACGGCAAGACTGATGCCAAGATTAACACGTCATCAAAGTCTGGTACAGTAAAACATTCAACACTCTCTCACGCTGTCTGGTATTGTGTCAGTCTGCAAATATCTGATCTTCACTGACAGTGTGTTCTGGTTTAAGATGATTCTCATATGCTGAATGAGATGTCTAAAGACTTCAAACCAGCTGAGACAGACCTGTCCAGTGTTATGATGCTAGTCTGGTCTGATGAAGAGGACGACGATGTCACGGTCAGATTTCTGTTATTCTTGTTATATTAGAAGATTTGAAATCTTGAATTTGGACAGATCTGATTTCATCGTCCTTGTCTTAGCATGAGTACATTTAATAGTATCCATTAGCTGTGGGTTTGAATCCTTTTGTGGCATTTGTTGAGTCACAATTAGCAGGAATTAAGTGGAAACAAATCATTTCTAGGACTCTAATCTTTGTGTTTGGCAATTTCCTCTCGATTACACTAAAGCTACTAAACCACCTTTTGGCACAGTGAAGAGCAGAATACAAATCGTCAGAATATTTGTCATTTTAAAGCATAATTGTTTTTTTTTTTTTTTTGTTTCCAGCCTGTAGGCTCTCCCAGCCCAGTCTTCCCAGAGGAGAGACCTATTCATCAGAACCATATGACTGCAGGTGCTCCACAGGTGACCGCGCCACACTGCAGGTACAGAAAAGGCTAATGACATCATACAATCGGAGCGTGTTAAATTATACTGAGGCACAGGCCATAATTAATTGTAACTGCTAAGCAGTGGCTGTTATTGAGACTAGTGAAATAATACTGTGACTGGTTTGATGACTGAGCAGGCCAGACTCTCTGAAGTGAGCCAGGCCCAAACCGGAAACTTACCCTGAGCCATATTTAGTTAAATGGGTTATTCTTTGCAGCCCATGATTAGCAGTTAGCTATATACACACCAGGACTCAAAAAGGCAGGGGCAGCTCAAACAAGCCCATCTCCATCCAATCTTCTTCCTGTTGTGCATCCACCTACAGACTTTCCACCACAGAACAAGAGTCTCAGCCAGTAAGCAGCCAGGGAACCGTCAGGAGGCCGTTAGCCCCATTTGGAGAGTCTGCAGGTGGACCGACTGTTCACTACTACTGGGGGGTCCCCTTCTGTCCACAAGGCCTGGACCCAGACAGCTACACACAGGTAAAGAGCTGTTTCATCTGTTGTAGGAATCAAACTATGGCGCAAGCGAAAAGTGTCTTGCAGACTACTCTGCTAAATAATACATCAATTTAACAGTTTATAAAGTTTCATTATAAAGAAACAAGGTATCAAGTGAAAATGCCAGTCAGTTTTTCTGACTTGTATCAGTATGAACAGAGATTGGTTAAACATTTAAAGTGACCTTGTCCAGTAAGGAGGAGCGAAAAAGATCAAAAATATATTGCTCCTACTTGGATTTAGTATGGACAAGCAGAACAGATGGATGGGTACTGGTCTGTGTGGACAGTCACCTACTGTCTTAGTTGAGAGTAAAATTACATTAATCTGGAGACTGAAATCACTGCTTTGGGTTTAGTTTCGTATTTTATTTTTCTATTTTCCATCGAGTGAACTTATTACTACAAACAATAAAAATGCTGCTGCGGTTTTCATCTTTCTATCCATCCTCTGGTCTCTGCCCTCAGGTGATCCTGGCTCAGATGGAGGTGTATGAGAAGAGTCTAAAACAGGCTCAGAGGTGTCTGCTGAGGAAAGCTGAGTGGGGGGAGCCCATCCTCCCGCAGCCAGAGGTACAATAACTGGGCTGTTCCTGGAACAACAAAGCAGGAATCTAGTTAATGTGATGTTAAACTTTATTAAGTCTTTTGAATTATATATTTTTGGTAATTCATTGGATTTGCCAAAAACATGCTTTTGTACATTGAATCTGTTGATATGTATTTTAATGTTACATATATTTAAAAATCAGTTTTTATTTTACATATTTACTTACTTACACTCTTGTAATTTTTGTTTCTCTCAGAAATCCCCTTCACCTGAGTCGCCAGCTGAATCTCCTCACCATCGTGGTCCTCGAAGGTAAAATTGGAACTTCATCAACTCTTAGTTCAGACTAACTACAAATGATTTCACGGTGTAATAGCAAGCTGACGCAGAGCCGAGCACCTGCATCTTAAACCAGTGAATCTCCCCCAGTGGGACCAGTAAAGTTTGATCTTATTCACAGCACTGGAATTACCTCAGTACAGTTAGTTATATCTGAGTTAAAGAGATGAACAAACAGACTTTTTAATATATAAGTATATAAAAAGTCTTTGAACCCCTAAACTAATGACGTCATCAAAACCTAATTAAATAAGGCTACAGGTGTGATTTAGAAGAATGGATCTAAGATTTGAATAGATCTAGAAATGAATTTAGATTGACGACTTCTTCTACAGAGTTGATTTAGTACTGTGGCTAATCTCTCTAAAAGCAAACTAACAAGGCTCCAAGGGCCACAAAACAGATGCTTGCGCATTAATAGTTTAAAGGGCGACTTCAGCAATTTTCATCTTGCTCTCTATGGCTTTAGTTTAAGGTGTAAATGTTCATTCATGCTTGTAAACCTTCCTCTGAATTCCCGAAATACTTCTCTGCTTCTAGCTGAAAAACTTCAGAAGGGTTTTCATCATTAGGAGTTTAGATGATGTCATCTGTGGGAGCTCTGGAAAAGCAGGTTGACCATGATTACAAACACCATAGTGTGAGCAACAAGATGACATCATCTGAACTGAAGGTTCCTTTTAGGTGATGTCATCTGGAGGCTTTTTTTTTTTTCAGCTTTGAAGTAGAGAAATATTTTAATATAGTTAAGTCAAAGGGAAGATTAATGGCATTTATGTACATGAAACTAGAACCAAAACAGGCAAGTTTAAAATCAGTGACTGCTTTCTTTAAGCACCTGTGTTTCCTAAACCTATAAATTAAATGATTAAATTTTAAACCTATTACTCTAGAGATCAGATCAGTAAAGGGTTTGTACTTTTTCTCAATGCTGTATGTACTAATGTTAGGACAGAACAATGCCTTAGTGCAGTAAATGAATGGTGTTATCAGTAGAAGAAGTACACTTATACTGAAAATAGAAACTTTATTATATGGTTTGGAGTTCACTGACTGACTCTGCATGCGTTGGTAATTTTCCACAAACTGATGAAATGTAGACGTCAGTAGATTCTGTATTGTGAATATGTAAATGACTGTTGCCCACTGATTTGACTAAATGAGATTACATGTCCTTTTTCTGGCGTAGTCTCAGACTGAGAGTCAAAAGACCCTGTGAAGCAGCTGATAGCTCTCCTGCTGAGACAGAAGAGGGAGAAGACAAGAATGAGGAGGACGACAAAGAGAAGAATGAGGGACAATATGGTGAAGAAAGACAGGTGGACACTGATGACGGTGATGTTTGTCCAGGTACTGAAGCATCTCACTTTTTAATGTTTGTTATCCTTAATTACTTTTGCGTCTGCAAGACACACGACATATAAACTAAACATGTAAAGCTTATACTTAGACATTTTCCTCATGAATAATTGTGTTTTTTACACTTTTTCCCTGTTTGGAGATCATCAAATAGTTTACACTGGCCCTTCTCAATTAATCTGCCGAGTGCTAAATCTGTTTCTCTTTTTTTCTTTTTCACCAGAGACCCAGCTAAGTGACAGCGACAGCACGCAGGATCTGACAATGGTCGCAGACAATGGGGCGCAGGTGAGATCATGTGCTGAGTCTCAAAAATGTTACATTTAAAGCCGTAATCAGGAGACCAAGTCATCATGACTATTCTGAAAGGATTTAATTCGTTTTTCTATGTGAGAAGAAAACAGGATGTTAAATTGTGTTGGATTCTGTGTGACTGTCTAGATTACAGTCTGCGAAATCATCAGATGCAGTTTAAAAATAGAACATTTATTAAAATAAGTGTCCTATTACCAGGGACTGACTATGAAAAACGTTTTTACCTGACTTGGATTTCTCCACAGCCTCGGCGTGAAAGTCGAGAGCTTCCTGGGATCGAGACGATTCTCCGAGGTGACTCTCCAGCTGTGGACCAGCAGCGGTTGAAGGAGAGAATGGAGGTGGACTGTAAGGCTACACGCTTAACACATACAACAGAAAGCTGTGTATTTTACTTGAAAGCTTGTCTGTAATCATTGTTTATGAAAAGCTGTGAGACATGAAGGTGCAAGTCAACAGAAAATACAATAAAAGAAACTGTGTACGTGACTTTTTTTTCAGCCCAAATGGATGGGAAGGCAAAGGGGAGCAATCTTGTGAGAACATGTGAAACAGTAGAGAATGGGAGGGATCGAGATGTGGAGGAGGTCAAGGATCAGGGGCTTCAAAGGTGGGAATCTCCTGAACTGGAACCAGCTGTCGTCCCTCAGAGTCCTGAATCTACCTTGGACTGTCCCATCTGTCAGCGCCCCTTCCCTGTGACGGAGATCGAGATTCACGCAGCCTACTGTGATGGAGAGGTGGCAGTCGTAGACGAGAGGAGACCTAAATTCGACAGCTTCCAAAGTGAGCGAAACGGTTTGTTTTCTTTAATAGAATCCCGTTTTCTACTAATTACCTTAAGAGTCTATGGATCACATGCATACTATCATGTAAGACTTGCATTTCAGATGTTTACATATATTTTACTATATGTAATGTTTGTGTGATGATACTGTCCACTCTACTGCAGCATGGGATGAAATGTAAACTAGAACCTGTTATTTCTGTATTTGAATTAGTTTAACCAACAGATGTCAGTTATGTTGTGGTTTTAAAATTGGGCCTTTTTCGCCACACAGCGTCTTTAAAGCCACAGAGGAAGAGAACAAGGCGAGCAGCAGCAGCTGATGAAGAGACGAACACAAACTCTGACACTGGCAGGTGAGAAAATCACCTGTTGTATTTAAAAAGAACAGCTTCATGTTTCCAAGCATTTTTCAGATCAATTTTTATTTTCCACAGGAACCAAGAGAAATGTTATGTGTGTCAGAAAGCTGTTCCTCTGAGGGATTACAACAGTCACACAGAGCACTGTATCCAACAACAGCTATCGAAGACTGATGCAGTAAGCCGTACTTTTTACTGACTAATACACTGATAACATTACACAGCAAAGTTTAAACCTTCATACAACATGATGTCGGACATAATGTGGTCATCAGTTACTTTTCAACTAAAGTATACTTCTCTAGGTAATTCCACAATAAGTTTTTCTTTTTCACATTATAATGATCTGTTATTGTGTGTGTGTGTGTGTGTGTGTAATTTTATTTATTTTTTTACTTTTTGGATGATGTTTTCTTGTACAATATTTTGACACATTATATATTTCTTCCAATTTACAGAAAGGAAACCTGCTGTCCGCTCTAGAGCAAACAGAATGCAGGGATTCAGGTAAAAACCACAACAGCTTTTAAAGTATAACACAACTGAGAGTCATGCTACCAGCTCTGAAGCTGTCACATACCAAGCCGACATCAAAGAACTAAAGCCAATAAAGACCAAATGCTGTGTCAGCTCACGTGGTCTTTGTCTGAGCCAACAAGTGGCTGACTTGCATGTAGCCCCTGCAAATTCTGCCACAAAAAGAAACGTTAGGCCTTGAACCACATACGTACAAAGCGACACATCCTTCCTGATTAGTCCTACATTTTTGGCTTAGTGTGTCACAGCCCTGAGAAAACTTTGAGCTAAATATTAATAACACATGAGTGTTATGTTGAAACTGGCTAATTAACACTGACGTACAGGTGAAGCTGCTGGATATGCTGTTACTTTAGTTGGTTTTTAGTCTCAAACTAAAATAAAATATCTTATTTAAAACATTTAAAATACATGCAGTTGGTTCAGTCATGCTGTGACAATTCTCTACCTCTAGGTGGTGCTAAAGGGAAAGTGAGGAACATCATGACAGTTGGATTTGTGATGTAGGGAACATGAATGTCTGTGCAACATAAAAGGCAGCTCTCTATCAACATCATTTCTGACAGAGGTGTAATTAAAGTTTTTCAGTCCCTATAATGTTGGGGCAGGAGGACCAGTACTGCACTTCAGGTCCTAAAATGGTCTGTGATCTTTCTGTAGTCTTTGTAGTTTTTCTGCACAACAGAAACTTAAGAATGATGTACTATAAGGGGTTTGTAGTCCCCCAGATTAGTTCCTTCCATTTTATTTTCCTCCAAAGGCACAAGCAGAAAGATCCGGATCTGAAACGATGATTTCACCCCAGCCAATAATTTTAAAGGAGCTCAAGGTTTTTTAAAGGGTACAATCATATGTAAGGCCATCGTGTGTAGGTAGTTGTTACAGCTACTAGCAACTATTGGTTGATTAATTAACAGTGAGAATTCATCGTGATGGGTGGATTGATTGAATAATTCTCTAGCCTAAAACCCTGAAGATACTGTTTCACCAAGGACACATGAACATAACAAGGAGGAACTGGGAGTCAAACTACTGACCCTGTGGTCCATTGACGATGAGCTACAGTCGACATTTTCACTAGCATCATCGTCCAATTTGAGACTTTTAGACACCTGGCTGACATTACAAGATAATCAAATAACTTTTACTGATTTTTTTTTTTTTTTTTTTTTTACTCTCATCATGAGAAACAGTTGTGATCTTTGATCAGCAGGGTCACAGTCACAGTCAGACATGTTATAGCCGTCTCAGAACAAAAAAGTATCAGCAGTAGAATCCAGAACACTCACATTTTAGTTGATTCATATCTGTTGTTCTGTGTTTACAGAGGCTGGGCCGTCCAAACTCCAGCCAGGGTGAGTACACTTATAAACATAATTTATTACTTTAATATTTGTTTCCTTTTTGTAAACAAATTGTAACATTGTAAACGAGGATCTCCCACAGTGGTGGTGTGAAACATACAGTAAGCTCTAAAATGCTGTACCCTGTAAACTGCTGACTGAAAGGGAAAACTGAAAGTAAAAATTTTCAGACAAGTATTTCTTCATAAACCATTGCTTTTACATATGTATTGAAGTAAAAAGTGACTGCATTTCCTGTAAAATCTAGTTGTGAGGTGGAAACACTTCAGTGGTTTGTACAGCCCCAATTCTAAAAGTTGCTGGAGTTCAGGAGACGAACGTTGTCCTGTTTTTGTCTGATGCTGGATTCTAGTTGCTCAATAGTTCTGGGCCTTTGTTGCCAGATTTTTCACTTACTGATGCACCAAATATTTTCCATTAGGGAAAATGTGTTCAGCACCTGGACTCTTCTGCTGCAAAGCCTTGCTGTTGTGATGGATGCAGTCTGGGGTTTATCAGTGTCCTGCTGAAATATGCACGGCCTCCCCTGAAAGAGATGCTGTCTGGATGAGGCATATGTTGCTCTAAAACTTCTATTAGGGTTCCTATGGGTGCTCGAAATCCTTTAAAATGCTTGAATTTTAATGTTTTCAAGGCCTGAAATGTGCTTGAATTTTGGATAAGGCCCTTGAAAATGCTTGAAACTGTAACTTGTATGTCTTACAATAAATAGCAGTGTGGCTGAGTAGTTGGTTTGCTTAGTACGTGGAGAGTCTAATCTGAAACGGTTTCACTGAGTCTGCGGGTAAGTGATCGATGAGACCGCTTGAATTTTTAGCCCTGCCCCGCCCCCAATGTCAGTTATGACCTGCTCATTTATGAAATATTCAGTGAACTTACCCAACGTTACCAACCTTACACTTACTGTCAAGTAACTTTCTGCAACTGCAAAGTCAAGCAACGGTTATATCTGACTAGGTGAGTCTGCTCTAGCAAAGTGAGGGGAAAAGGTTTTCACAAGTCTTAATTTGGTTTCTCAAATATGGCCCAAATATTAGGACCATTTCTTAATATGATGCACTTCAGTGAGAGTCAACCACCAGCTATGACCTCAATAATAATGTCCTCCCCGCGTTAATTTGGCACGTGTGCCCTTCCTGCTGCCACCCCCCCATCTGTATCCAGGCTCGGGACTGGCACAAGCGTGGCCCTTGGTGGCTGGGTGGCCCACACCTGGCTGGGTGGTATTCGAACGTGCTGCCTTCTGCATCCCAACCAATGCTGTCACTGAGCCACCAGGTTCCCCTCACACATGGTAGAATTTTCAACAAAAAAACTGAGATCACATCCTAATTCATGGCAAAATTGCACAATGGTCAGAATGTTATGAAAGGTGTGATGCAACTTTTTGCTTTACTTGGCACAAGTTTATGTTGATTTGACAAAAAAGAGCATTAAGTTTTGCTTTGATTTGCACAATATAAAGACAAATTTCCCGACTTTTTCATTTTCAGTAACACATTTATTGAAAATTTATTAAGTGGGTGTTTATTTTTTATTTCTTCTATTATGAAAGTTATTTTGGTTGTTTATAGCATAATGCCATTTTTTTAAAATATGATTTTAAAGCTGATGGGCATTTTCAGTATTTATCCATTTCTGAAAATATCTAATTTACCACAGCTGTAAATTGCTGAAAGTGCTTAAATTGGACTTTTTAAAACGTGTATGAACCCTGTATGTAAGGAAGTATTCAAATGCTTTGACATTTTCCACCTTTTGTCACGACTTGAGACTGGGGAGGAGGTTCACCTTCCAGCAGGACGATGACCCTAAACATACAGCCAGAGCTACAATGGAAGGTCTTCATGTGTTAGAATGACCCAATCAAAGTCCAGATCCAAAACCAAATTGAGAATCTGTAGCAAGACTTGAAAATTGCTGTTCAGATGCTCTGCATCTAATCTGTGTGCCACACTTTTCATATATCTGTCAAAATTCTAAACATTTATCATTTTCCTTTAACTTCACAATTATCTACCACTTTGTGTTAGTCTAACCCACAAAAAGTCAATAAAATACATTTGTTGGTGGTTTTAATGTGACAAAATGTGGAACATTTCAACTTATATAAATACTTTTTGAAGGCACTGTACTTTTCAGCATCGATGGAGCCTTTCCAGATGTGTAAGCTGCCCACGCTATAGGCACTAATGCCCCCCCCCCAGGCCATCATAGATGCAGGCTTTTGAACTGGTGACCACCTGGATGGTCTCTCTCCTCTGTAGCCACACAGCATGGTTTCCAAAACAGATTTCAATTTTTGACTCCTCTGACCACAGAACAGTTTTCCATTTTGCCTCGGACCATTTTAAATTAGCTTCGGCCCAGAGAACATGGCTGTTGTTTGCTGTGCAGTCATCAAATGTACGTTAAATCTGTATCATGCAAAGAAGAAGCAATATGCAAACTGTTGACAGTGATTTCTGGAAGTGTTCCTGAACTTATGCAGCAATGTCCAGTAGAGAGTCAGGCCTGTTTTTAATGCAGTGCTGCCTGAGGACTCAAAGATAACACACATGCAGATTTGATTCCTTTGGCCTTGTCCATTGCGCACAGAGATTCCTCCTCATTCAATCTTCTAAGACAATTTTATGTTGAACATTTTTCTGAAATAGTTCCACAATTTTTTATTTATTTGTTTTTGTGCAGATTGGTAAAGGTCTTTTTTGGAAATGGGGTTGTACAGTATTGTATTTAAGTAAGTTTTCATATTGTTGTTCGTTCACCTATAGAGATGTCATTGATCTGCGGGATGACGATGACGAGGATGAAGGAGATACCGGCGTCTCAGTGTTCAGGATCAGTAACTCTCCCATCAGATCCTTTACTCCGATCTCGGAGGCCACCGACTGCCTTATCGACTTCAAAAAGCAGCAGCGAGCCAAGAAGCCGAGCAGAAGACGACGATGAGACAGATGTTACTGACTGAAAATACTGGAACACCACAGCCTTAAATAAAAAATCAGGTTGGATGTGACATTAAGAGTTAAAGAGGGTTAACAGCTTCTTCCTGATGTCAAAATCTGAATGTTCCCGCAGGCAAACAAACACAGATTTGAGCTTCTAACAGTACAAAATCTTACATCAGAAGAAACCTCAACTTTTTATGCCACTAAATCTTTTTACACTTATGTTCTACTGAAGGTGTTTCACACTACCTCTTCCTGGCTTGAAAGGTTTTCTTTTGTTACTGTAGCTTTGGTTCGATGTCTAACAGTTATTTGGCGGCTCTGAGTGGAGTCGCAGAAGTAATTTAACGTTCCTGTCAGCTTGAAAGATGAAAAGTTACTGTGTTGGTCGCTCACCAAAAACAGCTGTTGAAAGATTTTCGCAGCCTCCTTTTAATTTACTCTTTTGACCTAATGCTCCCTAAACTTTTCCTTCGGTCTTGTGCCCCCAGCAACTCAAAACACTTCAGGTCTTGACTGTAAAACTAATGACTGAGTGCATCCTCATCGCTGCTTTGAGAAGAAAAGCATAACTTCAGTAGCTCAACAATCCTCATACAGTCACTAAAAACAACAATAATTTGCCTCAACTTATGTTTGGCGTTGGCCAGTTTGAACACTGGATGAGTTTATCTGGCTGCACGTTGACCTCTGGATTGTCCCAAAATGATTAAAAACACATCAGCCAGACACTCTGCTCTAATGCATTACAGGTTTCTTCACTTTGCAAACGCTTGGTTGCTCTGACAGCACCTCTCCATGGTGGTGGAATATATTTCTACTAAAATGTTTTTTTGTTTGGGGGGAGCTTTAACATTTGTTGGTACATAAATTAAAGTAAAATAAATTGTCCAACTCAGGTGCCAACTTGAACCGCTCCTCGAGCTCACTGTTGTGTTTGAGGTGGCCAGTGCATTTAAAGCCTCGACACTCAGTGGAGCAAAAGCACGTTTCTTAACAGCACCGTCTGAACGTAGCACACAATCAAAAGCCTTAGCAAGTTGTGGGGATTTTGTTTTGTTTGTGATGATCAAATTTTGCACTACATCATCTCAAACATCTTGTCTTTGTCCTGTGTATCCACTGAGTTTGCTTTCTGACCTTGACATGTTTTTATTGTGGACCATTTTTAGCAGACTCTGAACCAAAATACAGCAAGAAGATGTCTTAACAGTATACTGTTAGTTGTGTGCGTTTTCTTTCTTTATGACCTTAAACTGTATTAGAAACTTAAACTAAAAAGCTCAACTGCAATAAATACATATGTCTCAATGATGGAAGAGGAAGTTGATCTTAAAGATATTTGTCAGATAATAAACGCAACAAAATCTTCTCCACAAACAAGCCTGCTATCTACATCACCAGTCATCCTGTAAGAAGTGAACAATAAATGGACCTATTTAATGCCACAAGTTCAATTTATATGGTTAATATTATTAAAAAATCTTTTCATATGTTTTCAAATGGGGTTAATTTTAAGGGTTTGTGTATTTATTTTTCTCCATAACATATAACCTTTGTTTTATGTTGGACATTGTGCATATTTCCAGCTTTTAACTAATTTCTGTTGTACTACAGCTCTATACTGTATTGGATTAAACACATTTTCATAAATATTGTTTATTTTATAGAAGAAACTTCAGTTCTGTCCTCATCATTTGACTTTAATGTGGTTTTACAGTCTCGTTTCAAACTGCTGGCCTAGTGTTTGCGTTTCCTGTGGGACTTTGAGGCAATGCAATAATGAGCAGGGTGTCTTTTGTAAGATTCTGTCACAAGATTCGCTTTTATAAAGAGGAAAAAAAAAAAACTTAAGTCAGGTTCAAGTGAGGGGAAACGCAATTTGTCCAGTATGGAGTTAAAACTGAGCAATAGATTTGTAACATTTCTGAATTTGTGTCTGTCTTGTGTCACTTTGTGGTCATTCTATGTCTCTGTGGTCCTTTTGCGTAAATATCCCACAAACATGGACACACAGCCTCCTTCAGCTGTTCCCTTCCAGGGGTCATCACAGTGAATCATGTGTCTCCATCTAACCCTGTCCTCTGCATCCTCTTCCCTCACACCAACTCACTTCATCCATAAATCTCCTTTGTTATAACTTCCAACTACATTATTTAAAATTATAATGTGTTAGGGAAATTTTGTAAATGTCATTTGCTTATCCAGGACCTTTGCACAGAGAGAGACTGGTAGTAACAGTAACTCCATTTTATTGAGGCTTGTTGAAAAAGAGGAACTGAGTGAAGAGCACAACATGACTATTAAACACTAAATTTACTGTGTGATCTGTTGCAGTAAGCTATGAGAAATGGCTTCAGTGTTTTTTACAATGTGTGTGAAGTTTTGTGATTTGAAAACCCGCTTATGAGGATTTTCTGTATATGAGCAAAAGCACATAGTAAAATAATGGGCCTCAGCCTTTTCCAGTGGATTCAGATATAGGAGCATCACTGACGTTGGGACGTGTCGTCCGGACAATCAGCCTCCCAGTTCATCCTAAACACGTTGGTTGAATTGGGCTGAGGTTTGCAGATCAGTCCGGCATCAAACTGGGAAAATGTAATGTCTTTATGAAGCCAGATTTGTTTGCAGAAGGACATTGTCCTGTTGAAACGGGAAGTGGACAAACACAAACTGTTGACACAGGGATTACAGCTCACTGTTGACTGAAACAACCTGAAACATACAGGTTTTTCATCTTTAATAGTTGTGCATAAAACTCCCAGGCTACAGCAGAATTCGATGTCCAAACACAACAAATACAGGCTTATACATGGATGAGATGGTAAAGAAAACCAGATTAAAACAAGCTCTGAGAATAACTTTAAGTACTTGGGGTCAACGGTTCAGAGCAAAAGAGGTGAAGAGGCGAGTGCAGGCAGGTTGGAAAGGGTGGAGAAAAGTGTCAGGTGTGTTTTGTGATAAAAGAGTATCAGCGAGAATGAAAGGAAAGATGCTCAAGACGGTGGTGAGAACAGAGATGTTGTTCGGCTTAGAGACAGTTGCACTGAAGAAAAGACAGGAGGCAGAGCTGGAGGTAGCAGAGCTTAAGATGTTGAGGTTCTCTTTGGGAGGGACAAGGATGGACAGGATCAGGAATGAGGACATCAGAGGGACAGCTCATGTTAGATGTGTTGGAGATAAAGTCAGAGAGGACAGATTGAGGTGGTTTGGACATGTTCAGAGGAGAAACTGTGAATATATCGGTAGAAGGATGCTGAGGTTGGAGCTGCCAGGCAGGAGGTCTAGACGAAGACCAAAGAGGAGATTTATGGATGTAGTGAGAGAGGACATGAAGTTAGTTGGTGTGAGTGAAGAGGATGCAGAGGACAGAGTTAGATGGAGGCACATGATTCGCTGTGGCGACACGTGAAAGGGAACAGCCGAAAGGAAAAGAAAGAAGATGAAGCACGTGCCTTAAATGTGTCTGGTGATGAGAGTAACGCTCCTCAGATTACTACATTATCAAATATCAGTTTTCCATCGTGATTTTCATTAGTTGACATTTAACTGGGGCTCTTGTATCATCTTTTCTTCTCTTGTTTAATGACAGATTCTCAGGCGAGTGTTTTGGGTTTCGTTTTGGTTTTGCGCTCCTCGTGCGCCTTTACGCGCAGACAGGCACCTGCTACAAACTAAATACGGCTTCCTTCAGCTTCATGTCCACTTCATAGAGGCCTCAGCGCTGTGTCCTCTTGGAAAGAACTCTGCTGTGATCAGGGCTGCCGGTTATTTTTTTATTTAATTTTGTATTTTTTTTTACGTAAAATCCGTTGTTTGGAACTGTTCCGTGGCGCTAAACACAACAGCCCCCCACCTCCGAATGCGTTCGCCCGGAAACAGCGCGCATCTCCTCAAGTTGCGACATTTATCTTACATCATGAAGTGGGTGTAAACACGGTTTCAGACTGAGCTGTCACACAAGTTTCTTAGTCTTTAAGTTAGTTGACTCCTGTCAGTTTTAGCAGCAAGGCGCAGGAAACAAAGGTGAGTTACTTTTCACTTTTTTACAAACTGGGGCTTTTTTTTTTTTTTTTTTTTTTTTTTTTTTTTACAATGAGCCTTTAAAAATAAGTGCTAAGCTGTTTATGAGGATTATGATGGTGATTTGTCTGTAATGAGTTTAAATCAAATTAACACAGCTCATAAACGCATCAGATTGTATAACTTTATTTCCAACAACGCTCCTCTTTCTCATCCTTTAAAATATGGAACAGCAGATTCATGTCAAACTTATCTGTTAATATCTGATAATTTGGATTTTGCATGAATGGAATCATGTCTTTGAATTCCGACGATTATGGACTAACTGGTCTGGCGTGTTTTCTGTCATCTTAATCACTTCAATAAATGGGCGTGAATCCGCTGCTGTTCCTGCCGGTGCACGAAGACTTGTTTTCTGGTTATGCATAAGATTTTGAATGGGATAGTTTTATCAGTTTGATGCAAGTTATCTGGCATTTAGACACTCGGATGTGGTTAAAAAGATAGTAATATGGCTGAATTTGGTCGGAGCAAGAAACTGTTAAGCCCCTGCTCAGGTGTGCTTCTGGCGGGGCGGGGCTGAAATACAACCACATGCAGGTACAGTCAGAAGAAACGTTACAGGTTTGCATTCAACAGTTGTGACGCGCTCTCATTAGCATTGTATACTTTCTGTTTGCAAACAGGCTTGAATTTACATCGTGCAGAAATTTTGGTCCAAAGTGAGAGCAAAAAATAAAAATTTAAATCTATCACATATGAGGAAATGTCTTAGTTTCATAAGGTGTAAGTGCCAAAAGAGGAAGAGTTCTGAGTGCACAGGAAATTGCAGAAGAGTTCAGTCTTTCACCGTTTTTTTAAATATGAGGATTGAGGCTGCAGAGTTTGATGGTTCGTTTCCTGGGATCTGCTGTGTTGTGTAAGCACCAACAGATGATGTTCACGGGCAGTGCACAGTGAGATACAGGGGTTTTATGCTTTCATGCATTTCCACCAGATTAAAAGTTATGTGTTATATTTTACGTAGCATTACTCATCTGAACCTGCAGTTTGTTGATGGGGTCAAGGTCGGTCACTCAGTGCGATTACATTTAGAATCCAACAGCTGCTGTCAGCAGTTCCCCTAAAACTCCAAATGTGAAATGTTGAACTCACTTGATTTGCTTTTTGTACTAATAGCTCCCTGTGATAAGATTTAACCAGGAACGTTAACTTAGCGTGTTTAATTCTGTGCGAACTGTTAAGTATATTCTAGTGTTACTGAACCCTGTTGATGATCTACAGGAAGTGGATGGACTCCAGAATAAAAGAAGGAAAGGGTTGTTCCGCTTCTTAAACGGCATCTAGTCCTGTAAAACCTCCGTTTTTGAATTTTTTTTTTTTTTTTTTTTTTGTACAGTAGTTGCTGTCATTTGAGGACATTTAGTTTTATTTGCAGCAAAACATGATTGTAGTGAATGCACCATTTTCTAAAAGGAGGACCTGCATCTTTCCAGGTGGTCTTAAATCTCTATTAGGGATTTGACCCCTGCTGTCTTTTTTTTATACGGTGAACTGTACCAATGAGGTCACGTATGAATATGTAAATAACACAAGCGCACAGCCATTATCTTTTAGGCTGCATCTTATCACATCAGCTGTTTGGAAAAAATTATTAGTGTCAGCACTGAGATATTGCGTCAGGTTAGTTTAAAGTCAACAAGCTGCATTAGGAATGTGAGCTGTAATTAGATGAATGTCAGCTTATTATTTTGTAGCTTCATTAAATGAATACGACATGTTCCTGTTTGTAGGCTAACGGAAACTTGCGTTTGTAATCTCGGGAAATCACAGATAATCACATTTAGGAGACAACAAAATAAAAACTGAACTAAAAGCCAAACACTCAGCTTCATTACGGCTTTTGTGTATTAATGTCTATATACATGTTGTGTTTGTTTTAGACATCGAGCGTTGCGATTACCTGAGCTGCAAAGTTCACTAGAAGGTGATTATTGGGCTATTAATTTGACGTAAGCCAAGTTATACGACCCAGACAAAGTATTTCTGACAAATTCTGCCAACAATGTATCATCCACGTAAATACCAGATTTCAAACAGACAACTACGCAATATTGCAGGTATTATTTTACGGAATTTTTGTAAATAATGTGCTACAAGCTTAAGAGTTTTGCGTTCAGACGCAATTCAGTCACATTATTTGTACAAACTAAAAGGTGAAGTGGTGACATTTTATTGGATGGTTCTGTTACAGTGGAGAAATACAAACAATTTTAAGAGTTTTTCTACAAATTGATTGTATTACTCAGTGTCATGCTCTTAATTTAGTCATGCTAGCAGCTATCTGCTTAGCATTTTAGCTTTGTCATTGTGACCGTGTTAGCTCGGCCTTATTGGCTCAAACGTTTTATTTTTATCCAATACTTCAGTTTATCACCTCATGCCAATAAAACAGAAACATTATTCTTGTCAGCTTTGAATGGAACTTGCATAGTAATTGAAAACTGTTTGCTTGCTTATCTAACATGGTGACTATGGTAGATATTAGCCAATATTAGCTTAGCATCAGAACATGGCGCAGCTATAGTTTTTATCCAATGTAATAAGCGTGTAAAATTATTATTTGCTTTTTGAGAAAACCCCTGCACATCTTCTGTCCAGTGCCAATTATCAGGTGTAACAACCCTGAAGGAAAAGTATTGTTCTTCTTCAAGCAAAGCTCATGCTACAACTAGTCTCCTGTCATGTTAATAAAGAAGCTTTATTGGCATTGTGACGCACAGTTTTGTGGCTTTAGAATTTGAAATTTGGGTGAACTGACCTTTAAACTCTTCTGTCCAGGTGAACAACACGGAGGCCAAAGGCGAGAACTTCCCCTTGAGTTTGAAGAAGGTTAAAATGAGTGAAGACACGTCGACGCTGCACCTGGACTGCGTCCCTCAGGAAACACTCGACGAGGTACTTGAATACATTAACCTTAACTCAACAGATGTCTGGTAAAGTGATCACCAGTTATCGCATTAATGCAGTGAAGTTCTTTTCCACCAGACCCGGCTGAGACGGCAGCGTTAACGGTTACACAACACAACCAGCAGGAAAACACACATCTAACACACAGTTTAATCAACGACCAACAGTTTGCAAAGAGTGGATGTGCTAAGAATAGATAAGGATGCAGAAATCAGATATCAGTTCTCTATGGCTGAGAAACGTTATTGCAATTACGCATCATCAGACGTTTCAGAGTTTCTAGAAGGTTTATAAAAACATACTTTTCGCCTCGTCCAGACCAATACTGCATTTTCTTCCCTGAAACCTTTGTGATTGTTCTGCCACCTATTGTGACTGTTGAAATAAGTTCAAAGTGAGTCTGATTGTTTTAAACCTTTTCTTCTACAGTAAAACTCTGTCATATACTTCTAGGAAAAACTGCACTGTAGGTTTCGGGAACTGGGACAATTCTCAGATTAGGAAATCGGAGTCTTTAAATACTTCCTGAATCATGATTTTACCTCCTTGATTTCACAGTAGAACCCTTCAAGTTCGCAGCTTCATTACTGTAAGTTCACAGGTTTATTTAGAAAACCTCAGCGGGATGATTGAAGTCACACCCAACACTCCTCTTTGTTCCTATAAAAACAACTATGGAATTTCTTATTCACCATGACGCAGGACGTCTTGCTGACATATTCACCACATGAGTCACTGATGTGTCTCTGAGACGCTGCAGTGTTATGCTAATCCAGGAAATTTGTGTTTGGATACGTATGTATGTGGCATAATGCTGCATCGCTGTCATGATTTCGATGCTTATGGGAAACAGGCAGCTGCTTTTCTAAACCTGCACAAGTTCCATCAATAATTTGACAATTTATTACATTCATGAAGTTACACCAAAAGATATCGACATGGACGCGACGAGTGGGATCTCCCCTCTGTGAAGGCCCCTAGTTCTTTGCCCTGCTGTCTATCCACGTCTATTAGAGATCAGACTTTATTCAAAGTGAATTTTGCCAGATAAAAAGTCACAGAAGTCTGTGACAGAGGAGCAGAGTGAATTTTAATCCCCAGCATCCTTCATCTCGCTGCAACCAACAAGTTTTCTGATTTGTTTCAACCATTTACCAAAAACCAAAGCGTCTGCAGATGTCATATCCTAACACTAACAAACAAATATTTTATTGACAGCAATAAATATTAATTCCAAATTATTGCATATTTATTTTGAGTTTATTGAATAATTGACTAATTGTTGAAGTATTGTACTATATTATCATCCATGTGTCAGGCCTCAGCACACTAACACGAAAACCTGATTCCTCTTTTTTGTACAACTTTACCATTAAAGTTGTTCTAGCAGCTCCCAGCTCGAAGTTCTCCTCCTATTCTCAACAGTTTTCTGTTTGGTGAAGATGATGTAATGTAACTTGCTGTAAACGCTAAGTACTGCGCTCAGTGAGCTCCCTTCAATCTTCATGCGTCCTCAGCACTTTGTGTGCTGGGTGGCAGACAAACCTGCGTGAAAGCAGCGCTGAGCGTGTGTGGACATGAAATACTGAAAGGAGGAGGCACTAAAAATGAGAGGAGGAAAAATGGAAATCGAGGAAGAAGAAGAAGAAAGTCAAAAAGAGGAGGGGTTTGTAATCGTAGCCACACCCTCTGCATACATCCAGGTACCAGTCGAGATCCTGATCCTGATCCTGGTTAAAGATTAATTCAGTCTGTGAGGAAATTATCACACAAGCTGAGGCTGTAACATCTGTGCAATAATAACAATATTAAAACTTCATTTATATGCACAACATCAAATTAAGAACATTGTTGTAAATACAGACAGTAAAGAATAATCTTGAAAATATTGGGCGTTTCAACCACATTTCTTATCACAGTAGTCATGTGACAGAACCTGTTCTTATGAAATGCACAGCTTCGATGTGCTGCAAACAGAACACAGCAAAGTTTCAACAAAGTTCGGGGCGGATTTCCCTTTTTTTTTTGTGACTGCTTAACTCACTGGTTTTTTAAAAGTTATATACATAGGTTCTGGAATAGACGACCTGACCTTATACCCAGCTGGTCACTTCAGTAAATTTATTGTCACATGACTTGTATAACCTCCAGAAGTAGATCAGCAGCAGAACAATCTTCCGACTATTGCAGTGAAGAAGGTTACACATACACACTTTAAGAGCTGGTCCATTGTCTACACCCCTGTGTTAAAGGTCAGATGTACAATATGTCCCTAAACTTACTTACACACACACAGGGTGTGTTTACTCCACGTATATTTGCTCATATTGGATTCAGCAAGGTTTAGTTGGCTTCATTTGACCTCGTGACAACTTATACAGAACAAAAAACTGTTATGTTGTAGCCAAAAAATATGGCTACGAAGAACAGAACCACAAGAGAAAATGTCATTCTGTCACACTTAGCAAATCAGGAAGTTAGAGAAAGTTTTAAACTTACAACAAAAATGTTTATTTGAAACAATTTCTCTTTTCTTGCATGTTACCATGGTTTCAGTTTAGACCTTCTCACTGTGCAGCTTTTACTCTGAGCCCAGCATCAGCCTTATACCCACTTATCTAAACCATCACACTTTTTCTGTCTTCAAAAACACACTATTTGAAAAAAGCAGCTTGAGGTCAGTCTGCAGAGTTCGAGGAAACACTGACATCTAGTGGATGTGAATTCTGGTTCCATCCACTGGTTGAGTTTCTTTTGTGAATCGCATTATGATTGATGTTTGTAAATGAGTTGCATAGTTTATTTTAATTGTAAATAATTGTAAAATCCCCCCGAGATACGTTTGTTTTAAAAATGTTTGCACACGTTCATTTGAAACACCACTCAGTTACTTTCTGTCTCTTCAGGTGCTTAAGTACTTGGAGCCTTTCCAACTCTCTCTGGAGAAGCTGCAGGACATTTCTGCTCGGCTGAAGAATGATCTCATCCGAGGTTTGGGGAAACACACACATCACAAGGCGCCTGTTAAGATGCTGCCCACCTTTGTCAGGGCCACCCCAGATGGGACAGGTATCTAGTCTACATTTCCATTTTGGATTTTGTAGATGCAGTCATACATAGTTAAAACATCAGAAGTGGAATGAAATCAGCAATGTTTCGATGTGTTTTTTCCACTGGAAGAGAAAGGCGACTTCTTAGCGTTGGATCTCGGTGGGACAAACTTCCGTGTGCTTCACGTCCGTGTGCTGCAGGGGGAGCAGAAGGTGCTGAAGATGGACAGTCAGATCTGTGCCATTCCACAGGACATCATGGAGGG
The DNA here is from genome assembly GCF_033026475.1 of Channa argus. Classification (NCBI taxonomy): domain Eukaryota; kingdom Metazoa; phylum Chordata; class Actinopteri; order Anabantiformes; family Channidae; genus Channa; species Channa argus. The sequence goes on from NC_090218.1 coordinate 11,542,615, forward strand.
AACTGGCGAACAGGTGACACGCACATTGGAAAATGTTGGAAACACTAGGAGTGAATGTGTCACATACATGTGAAGGGGAATAAAGGTTTGTTGTGACTCCTCATAAAGGCCACGCAAAGCTCAGAGGTGAAGCAGCAGGACACCAGACCACAGAGGAGATCAGTTGACAACGTAGAGTAACACCTGTAACCTGGAAGAGGCTGGTTTTCAGTGCTGTTAACTTTTGGGACGTTTGTCTTTTTCTGTCTCTTTGACCAGTTGTTTGACCACATCGCCGCCTGTCTCGGTGATTTCCTAGACTCTCAGGATCTGAAGAGAAAAACTCTTCCACTGGGCTTCACCTTCTCCTTCCCCTGTGAACAGAAGGGAATTGACAAGGTATCACACACACACACACACACACACACACAAACACACAATGTTATGTAAAGTTGTCTATTTGTGTTTTGTGGTTCTGTGGGAGCAGCAGCGGAGAAATCAAATTATGCTAATGTAATATTCAACAAAATCAAATATCAGTTTTCAAAAACTTTTGTTCTTATCACAGTAGAAATTAATTAATTTTAAGAAACTGCTCAGATAGTTTCTTATTTTACCACGAACACGCTGCAAAGTCAAACACTGTAATTTCTCACCAACATGTAAACACAGCATATTAGTGGTGAACAGAAACTCAAAGCTCTACAAACACAAATGGAACCTGATGTTTATCTGCACATTTCTGCCCTTGTTGCATGTCGGGAGCTTAAATGTTTGGTTCTGTGTGTTAAATCTTCTTCCTACACAGAGCATCCTGATCCACTGGACCAAAGGTTTCAACTGCTCTGGGGTGGAAGGAAAAGACGTAGTGAAGTTACTGAAAGAGGCCATTCACAGGAGAGGGGTATGTCTGCAACACTCATATGGTGGTTTTTAAAATTAAGCATACGATTGGAAATGTCTTCATTCATTTATTTAGGGGCCGACAGACAAGAATATTGTAAGAAAGTAGGTGTTTGTCTGGTTAAATGTAAAGATCTAATGTTTCATTAGAAATGTTTTGGCCTCTGGGGTTAATGTACAAATACCTTGGAGGTATTTTTCTCTATTTTCTGATGTTTTACATGTAGTGACACAAGACCTATGATTCTGTAAAGTGATTAGTAGATTGATCAATACAGTAACAGTTGCAGGCGGATTCTTGGTTTTTATGAGTTCACAGAAATCATGAGGAACCACCTTTAATGTGGGACTGTGCGTTAGTTCGGCACGTTGCCAAACAGATGAATCAAATTACCACAAGTTAAACAGGAATCTCCAGCCTGGTTGCGAAACGTACAGCTTTGCATTTTCCTGCTCATGCTGTAAAACAGTCAAGTAAAAGTCCAGCGTTCAAAGTGTTGCTTGAGTAGATACATGTAAATAAACTAGATTTCTGAAGGGCACGATCCCAATAAAGATCAAACCAGACATACCAGTGTCTATGTGCACTTTTAAAAAACAATATTATTAATGTGATTCTCCTGAGTTACCTGAATGTGGTCTGTGCAGGTTTTTCTCAGTCTCTTCTTTCACTGCTCAGACAAAGCACTGTGACATTTTCTGTTTGTGAGACGCAGGACAATGTGTGTGTAGGTGTGCGGGTTATTCCATGTTTATATTATAAATAGAAAGGACATAAACATATTTGTCTATCTGTCTCTCTACAGGACTATGATATAGGCTCAGTTGCCATGGTAAATGACACAGTGGGCACGATGATGAGCTGTGGATACAAGGACCAGAGCTGTGAGATCGGCATGATCATCGGTAACAAGATGTGTTCAATGAAGGGAAAACTTCAGGATGTTTTGAGAAAAACTTGCTTCCTACCTGCTCGCATCTGACCACAGATATGTGACTTGTTAGTCCCATGGAAAGGTCAAAGGTCAAGAAGTTGCAAAACAACTAAAATAGATGTGAAACAATCTTAGACCCACAAAAACGACCACAGAAGAAGAAAAATGGCCATTTAGAGACAGACGGGACCACAAAGAGATGCAAGAACTACAAACAGACAAACGTGGCGACAAAGACTTGCAGAATTAGCACAGGCACTGAAACGAGTTCTACACAGTTTCTCATTACTCAATGATTATCTGATCATCTCTGTCAGCTCGTTTTGTTACGCGTCTGAAGTTAAGCAAAGCATCATCAAACCAAACTCCCAAGTAGATACTGAAGTCTCACTGAAGCATTTAAAGTTAATTTAATTAATAAATACATTTACTAAATATTCCTTAGCAGTTCTTACTCATTAGATTTAGAGCTCATATTCGCACCAAGGTTTTTGAGGCTATAATAAACAGATTCAGGCAACGTGTCATCTCACGGTGGACACTGAGCCTAGACAGCAGCTGAGTCCTTGTGGACGTTCTCTCCCTCTGCAGGTACAGGAACCAACGCCTGCTACATGGAGGAGATAAATAACGTGGAGCGTGTGGAGGGCGAGGGCGGCCGGATGTGCATCAACACAGAGTGGGGGGGCTTCGGGGATGACGGCTCCCTGGAAGACATCCAGACGGAGTTTGACGTGAAGGTGGACAAAACGTCAATCAACCCCGGTGTCCACATGTACGTGTGCGATCCTTCAAAAATACGTCTCTTCCAACATTTTGTCATCAAACTAAACTTTGATAATGACATGATTTTACTTTTCCCTTTCAAACACAAAATAACGAGTCGTTGACAAAAGATTAAAGGACGTCTTCACTAATTTGGAACTTGCTTCTTTTGGTTATGCGTTGGGCAGTGGATGTACATAAATATATATATATAACTATATCGAAATATCTCTCTACTTCTAGCTGAAAATCCTCCGGGTGATGTCACCTGGAGGAGTTTTTCAAATAGAAGCAGAGAAATGTTTTATTACTCAGTAGCACATATAATAGCTTCTAAGATGACAGTTATTTGCACGATACAATACATTTTACTGATCAGACGCTTGTTTCTCTAACAAACTCTAACAAGTGGACAGACATTTTGGATGTTTTGTCCTGTGTCCTTTTCATGCGTGTGCACATTTTCCCCCTCAGTTTTGAGAAGATGATCAGCGGCATGTATTTGGGGGAAATCGTTCGACTATTGCTGGTCAAGCTGACGCAGGACAAGCTGCTTTTTGAAGGACAGACATCTGTGGCGCTTATGAGCCGGGGCAGTTTTGAGACAAGGTTCATGTCTGAGATCGAGGAGTAAGTGCCCCCTTGTTTCTTTAGACACTGTACTTAAACTGAAAAAACATGTCTTTTAGTGGTGACCCTAAAGATGAAGACAGGTTTCTTACGTGGGTAAAAAGTGTGTGTGTGTCCTGATGACACATAGCTTGACATTATTGACAATATTCATCATTGTCATGATGCTTGGCTCCTCCTGTCGCAAAGACGGAGCAACACAATAACTCGATGCAATGTGCACAACAGTCTTCACCAACCTCAAGGAAATAACTGGATCGTATTGTTTTTATTTGTCTGTGTCTCTGGTTCAGCCCAGTCACAGGCCCTGGAAACACCCAGAATATTCTGACTAAGTTGGGTCTGAAATGGGATCTGCCGGACGTTTCTGTAGTTCGTCTGGTCTGCGACACCATCTCCTCCCGCTCAGCCCATCTCTGTGCCGCTGCCCTGGCAACTCTCGCCAACCGTATCCGTGAGAACCGCAAGCTGGACCATCTGAAGACCACCGTCGGTGTGGATGGAACAGTCTACAAAAAACACCCAAAGTAAGACGGATTTACCTGCTTTGGCATTTTATTTGGAGACTAAACACACTATTGGTGCTTTGTTGATACTTATATTGCGGAGGTTATTTTTATAACACACAATTTATTAATTTATTATTTTTGGTGTCATTAATCTAAACCTGAAAAGTAACAATGGCTGCAGTAAGAAGTACAGCATTTTACTAGTAACCTAAATGGAATTTATGTTATGTTATGCTAAATTCCAGCTGCACACACAGACGGGATCAGTTTTGTTTTAATCAAATACATAAAAAAATACACACATTGACAGTATTTTGTTTTTAATATCATGTGATTTCACAGGTTTTACCTCAACGCAGAGATTCTGTGTGCAGTAAAATAGTTTGTATTCTTTTTTGTTTCCTCTCCCTTTCCTCCTTCCTCTATGTCGCTCTTTTGTAGTTTCAGCAAGAAACTCCAGGAGAAGATGCGCCACCTCGCCCCCAAGTGTGACATCACCTTCCTGGTCTCGGAGGATGGCAGCGGCAAGGGCGCTGCCATGGTAACAGCTGTGGCTGAGCGGTTGGCTCTGCAGTCCCGTCTGCTGGAGGACGACGTAGAGGATCATAAATAAGAGGCAGAGGGATCCACATCAAGTCTGCGACATTTTCATACAGCTGTTTGTTAATATTATCTAAATGGTAGAAGGATAAAAATCTTTTTTAAGAAAAAGTAAAAAATACCATAGTGTAGACATACAAAAGTTTTTAATTTCTCACATTTTAAGCGTTATATTTAAATTGAAAATTAATATACGATCACAAAATTGAAAGCATGGTTTCGAAAAGAAAGTAAAATTAACTCAATTTTACACCTTTATGAGAAGCGTTTGACACGAGAGCTCAACAAAAACAACAGATATTATGGTGTAATTTCGTAGTGTTGTACAAAAAAAAAAAGATTTGGCTGTAAATAAAAGTGACTGAGCCTCTGAAAAAACTGAAGAAAAGTAACCAGTAAATCAACACTCACCAGATATTTTATGATCATATTTTCATCATAAATCTATCATTTATCAATTATAATTTTTTAAAATCTCTGACAGTTAATGCCATCAAGTCTTTTTGTTACCTGTGTCATGTATCAGATGAAGGTTAAAGTGAAGTTGAAGCTGAATAAAATAAGTTTATCTACTTTTAGGAAGCAGAGACATCTGTTTTTTTTATTTTTAAACTCGTTTGAAAAACCAAAAATTACATTTTTAGTTAAAATACTGACAGTAAAAGGTGAAAGACTTGTGTATTTTAATGAGGCGGCTGTAGCTCAGTTGTAAAGCAGTCGTCCACGGACCACAGGGTCCGTGGTTCAATCAGGACACTGAACCCCCAACAGCCCACTCCCCTCCCCAGCTGTGCAGCGCCGGTCCAAGCCCGGCAGAAATATGGGAGGGTTGCATCAGGAAGAGCATCCAATCAACATGCGGACAATGATCCACTGTGGAGACTCTGAACTCAGGGGATAAACCGAAAGGACAGAGAGAACCTGACAGTATATGCAATAGCATTTTGACAGTAATATATGTAAAAAAAAAATGTTTACAGAATTGTGGATTTGAGGGAAAGCTCCATGTGGGTTTCATATGTTTACACTCTTGAATTGAATTTGCCTTTTTTAAAGAAAGAAAGAAAGAAAGAAAGAACAGATGCTGGTTAAAAACATGTTTCCATTTTGTAGAAATACATGTTAATGTAGTTTTCCCACATACACTAAAGTGCTCAGAGTGAAACGCTGTGATAAAACAGAAGCTCTTTTCAGATGACTCATTTCAGAACACGGAACAATGCACTTAATCTCTCCGTGTTGTTAAACCTTGAAATGCTGAAGTTTTCATATTCAGACTTGTGTTAAAGTGATAATGGTTTTGCTGTGAAAGGAACTCACACCAACATCTTATTCCTACATAACAGCCACATGAGACATTACTATCAGATGAATGTGGAAGAAAGATGTGTCTGATGTGTTAATTTCTAGTTAAACAAACTCACACTGAAGGTTTGTATGTTAGAAACGTGTATCTGAAGTCACTATAAACCTTTACAGTACTTTCACCTTCTGTGTAACTCTGACAGTCTAAACATTGAACGATCAGAAAACGTGGTGCGAAACAAGCCTTTTATCAATAATGTTCACGATGGACTTAATTGCAATTTGACGACATGTCGTCATTGTCTCAGAAAATGTAGCGTACGAATGTTAGCAGTAAACCCAAGGTCCAGCTTAGCCTGGTTCAGGTCCGACAGAGTCTCCCTGACTGATCCCTTCGCCTCCTTTAGCAGTGATGTGCAGCTACAGTCAAACAGGCAACACTGCAGCTTTAATGACTCTGAATTTAGTCGGTGTCACGTCTTTGTATAAAACACATACTGTGTAAGACAGGAGTCAGACAGAGGTGGAACATAATGATCGACAAAACTCAGATATTTCATAAGGATATTACATAATCCCTAAGTTATTTACCAAACCTATAGTGACCTACAGCAGCTCACCTTTTATTTCTTTATTAAACTTTTATGCAGCTTAGCTGAATTACTGTGTGTTGATTAAAATGTTTCAAGTCTGTCTAACAAGTGAGAAACATGAAGGTTGTTTCACTTTATTACGGCCTGTTCCTTCATCTGTTGTTCTATGATTTGTTACTTCCTACTTAGACCAATAGTATGAGTCACACTGGCCTTGATTTAATTGTGATTGTATTTAACAACACTCCAGAATAATGCACATATTAAGGACTCAGATGTTGACCTGGTTTTCAAACGGGCCAGAAAAATCAAAAATGGTGTTTAAATTTCCCATATGGTCGATCTGTGCACGTGCCTGTGTCGGCTCTGTGTTTCCTGGAACCTTGAGTTTTTAAAGCTGTAAGATTCTGTACTCAGAAACCAAAAAAATTAGAATCTGTGCAGAAGTAGTGGTCGGGCCTATGAGGGTGTGGATAGAGACTTTATATTTAATGTCTTATGCGATATTAATACTAATGCTGACTTAAACATGCAACAAATTAAAGAGCTATGAAGAATTTCAGGAATATTCACTGTAAATCTGACTACCAATAAAAAACTAGGACGGTTGGCTGCTTGTTTTTTTTTTTTTGCATATTCCAAAAAGATGCTGGTGATAAGATGATCTCAATAAAAAGATTTCAGTAACGTAGGGAGCTTGTTGTTGTGAATCATTTCCGCCCAGTTCACTGTAAAATAACTTTAACTACATCCAAGATGATCCAAGCCCAGAGCCTCTTCAGCTGCTCGGCCACATATCAGTATAATGTCTATTACTGCTTCGCTCCTCGATGCACAAACCACACAATGCAGAATTCTAACGAGAAATTATGCAGGTGTAAGATGTTTACAAGTGTCAGTAGCCTCCAAATGTAAAACAAGGCGAGAGACAGACCTTTAGTCAGAGTCTAGTCAATTAAGGTGCTGCTTTAATTTGGCCCAGGACGACACACATCTCCAAACATTTCACGTAGAACAAGAAGAAGAGATTTACACAGAATGGTTTCGGGTTAATCTGTGCACTTTTACAGATTAATAGATGGTGCAGATTGTAATTCCTAAACTTCAGGGATTAACAATGCAGTGAAAAGCTCTTGTGAAAAGCGCTGGAAGCTTGTAAGATTTGCATGATTTTCTTTCCTAGCAAGTCCATGTGTCACATTCACAGATTAAACGGCAAGAAAGGAAAATATACTTTGTACTGCAACAGGAACAGACTTAATTAGTCCCAGTAATTATGTTACAGACTTATCGTACAATAAATGTGCATAACTACAAGAATATGCGGTCGATATTGTTACTGGCTTAAACATGCATGTGAACCTTTAGCTCTTTTCTTTTTAACTCGCTTCCGTTTGTTACTATTTTACGCTTCTTCATTGCAGATCAGAGACAGAAATATTTTACTGTTTACTACTATTTTAAACCTGTAGTTATTGATAGAAATAAGATCATTTATGACGATGCATTGTTAAGATCAAACTGCCCAGCAGTGTATAACGTATCCACGTCGGCTCCACTTCAGCTTCCACTGCTCAAACATTTCCATATTATTTTTTCAAAGTCAGTATTAATCAGCTTATTTCAGTGTTTACACTGTATGAGGATGTTCGATTGCGCTGGGGTCAGTTTACCGTGTTGCTCCTTCTACCTACATAAAGTGACTGTTTGCCAGTGGTGGAATCTGACATTGGTCCCTTTGTTTCCCACAGTCTCTGTTTGTTTTGACCAGGAGATTTTACACAATCTAAACAAATGAGATCTGTGAAACCATGAAACAAAGGACAGCAGAGAGTTCATGAGCCGGGGATCATTGTTGCAGATCTTAACAAGCTCAAAGCCTGATGTGTTTTCGTTGAGGCCTGTTACTACATGAATGTCATGCTGGAACCTCCTGTGTGTGTGTGTGTGTGTGTGTGTGTGTGTGTGTGTGTAGGAGTTCAGTTCAGTTGTGTGCAAGCAGACACGTGCTTCCTCCCCCTTCTGGACAAAGCTCAGAACAGCAGGTCATTTGTAGCCACTGAGTCCTGTGTGAGATCACGTTTTTTCTGCCAAATCACCTGAAGGAGCTGTAAATCCTGTCGGCTAAAGCCCCCTGAGGGGCTGCACTAGCATTTAATCCTGACCAGAGGACAAAGACAAAGACAATTTGGCTGTTAGTCCCACTCTTTTATGAACATGTCAAATGTTTTTTTAGAAAAACCTAAATTTAATCAACATGTAAAGGAACAATATCTCTCTAACTATCTTTATTATTAGCTGCTTAATTAGTATGATGGATGGACGTATAGAAGTCTCACAGGAGGACTGCAGACATCTGTATGAAGTGGCTGTTTCCAACTACCTTCTTTACTGAAGTGGCAATTACAAAAAACACAAAAAGGACAAAAATGGGGGGAAAAAGGTGATAGAAAACAAACCCCAAGGGCCCAAAACAGCCACAAACATATACATATGTTTAGAAGGAGACAAAAGCAACCACAACGGTCCACAAAGTGACAAAAGCAGCCAGCACATACAGATGTGAAACACACAGACAGACAACCATTCACACCCAGGGAGAACATGCAAACTCCACATAGAAAGGCTGCAGCTGGTCGGGGATTCAAACCAGGGGTCTTGTATCAGTGAGGCAGCAGAGCTAACCACTCAACCACCATGCTGCCCATCAGAATAATTAAAGTAGTTCATTTTGCATCTATTTATTATTTCACTGTGGAGCTGGTCCCTCAGCGTTTACACTGCCTGGGAAGGACAGCGGGAACCTTCGACCCACTCTTTAGACCTGCCTCAACAAAAACCACAGTTCTGTCTTCAACAGCTCCTCGCTGCTCTGACCGCTGAGTGAACAGAAAGGAACAAAAAAACATAGAAATACAAAGTGTTTTAAAATCACTGTGACAAATGGAAAAACATTATTATTTATAGACCTATTGTCATGGTTTCAAGCAGACTACGGTGGTGGTTTCTCACTGCCACTAACAACTACTTCCTGCTGGTTCAGTACAGTGGAGGAAATCAAGACGGTAACAACTGTGTATTTTAGAGAAAATGAGCTGAGAAACAAAAGTCAGTTTTGAGGAAATTAGCGTTAACATCCTGTTTCTTTTTGGAGTATGATGTCCCTGTGAAGGCAGATCACCCCTCTGGGACGCGTAAGCTCGAGGCCTCCGTGTCCGATTTCCTGCTTCCCAATTCAGAGAGAAGTGAGGCGCTGCTCACCCACCCGGTCCGATACAGATGCTGCTCCAGCTGTAATTGTTGATGTCTGAGCCTGACAGCCAAGAATCTGGGTGTCACATTTTCTACTTTGATCAGCACATTTAAGACACGAGGAGGATTGTCTTCGCTCACCAGTTCACGCCGTGGCAGACGCAGAGACACAAACTGACACCTTTGTTTCATCCAGACCTGATTATCGTCCAGCTGCTGCAGCTTGAATAATAATTAAATCCCAAAAATCTCACCAGTCTTCCCTTAAGTTAGTCCCTGTTCATGTCAGATCACACTTTAATGTGCTTGACATAAACATTTATGTCTTCATGATATAAACTCCTTCGTGATGTCCTTAAACGTTGCACTCCATCCTTTGTCTTCACTCTCAGAGTTTAGGGCTCCTGTCGGTCCACAGGTTTTGCCGTAGTGGCTAACCGCACTAATGCAACCGTGGCAGAGAGATGCCCACTGCCCCCCCAGGGGGGGATGGCTTCTATGCAAACATCAGAAATTATTGTGTACATGTGCACGCAAAAACACTTCCACATTTTTGTGGATCGTTCAGGCAATTTTGAAGGCTGAACTTTAGAAGAATGAGGACAATGTGCACCTGAGCAGCTTCTACGGGAATGAATCACTGCTATGTTGCTGTTCAGTGCCCAGATCTGATGCGTCCATGATGTGTCCTCTGAACAAGAAGTCAGCTCTTTTCCACTGCAGGTAACTGGGTTTGGTACATGTTACTAATGTTTGACTGATGGGTCGATTCCAGTCTCAGTGAGTCCAGTATGGTCCACGTGGTCCTGTTGTCACCATAACTGAAATTTCCTGAAAAGCACGGCGTCTCTCAGCTGTGAGCATCCAGACTATGTCCTCTTGTGTCCCCGCTTTGCTCAGACCTTTGTGCTGGACCAGCGACCGTCCTGGGGACTCTATCACTGTCCTGGTCGTCTGTGCCTCGTTTCAGTTTTTCTAATCTGAATCTTCTCGTCTCTTTCTGTCTCTCTTTGTCTTGCTGTCTCCTGTTTTGTGTTGTCCTGTTTCTCTGGCTTTTTTATTCATTTTTGACTTTCTGGCTTTAGTCTAATCTAGTTTGTCTTCATTTTATTTTATTTATTTTTATTTTATTTATTTTTTTGGTTTTGTGGCGTTTCTGTCTCTTTTATATTGTTTTCCATCTCTTTATGATCATTTTGAATCTTCTAAATGATCTCTGTGACTTTAAAAGAGGAAATATTAAGACTTTCTTCATACAGAAGTGCTGGCCGTGGGACCCTGGGGCCTTGCGACCTTCTAGGCCCCTTAGCCTATAGCCTAGCCTATGTTTCTTCACCACTGGGGGTATTGAGGGAATTCTTCCTAGTCCAGTTGGAGGGTCTAAGCACAAAGGGTGTCACTGTTGTTCAGATTGGTGATGGCCATGAGCCAAATGGTGATTTAGAATTTGGGCTTTATGAATAAAACTTTTAGGTAAAGAGCATTTAGAGAAACACAACTTTGAGGACAACACTCACTTTTTTTGTAAAGTGATGAACCAAAGACGCTTTAGAAATGTCTGTATTTCTTTTATTGAGTCACTTGTAAATTGTGCTTTAGTGTGTTGGGTCATTATCTTAGTTTGATCAGGTTAGAGCCTCACATGAAGCACAGAGCTGTCTTAGTGGACCCCCTCCATCCCCTGCACAGAGATTTCAGAGAGGTCTTTCTTTGCCTACAGGTGATACCACATACAGTACGAGGCCTTTCACTTCATCCGTTATTGGCTTTTTTAACTACATGGGATTTTACAGTAATTGGTATTTGGCGTTCGCGCCTGCTTTTGTGGTGATATTGGTGACAAGTGATCAAGGCCAAAGGGGTGTTGTGTTAACCTGTGTACTCCTGCATCTTCTGTATGTGCGGTTATTATATATGCAGTTTAATCATTGTATTCTGTTCGTATTATTATCGGCTGCCATCTGCAAACCAAATTACCCCCTGGGGTACGAAGCTGTGTACTCTTCTATTATCAGTGGAAAAACACTGAAGCACTTGCACATTAACTTTTACTTTAAATAAGTTTATAACCAGTGGTAAGAAGTACAAAAGTGTACAAAAGTACAAACTGAAATACTTTTGTATATCTTTATATTTCAATTCAAGTGCATTTAAGAAGTTTTATAACTGCATTACTAACTTTAGTTACTTTGCAAACTCACCTTAGTAATTCAATGAGTATTTTTAACTACACTTCTATTGTACTATGCATTACCTTTAACCACTACATTCTTTGCTAACCGTAGTTATTTTACAGTTCTAGATTAATAGAAGATTTCATTCAAAAATAAAGCATTGCATATTATCATAGAATAAAATAAGACTTTCATTCAAATTAGCACCTACTTTATAGGTCGCAACATTGAAGTAATGAACACTTTCATATATTTTACTTCTGGTACTTTTAAATGCACGACATGTAATTTTTACAGAAGTAAAACATCAGAGTACTTTTAGCTGTAGCCTACTTTAATATAATTTCCATTTTTTTATTACTCCCCTGTTTTTTGATCGACTTATTCCTGTTATCTACTAACTTTTATTACTTTGCAGATTCAGGTAAATTAGTCACGGACTCAAGTGTTGTACCAAACTTTGTACACTCACCTGCCTCACTCAAAGGACAGAACTCTTCCTCTTAAACCATAATGGAAAAAAGTAAACCTGTTTCTATCTGCCCAACCTTGTACTAGCAAATTTCCTTCCCATTACACTGTGCTTTAAAGTTTCCTTCTTGACCTCATTATGATGGTTTCTGCTTCTTTTGTGCTTCACTTTCAAGTCACAAAATGGAAATGTGTGCTAATGCTTTCATACGTGTCCTGGTGGGCTTTTGAATGCAGTTAACAGAGTACTGCCACATTGTTCTGCTACTAATACTAATGTAGAAGACATGAGTAGGTCCACATGTCCCACCACTGAGTAAAGATCCACAAACTTTATCTAAAAACATGTTATGAACCAGTAGTGAAAAGTAACGTAAGTATTTTACTAACTACTTCTTTACTATATATTTTACATTTTCCCCTAAATCATGGGGCTACTTGTGATTTAAAATATACTTTCAGATACAAATATAAATACTATTGATACTTTGTTTTAGCTAACTAATAACTTTTTTGTTGCAGATTCTGATAATATACTACAAAATATCATAAACAAATAAAATTTTTTGGCCTTACTTTATTCATTTCAGAGTTGAAATCCAGTCATCAAACTCATCTCCACTTGTATCAGCATGATTCACATTGACACATTGTTACTTTATTAATCCCCAAACGGAACTTTTTTTGTTGCAGAGGCTGTTCCACATAATCACATATATACAAAGTCATACAATATAAATAAAGCTAAAACATTAAAATTCAATTATAATAACCATAGTAAAATATGTGCACACGTTGTAAGATGGAGCAGTGTTTACTTGAGTTGAATTCCGATTGCTCGACATACAACAAAGTATCTCTACACGGTGGCGTTGCGACTTTTGCTCAAATAAAAAAAAAAAAAAGTAGCAATACTTTTCTTCCAACGTTGCTCGTAACTAAACCCCGCCCTCGCAGTCCGTTTCAGGCGGAAATACGTCACGCCACCGAAGCTAAAGATGCTCCAACTGCCGTTTCTCTGTGACTTTAACATTAAGTTGGACTCTGTGGCAAACTTTGGCCACACCTAGATCCTGTCCCATTTCCACTTAAAAAAAAAAAAAAAAAAAAAAAAAAAAAAAAAAAGGACAGGCTTCTATTTTTTTTTTTCACTGGTGCGTTTGTTTGTGTGTCGGCGAGTCCCGGCGGTGTAACCGGAGAGGGGCCTCAGAGAGGGAATGCAGGACTGCAATGGAGCACAATGCAATACAGGTAAAGCCGATATAATTTCCAAATAAATGGCGTTTTCTGGCACTTAAAGCCGGCGGGTTTCTGACCTGTTGATGGGGGAATATTATAGCCTTGTTTCGCCGCGAATTAAAGGCCGATTCCGCGTTGAATTTCATTTAGTTTGAGCCTGTCGTATTGATTGTTTTCCCATATCAACCAAACCCAGGCACGGAGAGTTGCTCCGACTGCAATTACAACTTTATTCAACCAGGCGCAACTTTTTTTCCCTCCAGAGGTGGAAATGTCGCCGCAGATATTTGTATTTTTCGGGCAAACAATCGGCGGTGACACCGAGCATGTCGCCTCGGTCGATACCAGGGAGCCAGTCGTTAAATTGCAGTTTAATATTTCTCATATTTTTGCCGTGTTAATGATTAATTTCTTTGTGTGTCGTGTCGACAGTCTCCGCTTCTCCTCCGGCTACCAACCCCCACCCACACCAGCAGCACATTATGGCCAAATAAAATTAAATTTCTGGCCGTTTGCGTGGCTGGAAATATCAGGAAACTTTTAAGCGGCTCCAATTTTCAAGCCAAAAAAGGCAAATCTTTGCATCGACATTTCCCGTTTTCACCGCAAGGCCTTTGAAATTAATTTCCACACACCGACGTGATATTAAAGATTGAAATATTTTTCGACAGGGACTAGGTGGAGCAGCACTACTGTTGCTTATAATACGAAGCATATTGATATTATTATCAAATCCTCTCCGACATTTTGTCTCCGGCGTAATTGCCACAGTTTAAGGAGGAATGTTCATATTGTGTGTGTGTGTGTGTGTGTGTGAGTGTGTGTGTGTGAAGGGTAAATGTGGAGTTTTTGTGGACTTGAAACATCGAGGATTAGTTCTTCCTAAAACCCAGGAAACATCCAGAGGACACACACAGATGAAGGCTTGAGTCGAAATAAAATCATTTATTTGCACAGGAATCCTTCGTGTGTGGCGTGCGGGATATTTAATATTCCAATGGTGGTTGTATATTTTTATAATATCTCAGTTTAAATAATAATTTCTTGCAGCATTAAGTTTTTCTTTCTCCCCAGTGGTGAACTTGTGATCTTTTTGAATAACAGGATATAGCCAAGGTCACTTCTGTAGGCTCATTTTATTCATTAATTTATTTATTTATTGGCCAAAGCAGGAGATATTTTATAATTATTATTATTCGTCTGTGGATTTTTTTTTTTATGTATTTATTTTTCGTTTCCCTATCTTCCTTCCCCTCTTGAAAACTGTGTTTTAAAAAAAAAAAAAAAAAATATCTCACTGCATTATTACCAGAAACATCACGAGAACTGACGTAGGCAGGGTGCAGATTAAGGGTTTCCATCTTAAATTCTTCTGTATGAATGTGTGTGCGTGTGTGCGTGTGTGCGTGTGTGTTCACATTTTAGACGGAGGGCTGCCTCTCGCTGCTCAGATTATATTATGTGGCTTTTATTTTCCTGCCTCGTTTCCACCACTAGGCTGGAGCACTGCTTCAGCTGACCCTCCCCCAGGGCCAAAAAAAAAAAAGAAAAGGGGGGAAAAAAAGGAAAAAGTAATGATACAGACTGAAGCTCCGTGATACTCATATAACACACCTATAGAAAACCAAATATATGTTTATCCTGCGCTGTACTCACTGGATTCTACTATTTACCTTTGGTTGTCACTATAATTAAGTTCCCACCACAATTCATACAGTGATCAGCCAGGACATTAAGGTGGTAGTAATGTTGTGGCTGATTGGTGCATATGCACATTACTCAGTCTGGGGCTGACACAGTGTCTGCAGAGCTCCGTAGTGAGTTAATCCTGTTGTGTTTCTTTTTGTGCTCGAATAGGAATCAGTGACGCAACAGAAACATTTTGCTTAATCACTTAAACATTTTATTCAGGGGAAACTGTGCCAGGTTTCTAGATTTAGCCGTCGAATATGAGCTAAATGGTTAAGGTATCTCACTTTGTACTTGATTAATTACATTTAATCAATACAACAAATAATTAGAAAAATCTTTTTAAACAAAAAAAGAATAGAAACATATATAACAGCTTTAATGAGTTACTATAATCAGAAAGAATATATGGAGTAATTTTGATGCTTTGTTTAAAAATCCTCAGTTTGGATTGACGTGGTTTTGCCATTAGTTTTATTGCTCCTGCTGCTCTTTATAATTAGAGTTTAAAGTGCACAAAAATAATGGTATGTTTACTTTAAATACACACTTGTTGCTACTCTTTACGGTACTAATGGTACTAATTAAGTTCTCAGCATAATGTATATATGTACAATAGTCAGTCTGGGGTTAAACGGCTGAGTTTAAAAGTTTTTTTTTTTCCCTGCTCATATGTCTAAAATTGGATATGGACACAACATTTTTATAATAGATTTATCATCTCTCTGTGAACAACTGCATTTCCTTCCAATTAACGTGCAGTTGACTTGAGCTCAGAGGTTTAATGAATTATTCGGTGAGAGATGATGACAAAAGTGAAATGATGAAAGTTCTATGTTATGTATATTTTGAGTCTGTTTTCATGAAAGATGGATTAGTGGTGGGGCTTATGTTTGTAGTTCAGACCAAAAATAGAAGGAAAGAAATTCAATCTCTTAAGTTAAGAACATTTGACTTGAATATTGACTTTATTCATTTGAACTTATTCTTCTAACAGTGTATACTTGTAGTTGTAGCCAATAACCACTTAGTTGTACCTTTGATTTGGTGGATATGAGTATAATAATACTGGTGTCTAAACAGGCAAGTCCAGTGATCCATATGGAGACGCAATCTGACTTTGTCCTTTTGCTAAACTTAACATAAATCTCTAAAATACCTCTAGTGGATAAAATGTGGCCTCACAAAGCTCTGTTTAACTTTATTTGATCATTTCTACTAAATTATCAAAGTCAAGTTGCTTAAAGTCAATAAAAGGTCCACGGCTTACAGCTTGTCCCTTCAGTGGTCGCCACAGATTTCCAATGAGCCCTTCCTGCCGCAACCCTTCCATTTTATCGGGGTTCTGGACCGGCGGGGTGGCGCCACACCTGCAGGGGTGGGATTCGATCCTGTGGCCTTCGGTATCCCAACCCTATGCTCCACCCATTGAGCCACCAGGCCCCACCTAAAGTTGCTTAATTTATATTAATAATTATATGAAATAACTAATAACGTTACTGCAGAGCTTCCAGATGATCCCTGAAGACTTTTAACATTTCTAATATTCCAATAAATGTTCTGTGGAGCTTCATACTGACTTTTATTTTTATTTTCTACTTGTGTGATGACTGCTCAATAACCTTATTAATACAAAAATATATTTGACCAATGGCTAATAGTTTAGCAATATTCATGGACCAGCGTATACTTTCTTTATAACTAGCTCATCAGAACAACACCAACCTTTTTTTCTTGGTGTTGTTGTTCAGTCTCTGGTAATTTCGCATTTGTTTTTAGACATGTCTTCTGTTATTAAATGCTTCCTGCCTGTTTTTGGACATTTCCTCTACAGTTTTTAGCTACTTCCTGTCTCGTTTTTTTTTCTGGACATTTTCATGCTGTTGCACAGTATGTGTCTCTTTTGGGTAGTGCGACGTTATTTTCAATTTCATGTGTTTGTGCATCTGTTTGTGGTCATTTTGTGTCATTTTCAAACAAGAAATATCACTGGTAACATCAGAGGTTCTGACCCATGACCCCTTGGGCCCCTTGGTCAATGCTCAGTAAGTTTGTTCAATAATCCATTCATGGCCTCTGTGTTACTCAGTCTTTTAGTCTGTAGTTATTTTGTCTTGCTTATCAATGATTCGACACACAGGTCAGTGTTTTTGCAGCACTGATTTGGGACTTTTTATCTTTTTTTTTTTTTTAATTCAATTATGTGGCTGTTGGAGGTTTATATTGTGTGATTCTCAGTGTATCATTACAATAGTCCTGTAGTGGGTGATATTTAGCAGTGACCTTGTCTAGTCTAGCGCTTTCCTCTCAACATAATATTCACTTTAAAATAAATATCATGTTCTTGTCAAGATTGGTGTGTGTGTATAAGTGATATTGAGCTTGTCTGGCTTGATGTTGTTTATTTCCGTTGTCATACGTTTTTCCCACAGGGCCCTTAATTTAGTGTGTGTGACGTAATTTAATGCTCTGAGTCTGCATTTTGTTTCACAGTGGCTGCTTTTAAATTGTAGTGATATTAACGTTGTTATTTGACTCTGTGTGTCGCTCGTGTGCGTACTTTCTGCTGTGACGTTTATTCAGTATCTTTCTAAAAATTGATCCCAGCCCTGCTGCTGCAGCTGGTCTGCAGAGCTACAGCGGGTAGGGGAGGGAGGGGGTGCTGCATGTGCTGGGTTATGGGTATTGGGTGGGGGAGGGCGTGCTGAGTGGGGTGGGGGTTGTGGATGATCAACACAGGAATGAGAATTTGAGGACATTCTGCTTTCAGGCAGCAAGCGGGAGGTGAGGAGCTCAAACTTCACAGCAGCTGTAGGACAAACAGGAACGACAGGTTGTTTTAGAAGAGGTTTCGCTTTAAGACAGATGCCTCTACACAGCGTTTCTGGTGCAGAAAGTGGGGGAAATAATGTATATGCATCTTATTTTGTGAGTCTTCATGCCCCCTCTATCAGGAGTAAATGCACAGCAGCTGCAGAGCCGACCACACCCTGAGTGTATACACTAGGCCTTTCATTTCACATGGATAATAAGATCAGTGGATGTAACTTCTGCCTGCTGTACTTAAATTAATGTAAGAAACTAACGTGTTTTACACTTAAAGCTGCACAGCCTCAATTCAAGAGCTGCAACGATCATTCAGATAGTAAGAAAATGATTCTTTAACTGCTCTAAAAACATATAATCTATAATAATTTATTGATTCGTTGAGTTATTATTCGGTTTATATTCAGTCAAAACCACAAGGTGTACACATGTAAAAGTTAAAGTACTCTCCACATAAATGCTGCACTACAAGTAGAATTACCATTTCAAATTCTTTACTCAAGTACATGCTCCAATTTTGAAGTACAAACAAAGGAACAAGTCTAGACCAGATTTGTTTGAGAAATGTTTAAAGGGGGAAAAGATGGCAGAGAAAATGTATGGTGACTAATACAACTGAGCACAAAGATTTGTTACTTGGTGTGAAATAAAACTAGCAGCAGCCAAAGGTGGAGCTGCTTTTAAAACAGCTGCTCCAAAACAATAAATCATCCTTTATTAGTTCTTACTAAGAATATACATCTGTAAAAGTAACTAAAAGAACAAATTTAGCAGAGTAAAAGTAATATGTAACTTAGTAAGTAGTAGTACTATGTAACTTAGGAGTAAATGTAACTTATAACTTGTAAATACTCCAACCTACATAATAACACAGGACAGCAGTAAAACACAGTGACTTGAACAAAATGTTTTTTTAAAAAAAAAGCATGAATATCTTTTTATCTGTAATAATAAAATAAAAATCAACTTATGTTGATGCTTTATATACAGTCCTTTGTTTTTCAGTAACTCACTAACTGGAATTCTCACCCTATAACCAACTTAGCAGTTTAAAATTCTGGTTAAGCATAAGGTTGGGGATTTTATACCAAGTCTAAACCCTAATGAATTATGTTTCCTATAATGCCTGTGAATCTACAGAGCTCCATTGTTGTTCAAAATCTATTAAGAACACGTCAGTGAGTCACACTGCTGCTGTGGGTGACATGTTTCTTCCTCATTACAAAATGTGGCGCTGGTATTGTTTAGTAAGTGTGAGAACGGCCATCATGTTGTTCAGTTAGTGAGGTGATGATCAGCTAAGAAATAAACCAGCAGCTCCAACCTGAGGATCTGCTGGGTTGTGACCTGTTGATTGGTTCAAACTAGACCTTTGAAATACACCAATGTGGGCTCTGGGAAATTTATTAGCATTTTTGTTTTGTTTTTGTTCTCACCATCATTAATTTCTGAGGTTTTATCTGCAGACCAACTATTTGGCAGATTATTCAATAACGATAACAGTTGTTAGAGCTCAACACAAACAATAAGTAGCAGGTGTTGTAATGGTCTCGTTTCAGTTTGAAGTTTTGTCACTGAGAAATAATTGTTTAATATTTCAGGTCATTTGCTGCAGTATGTTGCAGCTGCAGGGTGGCATATTATGTTTCGTGTGAAGCTGCTGTAATTTAGACTTTCCTCGCCTCCAGCTCCAAGCAGAGAATCACAGAGGAGCAGAGGCTTTGTGACGGATTCACAATCGGAAAACAGCAGCGTTTTAGTCCAGGGCTGTAAAACCTGGATCACCTCTCCCCTCTCCCCCTCTCCATGTAGAACCAGTTGGTATGTGCAGTTTGCCTTGATTTCTGGCATTTTCTATGTAACTGTACAAATCTGTCGTAGATACTACGTTTGATTATCCTAAAACGTGTCCTGCTAACAGATATCATATTTATTAAAACCTGAGGTCATGTTCCACTGTTTTTATTTCACGCAATCCCACGTGCACCGTCTAGCTGAAACAATTCCTGCAAAAAACATGGAGACAAATGCACAAATTAAAATGGAAGGAAAGAAGGAGCAAATGTATTTGTATTAGGAATTTCCCCATCCATTGGTTTAGAGTCTGATGCCTTTAATATCGGCTGATCGGCTGATATCTCTGTATTTTTCATACAGTCGTTTTGATCCAAATATTAGAGGCAAAATATTAAGTTAAGCAGGTTACAGGGTATCAGCCAAAACTGTTGTTCTGGATGAAATGACTGTGTAATCGTGCTGTTAGCATTTCAGTGGTATCTTCAGTTTGAAATGTCAGGCCTTGCATTAGCAAATGTGTGTGAGAAAGGGGCCACAAACAACCAGCTGAAGTGTGTGTGTGTGTGTGTGTGTGTGTTTGTGTGTGTGTGTGTGTGTGTGTGTGTGTGTGTGTGTGCAGAGTAGCCCAAGATTCACACACCTTTCTAGTTAATGGATTGTTAAAAAATATTTAGTAGGTTGTATGGTGGATATTAAAACTCCAAAGTGTAAAAGTCAATGGAGTCAAACTGGGTCAGGGTTACTGTGTGTTGGCCAACTCCTTTGAAAATATGCCCGACTTGAAGCGCATACCAAGTATTGTATTGTGGTATCTCCAATTTGTACAAAACAAAACTTTAACTTAATAAATACATAAAACATATATAATTTAAAAAAATATTTTTATTTTAGACAAAACTTCTCTTGATCTCTATAAATGTTTGCCTTCTGTGATGGTTAAACCATTAATATCTTTCTGTTTTTGGAGTTATGGATACAAGCAGACAACATATTTAGACATTATTTCATGATACTTAATAGACAAAACAAATTCTTTGCTGAAGAGGAAGGAATTCATAGATCAATGGGTCCTGAAAACAGCTCAACTCATGTCTATAGTTAATTCTACATATTTAAACAAACACAAATGTTGTTTGCAAAACTTCAATGTAATGTCGACCGAAATAACTTGACCTAAAGCGCAAAAACCTGAACTGAAAGTTTCACCAGAGATGTGGGACCTGGAGTTGATGTGTCCTACACAGTGGGTTAGTGAACAAACACAGTCAGCATTTAATCAAATGTGGTCCTGTGTAAAACGAGGAGTTTTACAAACATTTGTTGAATTTTCCACATTTGAATGTTCCCACCTTCACACAGACCCAACCCGGGAAACTGTGGCTCAGGATCCAAAATGGCAGCTCACTGGTTCTGGACAGATACAGATTATTATATATGTCACAGACCTTTAAAGATGATGAGAGACGACGTGTTTTGGTCTCCTACCAACGACTGAGATGTGTCCACTGATAGAGGTGTGAAGCCCTCTGCTGGCTTTAAAGCCGTTTCCATTTGTTTGTGGAGGGGGAAAGCTAAAATGTAAAAACAGAACAAACTTCTCTGGGTGTCATGGGCCCGGGGCTCCTCGCACTTCCTCTTATGTGAAATCAAAGCAGCAGGTTTATTCATGCAGCAGCAGCAGCAGACACAGTATTGGCTTTCGGAGGTGCGCTCAATTCATTGTTCCAGACATGTCATCATCCACAAACGCTGGACAGAAGCCGCCAAACATGTCAATTTTATTTGATTTTTAAAGTTCAGTACGACACATCACACCCTCTGACTTCAGAAAGTCAAGTAAGGGGAAAAACGGTGCACCTAAGACAAATCAAGCGCTCCTCACCACACCTACGAGGTGAGAGCACAGTGTAAACTGAGCTGTAGGTTTAATAACAAGCTCCACATGAGGTTAACTTTTGCCAGGTGACCTGATGAATAATCTGTAAAACTCTGCTAGAGATTTCAGCTCCAATTATAGAAACAATAAGGGAAAACAATCTGTTTTCTGTGTTAGGACTGCATGTAACTGAAAATACCAGCTTTTGCAAAAATATTACAAATCGTAATAAAACATAGACATTTTGCATTCACTATTTTAACTTCGCAAATGCGTAAAGTCAACAAAGTGCCGTTGTTTGTTTAAATGCAAGTTGTATTTACAATGTAAACAATAACATTTCATCAAAGCAAATTTTTTCAGTTCTAGATTTTCCCTATGAATGTTGCACTGAATCAAGATATTAATTTGTTTGAACTAGTGCAGTAAAAGTGCATCCAAACGCCAGTTCACAAAGAAAACAATAATAGACGTGTTTTTTTAAATCTGACACTGATTTTTGTGCTTGAAATAAGTCAGTTTATGAAAGGTGTTAATCTACACTATGAAGTTGGCTTAATGACCACAAAACGCAGAGAAGCAAACGAGCAAATACTTTTACCACGAAATGCAAAACAGAAGCAACAGTAGTTAACTTAGCAGTGTGAGCCGAGGGTCTTATGGTCTCCAGCTGCATAATGACTGATTCAACCTGAATTTTTAAAATAGGGGCACCAAGAGTGTGTAGAGTGCAAATTAATTTTTATATTCAAGCCAATCAAGTAATGACTCCAAACAGGTCTGAAATATTCATACGTTGTTCGAACAGAGCAGGGAAGGGGACATCGTGCTCCTCGGGGGGCTGAAACCCTCCTTGTTTTCCAACTGTACCTGTGTTACACAGTGCTGCCGCAGCTTCTGATTAACTAAACACACCTGATCCAGGTAACCAGAGGTGTGTAATGCAGCTGTGAAACAGCAGGACCCTCAAGCAGCATGTCTTTCTTTTCCTTTACTGGAGCTTCCCAAAGAAATCAAATTGCTGTCAGAATCCTATGATTAGCATTTCTTTCCCGGTCTCTTACAGTACAAGGACAAACAGGCTGACCACCACAAAACAAGGGGGGGGGGGAATTGAATGCAAGCTAGTTCACACTGGTATTCATAATTTGTACTTTTGCTAAGTTAATTTGCCCTTTTTTAACTAATTGTTGCTTTGCTACATTCGTAGTTTAGAAATTAAAATCTACTATTGAAATGAGACAGTTTTAGAACACACACAGTCTCGCTAAACATTAAACCAGTGGCCACCAGCCATTCTGACTTGTGACCCCTCACAAGCTGGGCCCCTTCTCATGTTCCCGTTGTTAGCAGAGGCATTTTTGCCTCATCGGAACTTCGTTTTTTTTTTTTCTCCCATTCATCATCTCACGACCCCTCAGATGTATCTGCTGACCCTTTGGAGGAGCCCAAAGATTAGAATCCACTGGACTCAACTCTCCAACTGTAGTTTGAACCAGCGAGCTGCACTTTCCCAGTGAAGCTGTACATAAGTGGAGTTTGCATGAATGATACTTGTATGTAGTATCTTTACATTCGATCTACAGCTACTCTTACTCAAGTATAAGATAAAATAGAATTTCGTTCATTTGTGCAGAATTAAGACAAAAAGGCAACAATGAAAACAACTTTTCCTTCCACAAGCTGCTGCTGTAATGAAGTTTAATGAAGCTCCTTGGTGATTTTCGGTTAATTTGGACACATTTTAAACACGCATCTGACAAGTTCACCATATTTCTGCTCTGTCGTGCATTTAAAAACCAAGACCCACCTGCAGGAGAAAATTAAAACACTGCAAGTTACAAGTTTACTGCAAAGCCCCGTCTCCAAAAACATCCATCTCTTTTAAATCACATGAAATGGAGGCATAAACAGAAGTGAAAATGGGGGTTTTGCGTCAGCATCTCACATCACCTCTGTGCTCACGAAGCAGGACATGCGGTCTGAAAATGTTCATATCATAGAAAGAAAGGGGAGTTTATGAACCAGTGTCTATTAAGTACAACATTGTGTTCTGCTTCTAAAGAAACATGGATTGTGTCGTTTTTTGTCCGATTGGTCCGAGTTCTGTCAGGGGGTGAACAAACTGTGCACTTTCTTACACCTAATTTTTTGGAGATTTATTTCTCTGCCTCGCTAATGTAAAGTTGTTATTTTTGCACGTACCAAGGACTCAGGTAACAGCCTGTCCTTGTTTGTGAAGTACTGCCAGTTATTTCAGGGTTGTGTTATCTGTGATTTGTGTTATCACAGCTGCAGTTGTTAAATTGCCCGGTGGATCGACAGGAAATCGACGTGCAGCTATTTTGAGAATTAAATTATTGACATTTCTCGCCTATTTTCTCAGAATTGGAGAGGACATCTTTAGTTTCTTTCCTCTGACCAACAGAGACTTAAATAAGTTTCGGTTTAGGATGAATGAAAACCAGAGAGAAGAAACTGGAAGCACAGAGACTGAAGTTGTTTCACAGAAACAATTGATTCATCCATTAGTTGATAAACGGATGATTAGTTGGAGTTGTCTGCATTTGACAAGATACTTCGAAGTAATTTATTCTGAATATTTGCTGCTTTTCTCCATTTTAAATCATTGTACAGTAAATATGTTTGGGTTTAGTGCATTTAGACATTACACAGGCTGGATGATAAACAGTTGTAAAATAATAAAAATAAAAATCTCAAACACATCCAGCCATGTTTTAAGCCAATCATAACCTCTTGCTTATTGCTTTTAAACTGCCTAAAATACCGACCTGAGTCCAACACGTCACAATGACAAAGCAGTGCTGCAGAGCAGGAACAGTAGACATGTTGTTCTTGCACTTCCTGTTGTTGCTTCAAAGTAAAACTTGTTGCCAAAAGACATCTGAAGACATCACCCTGGGCTTTGGCAATTTGGGATTGTGGTTTTACCACAGTTAATTTTGATATAAATAATATTTTAGATGTTATTGACCAGTTGATTAATCGATTTAAAGGCAGATAATTAAAAAAGAAAAAAAAAAACAGACTTTGCTAATGAAAATACATTTTACATTTGTGTGTGTGTGTGTGTGTGTGTATAAATAAATGATATTACACCACTGCATAAATTTTTTTCTTTTTTTTTTTTTTTTTAATTGTGTTGTTAAGGGCGGATTCTGCATAGAGACGTAATTTGTGCATAGTAAATACAAGCAGTGATGTAATAACTCTCAAACACAGCTGCAGGTTTCTCTTATATCTGGCCTGAGAAGAGAAGTTGCATGACTTTCTGCTGTGTGTGTGTGTGTGTGTGTGTGTGTGTGTGTGTGTGTGTGTGTGTAGACCTCTGCAAATGTAATATTTGACCTTTGGTTACTATACACACATCGGTTGAACATTGATAAACACAATTGCAGAGATGCAGAAACAGCAGGAAACAGAAGTGAAAACCTATAATGAGGATCCTCTTTAATGCATTATAGATACTCAGTGATTAACTGCAGTTTATGGTTTTATGATGGCGGTCAGGCTCTGGACTGTACAACCCAGCTAAAAGAAAAGGTCCAACAGCAGAATACAGTTTATTAATCTACCCTTTATGGTAAGGGTGCACAGGCATTTTAAACAAATTGATCCAGACGCATGTGACTGTAACGAGGAAGCTGGTTGTTTGCAGAGTCACCTGTTTCATTTATTCACTTCTGAAATATTAAGACAAGTACACACACACACACAGACACACACAGAGGGATGATTTAGCATCATAATCTTCTTGATCATTTGTTGTCAATTTCCCAACACATATGAACATATTCGCAGAGGCTACAGAAATTAAAGGGTCTGAGCAGTTAAATTTTAACATTTCCTCTGCGAGTTGATTAATATATTACAATATCCTGCTCTGGATGCTGTTTATACATGTGAAAGTACTGCCTCACTGCAAGATGGTGCAACTTTTTCGTCAGAGGAGTTGATGCCAGAGGTGCAGAATTTGTGTCTTGAACACACCCATGTAGGGAGGACACGGTGAGAACACCCAGGCACTGAACTTGATATTTTAATCACTGAGGTGTTTTCTTGTTTCTTAATACACAAAGAAAGACAGTCCCATAGTTGTCACAATTTATTTGATACATTTTACTGTTGTTGTAATAAAATAAGGAGGTTACACTTTGTTAAGCCATCTTTATCTTGATTTGTGGGCTGGAGCATAAATAATGTGCATTAATACAAATGTATAACCATTAGCGCTGGACTTCACTTCACAGTTGCTTTCTCTTTGGCTCTGCCCTGTGACATTTATCCGCTGTCTCTAACCTTTTCAATGCCAGAGTCTGACTGTTAAAATTACATGGGGGCATATTGGTCCACAAACTCTTCTCATCATGATGTGTTTGTTGTGCTCTCTTGTCGTCCCATCAGTGGTTGGGTGCTCCCTCCTGCCAGCGGGGCAGCTACGCCTTCTACAAGTCGGTGAGCAGCAGAGCCGAACCCAACGGTCCTGTCAAGGTGTGGAAGCTTGGGGAGTTTTACTTCATCCGCTGTGGTCCGCAGGATCCTGTGTGCATCGCTGAGGTGAGATACCTCAAGTTTTATAGATGCTGTAATCATGTTTATAGCTCAATGAATGAAGGACCATCAGTAAATCTGACAGAAACAAGAATGAACACGGAGAAGTCTCTGCCTTAAAACAGACTTTTGGACTTTTACAGGCATCATGTTTAAATTGTTAATTTTTCAGGTCACTCAAGGTCACTGTAAAAAGAAGCAACAATCAGTAAGTAAAAGTATAAAAAGAGCACAAGAACTATGAATAACATTACCTTATAGCCTAACTAAGTAAAAGTGGGAAATCACAGAGAATAAGCCATTTTAAACTGAGTTTTAAATCCTAATTTAAATGAGGATAAAGAATCAGGCCTAGAACACATGGTAGTCAAATGTGCAGTGGGTGTAGAAAGAAGACCCATAGTGGAAGAACGAAGAGTACACGAAGGGGCATATGACTGTAGGAGCTCTGAAAGGTAAAGTGGTGCAAGGTTGTGAAGGGCTTTAAAAGTAAGGAGTCAATACAATATTTCATGGGAAGTCAGTGAAGCAGTTGAAGAGTGGGGGTGACATGTTGTGTTACGGGAGTCTGGATTATAATATGAGAACCAGAGTTCTGAACCAGTTGAAGTTTATAGAGTAGTTTGTGTGAAATACCAGATAATAGAACATTGCAGTAGTCAAGACAGGAAGTGACCAGAAAGTGGATAAGGACAGAAGTGTTAGAGCAGGACGTAGGCGAGTAATGTTACGAAGATGGAAGTAACATGTTTTTGTGGGTCTATTGACATGGGGTGCAAAAGATAAGGTGCTATCAGAGAGAACACCCAAGTTCCTAATCTGTGGGGAAGGAAAAACCCATCAATGGGACGGGAGAAAGTCTCAGACTTTGACCGGGTGGATGCCTATCAGAAGAAACTCAGTCTTGTTTCAATTAAGCTGAAGAAGGTTTAAAGTAAAACACAGTTCTTTTTCATATAAACAGTTGGTGAGACAGGTAGGTGGGACAGCAGAGTCAGGCTTGGTGGATATATAAAGTTGTGTATCATCTGCATAGCAGCAGACGTGAATACAATATTCCTTCAAAACATGCCCAAGAGGGAGGAGATTAATTAAAAACGAGTGGGCCGAGAACAGAGCCTTGTGGAACACCGATAGTGACAGGACAGGGCTGTGAATAAAATGTTTAGTTTTAGAAAATGGGTACGATCCGAGAGGTATGAAGTAAACCAGACAAGAGGAGTGTCGGTATCAAATAGCTGCTAGGCTGTTTTGCATAGGATGTTATGCAAAACCGTGTCAAAAGCTGTGCTCAAATCAAGCAGGACCAAGATGGTTTAGAGTCCAGCAGCCATTAACAGATCTTTGGAAACCTTAACAAAGACGGTTTTGAGCAGAAACCTGTGATGCAACTACTTTTTCCAAAATTTGGTGCTTGTAGAAGTGTGAAAGGTGTCTCTGCTCGTGATGCACCTACTGAAAATTAACTGGTGCAGCTTCCTTTCTCTGTTTCACAGCTGCCGTTTCATTCAAAAGCAACATGTTTTTATATGGACTGTAAGTAGGTCTGGGCCTGCACATTTTAGGTTTGTGTCTTACAACTTTATACAATCAAGTATAAAGTGTTAAATTAACAAGTTGGATCTAAATATGTCGAGTTTTCAGTATGAACACAACAAATGCGAAATGGAGACTTAATTACTTTACTCTGCAATGATTTACTGGTATAAGCCTGTAAATGACAGAGGTGGGATTAAACTACTCACAGCGAGGTCACACAGAACAAAAGCTGGTAAAACTGTGCAAAGCACGAAGACCTCATCAATGACATCATCGGGGTTCAGCTCCCACAGAGCCACAGTAGACAATATAGAACAGTGAAGAATAAGCTGATTTTCTTTTACACTTATGTAAAATTATTCACGTGCCCCTTTTTCACCTAAACTGAATCTACACACTGAAATTAGATGCTGCACATCTAAAGCTCCTGCTTTCCTGCCCTATAGATGACTAATGGTATGTTTTATTGAGTGCAAGTCACGGCCAGGCTAAATTTAGTCAATTTAGGTCGCAAGCAGAAAAAGTAAGGACGTGTGTTAATGAGATCACGGTGGATTTGGGCTGAAGGTGTTGTATTGACAGTTATTGTAATTGCTCAAATGATAAAAATACAAATTCTGTCTCAGTAAATAAGACTTGTTATAAACCATCAGCTCTTGGTTGGTTTGACTGTCGACTTACTGAGCAATGATGATGTGATAAAGCCCTGATGACTCAACAAGCATGTACGGGTAATTCTACAGCATTGTACTTTTATTGTACAAATATATGAGGAAGTTTTGCATTTTAACACTAAATTATTGCATCACTTTTCAGTGCAAAAGCAGAACATCATCATTTTATAACGTTTGAGTAAATTTTGGTATATTTAACTTGTATTTGTGATGAGTTTCCATCTATTTATCTGACATTTCTTCTGACCTTAAGTCATCTTGTAAACAAATCATATTTCCAACAGACACTAAAACAAACAATAAAGTGCTTCTAATCACAGGTAGTGTTCATCAGTCGGCAGTAAGACCAGCTAGTTCGCTTTGCTGTAGACCTCTTCCATTAAAAGCCAGATACCCTGCTCCACTGGGTGACGTGTTGCCCCAGAAACTCTGCACAGCTCAAAATGTTTTGGTGGTTTTAGAGTCACCTTTTTAAAGCACATGCACCAACTGACCACCAATTAAATATCATCACCATCATCTGATCAAAGCTGACAAATCCTGAGCGTTTCTATCATAAAGTTTTAGTTTTTACACTGAATTACTTTAAAGATATGAATTTCTTGAATTGAATGAATTTCTATGCATCTCCATGTGCAATCTGTCTTTTTCCTGCTGTCACAATCTTTGTCCTGCACATGCTCACGTGTACACGAGCATCGGGTTGTTTCTTATCATCAACCTGCAGAAAGTGTTTCCTGTTTGCTGAAGTGCGTGTTAACACACAGATTTATCAGCAGCGCGCTTCACACAAAACATCACTTTGTGAGACGCCCGTTGTGATGTCAGTGTGTTATGTTTGAGGTATTTACATGACTGTGTGTCCTCCTTCATGTGCAGGTGACCTTACTGTGGGAGGACCAGGCACGACACCACCTGCTGGCCAGCGCCAGGCTCTACTTCTTACCCGAGGACACACCAAAGGGCCGGACTAGGGAGCATGGAGAGGTGGGTCAAAGTTCATGCGGAGACTGCTTCACTCAGTCTCTCCATGAATTTGCAACTTTGCAATTGCAAACATGTTTTGATGTTTTAAAAAATAATTGGGGGGGTTGTTGTGAAATCAGCCATTTTAGCTGTGACGATCACAAAAAAATGTGAAAACCTGCAGGTGCTGCTTACTTCACTCATATAAATATATGACTAGTTTGGCCATAAGACTAATAATAAATGTGCGGTGGGGTTTGAACCAACAACTTTGAGATTGGTGGACAACCGCTCTACCTTCCTGCACCACAGTCTCCCAAAATAAGCAATCAAAATTAATCAAATGTCAATGTAGGCCTTTATAAACTAAGCGTGGGAGAAATCAAGGTTTCAATATTTATATAAGAATTAAAAATAAATTATCCTCAATTGTGTAATTTTGTGGGGGTTTTTTTTAAATATTTTTTATTGTAATCTATTAAAGTGAGAAAATTACTGCCCACAAAACCAGAGAGTGAGATAAAGAGCAGGTAAAAAAAAAAAGTTTTAATGATAAACTTATATTTCACAGGCCAATTGATCCCAAATAGCGAAAAGCCTGTTTCACAAATGAATTCTGCAGCTTTAAACAGCGACATGAGATCAGTGAGAATAAGGGGCCTTTGAACGTTGCACAGTAAGATCCAGACATGGAGCCCAGACGATGACAATGTGAATTTAACAAATTCATTTTAACATGAAAAAGGAAAATATGTCTTGTGTAAATCTATTTGCTGATTTTTTGTTTTGTTTTGTTTTTGATTTTACAGATATAAGTAAATAGCATATGTATTTATGCATATTGTTTTATTGGTTGTAAGATAAAACTCTCGTTGATTCTATAAAAATATGTTGTGTACATGCCTACACAACTACACCACGAATGAATGAAGCTGCCTCTCTGTGTCGCTAATTATAAACAAGAAAAACTAGTTTTGCTGTGGAAGTATTAAAACTAAATGGAGCATAAAAAATGAGTTTCAACTCTACTTAATACAGACATTTACATAAAATTTGTTTTACACTCAGTGTGACAGTTGTTCACTCAGAGAGTTATTCATATTGGCTTATAGCTCAATTTCAATTTCAAGTGACTATTAACCAAGTAGGTAAAAACTATCTCAAAGTAATTTCAAAATACACTTAAAAGTAAGAAAAATCTATATATTTCTGTATTACCATATTGCTGCATTAGTATGTACATCCTTTTTAATTTGGCAGCTGTAGCTTTCAATTAACTCTCCAGAGAACAAGGTCTAACCTCTAATAATGCACCATTTTATTATCTTCCATCACTAATATGCATAGAAAGTAAAATGCAGTGGGAACAAACCATTCACCACTAAAATATGGATCAGTAGAGTAAAATATATATATTAGAATACTGAGGTTAAGCATAAAGAGTTCAATTCAATAATTTTTCCTCTTTCTAACATTAGACTTATAATATGTCTAATCATTTGTCTAATCATGGTTAATTCCCATTGTCACTGCACATTTGATCCTTGTAAAATGCATCAAACTCAACAATGTAAAACATAGTTGATTCTTTAATGAGAACTTGGATTTGCATTGTTTGATGACCAAACTAATTAAAAATCTAATTTCTATAAGACCATATGTAAAATCGGTTAATGTTGGAAGAACAAACAGTATTTTCACAGGAGTAGACAATTTAATTTTACATTACATTTTCTTTAATGTAAATACTATGACTCGTCTGAAAACAAATTTTCCACATTTCAAACCCAGAGATTCCACTGCCAACGTCTGTCCACATGCGTTTCAGTTTTCCTAGATTAAACATTAGGAAATAAAATCAGGTCATTAAACAATGAAACAAAGTTAATGAGCTGATTTTTAAGTTGGTGTAATGTCTAATGATAAATCATCATCATGTTTCATTTGTCCCTGATGCAGCCTGTGAGAGATTTGAAAGGGAGTTTTCTTCCTTCAGATTAATTGAATAAATCTCCGTTTGAAGCACCAGGTACCAAATGTTGCAGGGGTTTGCAGCTCTTTATGTAAATGTGCTGCAAATCACCTCTGCCTGATTGAAGGGGGGGAAATGCTGCATTGAAAATCATATTTCATTTTAAGCAGAGAAGGTTACAAGTAAAATGTGCTTCTGTGGTTGTTACTTCAGTAACTGTTGTCGATGAATTTAGTTTTAAAGAATAACTTTGGTCATTTTTAATCATTTAATCATACAATTCCCTGTAATTTATTTAATAGTTTGCAGGTCTCACCTGCTGAACCAAAGATTTACAGAGAAAATCACCATTATAGAAGAGACACGTGAGACTGTCTGAATTATACAGTTATTTCTATATTTCAATTTTTTTGTTTGGTTTTGTTTTTAATAGCTCCAAGCCTCCAAAAGCTTGGAAATCAATGCTTTAAATGTTATATTGTGTTTCAATCTTAAGAATGTGTATATAGAATATATAATTTTTCTCTTTGACATGTAGCTGGGTATAATTACCATAATGTTTAAACGCTGAAGTACACACATACACACAAGGTCATTAAGTGCATGACTCAGCTACTTTACTCAGGTTACCTTTGTGACTTTACACATAAGACTAATGTAAAATACATGGGGTGCATTTCTGACCATTTTTTTAAAAAGTCAATGTGAATTTCCACATCAAAATATTTCGGCTTTCAATGTATTGATTCATGAGTCATGAGGTTCCAACAGTTCCTGTACGTCCTCATGGTTGATGTGTTTGAACCTAAGCTGACCAGCAGGAATACTAGGAGACCTCAGCTGTGTCAAACTGTGACTCAGACGTTTACACTGTGCATGTGATAAATGTTTTAGGTCAAATAAATTGAAACAACCAAGACTATGGATGTAAATGAGCTGTGGTTGATCTAATTGGGATAAAGTGCTGGTACAGAATGACAGGCTGCCCTGCTCATCTGCATAAGGTCTCTGCTGTTCCTCTACTCTGAATGTTCTCAAAGATAAGACACTTTTTAGAAATGGACATGTGTCTTCATCCTATAAGTGGAAGTTGCTTTGTAAAACATCAGGTGAATGAACATGAACTTGGCATTTTTCCACTCAAATTTGGCACATAACACAAAATGACGCCAACTCCCCAAAGGTCTTTCTTCAAGAACCATATTTAAGAAGAATAGTCGAAAGCCGTCACGTTGAATTTCAGCTTGTGAGCTCAGCAGTAGAGCAGTGCTGCCTCACCTCTGTGAGTGTGACTGGACGTTGATTTGGGTTTGCCGGCTTGTGGATTAGCAGATCTCGCACAGAGCCACTGGAAAACTGTTTGTCGATTTATTGTTAGTAGTTTTTTTCTAGTGTGCTTTAAATTTCTCCAGGTAATTTTATCTGAATCTCTTCCCATCTCCATCAAACTTTAAAGGTTAAAACAAAGCTTTTAGCCGAACAAGATCTGCAAGTAACTCTATCCAGCTGCTGTAGCAGGCACAAACGGATCATGTGGATCACAAGATGGCTCCAGAGAGTGACTATTGCTAAAACAAGAAGATTTGTGTACAGGGCAGCTGTTCAGTGAAATGATTCTCCATAGTTTTTTTTTTTTTTTTTTTTATGACTGATTAAAACTGTTTATTTTTGAGACACAAATACACTTTGGAAGTAGATGGCATGAGAAATAAGTTGATATACTGATTTATATATTTTTTGAGAATAGTTTCTCTGCCATAAAAGGCAGTAAAATAAAACAAATCCAGAAGAAGCCAAAAAGAGAATAATAAAAAATAATGGAAACTATGAGAAGAAAGAAAATGACGTAGCTTATCAGGTGGCTTTTGCCTCAGAGTTTGATTAAGATTTAGGAAATGTTGTGCAATCGCACTGGAATGCAAATACTCCGGAACCTTCTCCACGCACAATGGAGTCAGTAATTGAAATGACCTAAATGTAAATTCATCAGAGTCATGACACCTGCCGGCACAAAGTCTAAACAATAACTTATTTTATTTTTAAAAAATACATCTACAGAATCACTTTTTATAAAAGCACTTTGTTTGATTTGGTTAAGTCTTATCTGACACTCTGCAGGTTCTTTTTGTGTCCTCACGTAAGTGTGTAGGCTTCACCACAAACCAGTGGGGACATTTTCTTCTTCTAGGGAGCTGACACACCTGTTCTGTTTACCTGCACATGTGACTGTGAGGGAGCAGCTTTGCATATTATGTTATGACGTTTTTAACTCTTAATATTAGAATTATTTCTGTTCTGGCTCAGTCTGGGTTTGATTAGGCAACTGTTGTTTTCCTCTTCATCACTTTGAGAGGTTTGTGAGTCACTGTGACCTCATCTCCATCCTATGTCTCAGAAATGCCCAGAGAGAATTTCATCACATTTGGACTCATGGATGTAGTGATTAGAACAACAATCTGGACAAACGTGTGTAAAACCAGAATTAACCAAGCATTTGTCATATAGGAAATTATCGGTTTGGTTACTTGTTGTGTTTTTGTGCCAGAAAACAGGAATTTAATAAAGCTGGTCACACAAACTAGTTCGGACAAAAAACAGCAGAAAATCCTCAGAATGGCTCATTTTTGTGTGTGTGTGTGTAGGATGAGGTTTTGGCAGTGTCCAGGAAGATGGTGGTTCGGGTGGATGACCTAGTGAAATGGTCGTGTGCCGGGCCGGCAGGTTGGAGAAGCAGCCAAAAGCCGCCGCCCTGCGGGACCAATGGCCTCCACAAACCTCCACAAGGTGCAGATGTTAACAGCAGCAGCAACACACTAGATAAGAGCAGCGAGCCGACCAGACACAAAACCGAGAGTAAGAAACCGTGGAAAACACTTGAGACCTCAGAGCCGACACTCCCCCCAGACTGGCGTGTGGTTCATGTTGTGTATTTTCTTAAACTCTTTCTCAGATGGCTTGGTGGAGCATCAGGGCATCAAAGTGCTCAGCTACCCACAGTACTGCCGCTTCCGCTCTCTGCAAAGACGAATCCAGGACGGAGCGAGGGGACAGGGGCTGCAGGACCCCCACCTGCTGGCCCTGGGAGCCATTCGAGCGCTGCCCAACGCCAGAGTCATGTACTGCAGGGACACGTTCAACCACCCGACACTGGAGAGCAGTGCCAGCTTCTCCTGGCAGTTCAGTGAGTCCAACCAGAAACCAGACCACGATCCAGGTTTTTCTTATGCTTTGTGGCCACTTTATTAGGTACACATCTACATTCCAATGCAACCGCTCTGCCACATATTCTGCCTTCATGAAGGAGAATTTAGACCACATTCATTTCAGCTTGGGTACCTACTAAACAACCAGTAGAGTTTGTTGTCCAGATATCTAAAAGAAAACATTTGACCTACTTAAGTTTGTCTTTCTAGTTTAGTATCGGTTGGTTATTTATAAAGAATGAAGTTTACCGGCGTCAGATTTAGACGTGATTGGTGAAAATGACGCATAACAAAACTTTCAAACTAAAAGAAGGAATCAGTATCCATCACTTGGTGCATCGTGGTGTCATTAACATTTGTGCAGACGTTCATAGTCCCCAGAGGATGAATCCACAACTTTTAGTGATCTGATATACATCTACGCACCAATGAAATTTTGTCGTTTTTGTTTTTTTCTACAGGGTGTCCGTCTCTTAGTCTCAGAGGACGACCTCGCAAGAGGAGAGGCCGTGATGGCAAAGACTCCCCTAACTCAAGCCAATCAGAGTCCTGGATCGATAGGATGAAGGTTTGTTCTTTACAATGTCTTAACACCAACATTGTAATTTGGTTTAGGAAATTGATGAAGTTGGGGGGGGGGGGGGCTGTCGGACTATGTAATATGAGCCTTAACCATCAGGTCTCTAAGTTGAGTCATATGTAAGATAATGAAGAAACTGCAGTCAGTTCATGAGGACAAACATTCAAAGAGTTTGTAGTTTTCACCACGGACATGTTCTCTGCTACCTTGATTAGAGAAAGCAGGTTTCCCGGTGACATGACCGTTTTCTCCAGATAGTCGACTGTAACGGGGGGTTACTGAAGCCTGTGTGTGTGTGTGTGTGTGTGTGTTTGTGTGTGTGTGTGTTTCCCTCAGGAGAATGTGATGGGCAGCGTGGAGGTCGGCTGTGAGGCCAACTGGCTTCCTCACCCTGAGGAGCAGCTGTTTCTGGATCAGCTTTATGGCTTCATGGAGCGTCACGGCTCCCCCATACATAAAGTCCCCAACCTCGGCTTCAAGAAGAGTGGGTCTCTTTCTTCTTTGTCCTTCTGTGTCTGTTTTGAGTCTTTCTGTCTTCCTGTCTGGGTTTGTTTGTCCCTTTTTACTCTTTCTGTGTTGTTGTTCATCTCCCCTTCTTTCTGTTCTCTTCTGTGTTGTCTCTGTTGTCTGTCTTCCTCACCCTCTTTGTGTCTTGTCATCTTTCTTTCTATGTCTTATGTCTCATTGTCCGTCTTTGTCTACCACTATTGTTCTATCTGTCTTCCTTCTGTTCAATGTCCCATCTCATCATGTCCTCTTTCTTTACTGTTGTAATATTTTCCTGTCCTCCTTTTAGTTTCTGGTGGTGAATGTAACAGAAGGAGACAGGATCCAAATAATAGTTTTTAAAGTTGGAGGCACTAAAAGTTTGAATATGTAAATGTATAAAATGATCAAGTGAGTTGTGGTTCTGCTCTCTTAATGCCCCCCAGGTTCATTATAATTTTAATCAGATCAGTGTATTATGACTAAAACATCGGGCAAACCCAGAGTGTACAGCTGTTTTATTTGTAAAAGCAGGAGAGAACATCAAGGACATTTATTAGAAGGTATTTGTTTAGTCCATTAACCTACCAAGTGTTTTATTTCAGAATTACAACCTGATTTGCACATCTATCTGCTCTGCATGTCACATTTGCATATCCGAACTCCTGATTTTGAGTGTGTGTGTGTGTGTGTGTGTGTGTTTTCTCTCTGCTCAGTTGACCTGTTCCTCATGTACTCTGTGGTTAAACGGCTCGGAGGCTACAATAAGGTGAGTCCCTTCTGTTAATTTAGCTCAGTCAACCTTTACTTAACTTTAATTTGACCTGTTGATGATGTGTTTTGCTTTTCTTGTAGAGATGATACATAGGAGGATTGAAAACACTTTTGTCTGACAACTATTAAGCTACTAAAGGCAACCGTGAGCTTAGCTTAGCAAAAAAACGAGCTGAACTGGCTACTGTCCACTCAATGTCATTTTGGGAGGGCTCGGACCCCTAGGTAGGAAACCACTAGAACTAATGACTGTAAGTCTACCTCAGAGTAACTCCATCTAGAGCACCAACAATCAGATAATGTCAAATACTAGTACGCAGAAGTACTTTTAATACTTCGAACACATTTGCTGTATTAGTACTATTAGTACTTGTAAGATCAACTTATGTCAGATTTTAAAGACAAAAATAAATCAATCGTAAATTGGCTTGTCCCTTCAGGGGTCGCCACACCGGAATGTGTTCCGCACGTTGATTTGGCGTCAGTTTTTACACCAGATGCCCTTTCTGGCGAAGCCCTTCCACCAGGGTGGACCTTGGTGGCTGGGCGGCGCCACACCTTGTGGGGTGGGATTCGAACCCGCTGCCCAACTGCAACTGCAGCCCAACCTAATGCTCTACCACGCATCCACCAGTCAAAACATTCACTTTTAATGGAGTTTAAGTGATGACTACTTCCTCCATCTCCGGTCATTCCTCAGCAGATTACAGTAAATAAATACACAACAAAATTAAAGTTAATGAAAAGAGGCAGATGGGACTAAAGCGGGTTGTACAGTTGGAGCTCAGCACTACTGTTTACAACAAAAGGCCTCTTCTGTTCTTCACTCCACCCACTGTACTGAACTGAGCCTTGTACCAAACAATACTGTATTATATAATGGGGTGTTACACCACTAATGGGACACTGTATAATGTATTTAATTGTTTCCCCACACACACACACACACACACACACCACTCTAGCTAACGCAACAAGCCATCACTTAAAAAAAAAAAATAAAAAAATGAGGTTCAGATAAATGTAATTATCATTCTAACCTCATACACTGTAGCTGCAGTAACACTTGATTTCACTCCTCATTTATTCTAACAAAGAACAGCTGCTGGTCATGAATTAATTTAGGCCAAACACATTGAACTCGACATGTGAAACTGCAATGCTTAGCTAGTTTAGGGGAGGTTGTGGGCTGCGTCTCTTTTATTCTGTAGTCGATGATGTCCAGGCTCTTATTCATTTGGATCGCTGCATATCGTTGCTTATATGTACATGTACTGTGCTGGGTAGAAGTTTAAATGCTGTAGATATTTATATTCTAATACCAGAGAGACGGGTGTCTGCTCAGTACCACTGAGTTAAAAAACGAATCATTACAATGAAAACCCTCATGATTACTCTGATAAATTGATCATATTATACAACATATGGCATATGTTTGTATTCTTTATTCATATTTCTCATTGTATCCTGTTGCACATCATTAGTAACAGGTCAATATCTTAGCATGTAGATCATATATTTATACTTCACATTTTTAAATACGTGTTACCCACTGTTGAAGATTGACACTAATACAGTTTTGTTGTGCTCCCATAATGATCATAAAGTTCTTGATTAAATAATGCAAGTTTTTAATTTTCAATCAGTGAATACGTGGTTTTTCTCTGCAGTACAGTCGTCCTATTAGATCACAGCAGCCGGGTTACGTAACCTATAACAAGCCAGAATAAAGAAAACGCACATCGTTGCCAAACTGCAAATAGGCTACAAACAGGAGCAACGTCAGATTTTTACACAACACAAGGAAATTGTGTCAATCGGACGTCATAAGAGTTGCTAGATGGACACTCATTGAATTCAGAACATCCCTATTTAGAGCTGCTCAGCAGAACACGGCAGGTCAGCAGAGCAAAGTGTTTCCTTCCTTGCTGATAGTAGTAGAAATATCAATATTTATCATTTTGATACTCTTGGCCAGCCCTGCAGATTGGTATTACCCTTATTCTGCAGCTCGACACTGAGCCCAAACGGACGTCCTACGTGCAAACAAAGAAAAAAAACAGAGATAGAGATAAGACGACGTGAGGCTCAGGGCTTTGTGGGGGGGCCACACCACCTGTTGCAGCTCGTTTCTCTAGTGTTCACTTTAGGACGTACTGCACATGATAAAGTTTTTCATTTCCTGTTGTTTATTTCCTGAGCACAGAATAGCTTTGTTTCTGGCCTTTATTTCTCTGTGCAGTGTGTGTTGTTGAAGTGCACACTGATGCCTGAGCAGGCCAACCTGGCTGCCATAGGTTTCTCTATTCGTCTGTGGGAATTAAAACAGCTCTTGTTACTCACTATATATCAAGTGACACTTGCATGAGCCTCTCTCAGCTTCCCCCTATAGAACTTCTTTTAAAATCTCTGTAGCGCAGCTTCAGTTTACACAGTCAGAGAACAGAACTGCAGCACAGGCCTCAGCACCTGAAATTTAACTTGAACCCCATTTTGCTTGAACATTTCTCTCTCCCAAATTCCAATCTTTACCATGTATAGAGCCGCTGGTCAGGGCTCACAGTTCACTCCTAAGACCCATAATGTCTTTTTCACCAGCTTCAACTTAACTTTTGCTTGGAGAAACTTATGAAGACACAACAGGGGTTTCAGATGCAGCGGAGAGTCACATAATGGAAACTATGTCGACATGAAGGGTGTAAACACTATGTAACACACTACAGTGAAACTCTTTAATGAAACACTTTAAAATGGGACCAGAATTAACAGTAACGGTAAAATCTGATCTGATCAACTGTAGCCTGTTGCAGTTGTTCTCCTTTGCTTTTCATTTCTTCGTCCTTTTTCATATTTTTGGTGTAGTGTTTTATCCAGTTTGTTTTGTAAAGCTTACCGTCTCTGATCATGCGGTTGGAGGCAGCCGCTCATTTGTTTACGGTCGGGAACAGTCGATCGGGCTGCAGCAGACCAGCTCTGTGGATTTAAATTTCGTTCGGACATTCCAGACCCAACATCCCAACGCCATCTTTATGATCTCAGGTGACTTTAATCATGCAACCCTCTCCAAGACCCTCCACACCTTCACACAATATGTGGACACCACACCAGGGGGGAGAATACACTGGACCTGATGTTCTCAAATGTTAAAGCTCTTCTGCCCCCCCCTCCCCCTTGGGCAGGTCGGACCACAACCTGATCCACCGCATACCTGTGTACAAGCCCCTGGTTCAAAGGCAGCCCCTTAGGAGGGCTGGTTCTGTTCTGGGGGAGAAGCTGGACCCTCTGCATGTTGTGGCTGAGAGGAGAATGTCGTCCAAACTCCTCTCAATGCTGGACAATCCCTCCCACCCAGTCCACTGTGAGCTGGCTGCACAGAGGAGCACTTTTAGCCAGAGACTGATCACAGTCAAGTGATCCACAGAACAACACAGGAGATTCTTTCTCCCAGTGACCAATAAACTGTTCAGCTCATCCCACAAATTGACAATTATTATTGTTTTTATTTCATTTAATATTTTTATTTAATTTATTTTTGCTGATGACGGTGGCTCAGTTGATTGACTGGCTGCCAACTGACATTAAGGTTGGATCGGGTTCAGTGTCCCTGGCCAGACACTAAAACCCCCCCAACAGCCCCTCCCCAGCTGGGCAGCGCCGGTCCGAAGCCTGGTTGAAATTTGGGAGGGTTACGGGAGGAAGGGCATCCGGCGTAAAAACTCCGCTATATCAACATGCAGACAAATGATCAACTGCGACGACCCTGAACCCACAGGATAAACCGAAAGGACAAAAGAATTTTGTCTTACTTATTGGTTTTTCTCACTTATTGACCAGTAGTTTGTACTTGTTTGTTGTCTTGGCTTAGTGGAAGTTCTTTTACTTTCCCTCTACTTTCATGCGGAGAGCAGCTGTAACAAGCCAACACAATTTCCCTATTGGATCAAAGACTATTTGAATGCAGCTCTTAAAACCTTCTAAAGAATGATAGTGTAACATTTAATTTTTATCCTATTCGAATGATATTACTGACTTGCACCTTGAATTCAGGGGGGATTTGGGCTGTGTGATATGATGGCATACGTTCAATGTGATGATAGGAAAAATCTATCGGTTTATTTAATGCTCCTTTGTTTAAATCAATGCGTTGTACGTTTGACGGGACAGATGCAGTAGTGCACCAACGCAGAAAACTGTCAGTGAAGCTGACACAGAAAAGTAAGCAAAACAAAAAATGTCATCTACTTGTGGAACAGCGTTACGAAACTCCATAATGAGGAAATGTCACAGAGATTAAGCTCATATATGAAATCATAGTTTAATTTCTTGTTGTACTACTTAACATTAGCCATCAACGCAGCTTCAGCTGCTGAGACGCCTACAGCAACGTTTAGGGTGGAATGTTTTCTGATGCCGCTATTTGAGATCTATTACAACTGGATTGTGTAAATCTTTCTCGTCCCTTGTAGAAAAATAGTGGCAAAGCCTGCAGCCTCAGTGCTCCGGCAGCCCTGCACCCGGTCTGATGAGTCCAGATCAGACTAACACCACAACCACCAAGTCAAGAGTCATGTCATACAGCACGAAGATAATCTACCAACAAAACGTGCTGTGCATTTTATGACATGGTTAAATGAAAATTCACCAAGATTCTAAGTAGAAAATTAATCAAATATATCAAGTATATAACTAAAATTGTAATAAAAAAGCTTTCTTCCCAAGTTGTAATTTGATTGAATTAATTGAAAATATGTAAGCAGGATTTTTACTACATTAGGAATTTTTTTGTGCGCTAGTGTGTTTTTCTGCCTTTGTGTGTCCCAGGTGACTTCGGACCGCCTCTGGAAAGTGGTTTATAACAAGCTGGGAGGATGCCCCGGCAGCACCAGTGCTGCTACCTGCACCAGGAGACACTACGAGAGGTCCAGTTACAATTATCCTGCAAAATATACACAAACTATTCAAGCTGAAGAAAAAAGTCTTATTGTGAAAAGTGCACTTTTTCAGCTTCTGAAACTGTGTGTGTGTTTGTGTCAATTCAGGCTTATGCTTCCTTACGAGGAGCATCTGAGGGCGGCAGGAGGAGGAGGAGGAGGAGGAGGAGGTGCAGAATTCAAAATCCCAGAGTCCCCCATTGCTCCCAAACCTAGAGGGATAAGAGGAAGGAAACCACTTCTACGAGGCAGAAAACCAGGACCCAAAGCCAAGGAGAAGAAGGCTGTAGCTCCTGCTCCACCTCCTCAAGCTGTAAGTGATACACCAACACTCAATTTACATCGTTTTCCTCCAGAAATCATTGGTTTGTGTTTTTGCCACCAGTAGCTTCTTGTATCAACCACAAGGGGGCACAAGCCAATGTCTTCTTGTGCCAGTCCCAAGTCTGGATACATTCAGTGGGTTGTGTCAGGAAGGGCATCCGACGTATGACACATGTCAAATTAAACATGCGAATCATGACAGCAACTGGTGACCTACAGGGTGCCGCGGGAAATTGGGCTACTGTTTGACAAAGAAGGAGGAAGGTGTGTTCGTAGGCAGGGTTCAAGTTGGTTTATCATGGGTTGGATAGGAAGAGAAATGGACTAGGAGTTATCCTGAAGAGGAGTTCATGAGGAATGTTCTAGAGGGGAAAGGAGAATCAGACAGGGTCATGAGTGAAGCTGGAAATCGAAGGTATTGTTCAATTATGTTCAATGTTAGTGGTTATGTAGAATGTGAGTTAGAAGAGAAGTAGTAGTTCAGGAGTGTATAGAGAGTAAGAAGATATCTAAGAAGAAGTGAGACACTGAGAGGACTGAAGACAGGAGTACAGGGAGATGCAGTGTAAGGTGAAGGTAGAGGTGGCAAAGGCCAAAAGAAGAGCATATGATTTAAATGCTGCGTTGGACAATAAGGAGGGAGAAGTGGGTTTGTACAGTGTGGTGAGACCAGAGATGTTGTTCGGCTTAGAGACAGTGGCACTGAAGAAAAGACAGGAGGCAGAGCTGGAGGTAGCAGAGCTTAAGATGTTGAGGTTCTCTGTGGGAGTGACGAGGATGGACAGGATCAGGTATGAGGACATCAGAGGGACAGATCATGTTAGATGTGTTGGAGATAAAGTCAGAGAGGCCAGATTGAAGTGGTTTGGACATGTTCAGAGGAGAAACTGTGAATATATCGGTAGAAGGATCCTGAGGTTGGAGCTGCCAGGCAGGAGGTCTAGAGGAAGAGCAAAGAGGAGATTTATGGATGCAGTGAGAGAAGAGGAAGCAGAGGACAGAGTTAGATGGAGACACATGATTCACTGTGGAGACCCCTGAAAGGGAACAGTCCAAAGGAAAAGAAGAAGACGAAGTATGTGGTATCAGGACTTGAAGAACTGAATACGTTTGAAAATAAACTTATGTTTTTTACATCGTAGATCAGCTTTGAAAATATTTCCAGATAAGGTTGAATTCACCTTGATTTAAAAACTGCCAACATCCTCACCAGCATACAAGCCGTCAAAGCTTAAACTCCTCGAGATTAAACAGAGCTACTGAGTGAGTTGAGAGACATGTCATGTTGTGGTTCTGTTGGCTGCTCTTTTTAAATGCAGTAGAGTTCAAAAGCCAGAATTCCCTACTCAGTCTGAACAAAAACTGTGTGTTATCAATTTTGTCGATGAAGATTTATTGCAGGACTGTTGTATTAGATTGAAATAGTTTTAGTTAGACGTACCTGTGTAAACTGCAGTAAGACTGAATACAAGTGAAACAGGACAACTGCTGACTGTCGCCTCCTCTTTAAGCAGACTGTGAACCCGAACGGCACCGTGGTGAAGAGAGGCAGAGGTCGGCCACCCGGCACTCGCAACAAGGCCACGCTGATCGCTCAGGCCAAGCTGCTGGCTCAGCAGCAGGCTAAAGCTAAAGCAGCAGCAGCAGCTGCAGCAGCGCCGTCGGTATCAGAGGCTCAGCAGCAGCAGAGTACTCTGCTTCCAGCCAAAGGCAGAGGTGGACCGACCCCGAGCAACACACACAGGGTAACACACCTCAAACCCACGTGAACAAACTTTGTATCTTATTAGCACTGATGATAAACCTCCATGAAGCCAAGTCATGGAAAAAAGTTAAACTGCAAACCACTAATTTAACATGGAGCTAGTTTGGCAGAATATAAACAAAGTAGTGGAGACACCCACTTTAAAATTCAAGGATTTTAGTTTGAACCCCTTCAAACAACACGAGTACCCACAACATTTCCATTGGGATGAATTAAGCATCTTATCTGTCCCTCTGTCTTTTATAAGACTGCAGTTGTAAGTGGGAAGAATGAAACATTACAATTACACCTACACGAGAAACATGAATCCAGGAGGAGACACATGTAGATTCTCTTCCCCTTCACCTACATTGTCCTGTGTTTAAAGTGCATTGAATACTTCCTATTTCTGAAAGGCCCA
Source organism: Channa argus (assembly GCF_033026475.1). Lineage (NCBI taxonomy): Eukaryota > Metazoa > Chordata > Actinopteri > Anabantiformes > Channidae > Channa > Channa argus. Next base: position 11,586,344 of record NC_090218.1, read on the forward strand.
AAAAAAGCACGCTGGGCTCCCCCTGCTGGTCCAATGGTTCAATGGTTCGAAATCCGGCAGAGACAAAACAATTTAAAGCTCCTGTGCGACTTTGTGGCTGAACCAGTTTGACATTTTGTCTGCAAAACTGGTGACACTTGCTCTGCCACTTTACATACTAACATCTAAAACATCTCAGTAATGATGATAATCGCGTTGAACAGTGTGTGTTTATTTAATATTAAATTAGTTATTAGTTATTAAATTAGTTATTAGTTATCTCCTGTTTTAACTGTTGATGGGGATTCAGCTCCAACTTGTGCTGCTGCATAGTGTTTCTGTGTAGTTGATTCGACATCTGATTTAGTAAAAGTGACATTTTCCGAACCAGAAAATTAGGAGGTTGAGTTTGTCCAGAAAACACAAATGACCTTAAGTTAAAGGGTCGTTGTAAGTACTAGTATTATGTACCATGTTACTCCCAACACTGATATTTAAACAATGATATATAAAAATTGTTATTATTATTATGTTATTGTAAATTGTTATTCTTACCTAAAACATGTTCCAGTGTGAAGAAAGGCTTGTATGAGACGTATAAACTACTCACAGATTTTCTTTATCAAAGAGTCAATTGTTATTTCTCATATATTAAGAATGAGAGTTTTTTTTTTTTTTTTTTTTTTTTTTTGGTACATCTGGTTTTTGCATGAGGTGCATTTGTCACATCTATGACTCCTTGACGTTCTTCTTTCCTTCCTTCCTGCAGCCCATCCATCCAGCCATCCAACCTGTCAACATGCCCCTCACCCCTGACCTGTCGCCCATGTCTGCCCACTTCCTTCCCTTCCAGCCCAAAACAAAGGAGCTGAAGTCTGACAGAGGAGAGGTTCCATCTCCGGGCTCTATACTCTCCACCCTTCCTCGCCACTTTGTCGGAGGGTCTCTGGGCGGCTTCAGCCCCATCAAAGGCGTGTGTCCAACGGATGTCTTCAGGAACATCAGCCTTCAGAGAGGCCTGGAGAGCCCGGCTTTGACGCCTCAAGACCAGACTCAGCAACATCCGACCATCTACACCCTCCAGCCTAAAAGCGTAAGCCCAGATACGCCTCATCCTAGTGGTGAGCATCATCAGCCACAGTCCCACCCATTCCACCAGAACCACAACCGATGCACAGGTTGTAATGGCGACGAGGGTGCCCAGAGAGGAGCCAATCGGGACGCCAGGATCCGGCCTCCTCTACCCCCTCTCAGAGTCCTGCCTCTGAACCTGGATTGCAGTGTTCAGGTGTGCCAGTTGATGAGAAGCCGCCGTCTGGACTCCTCTCAGTTACAGACCTTCACCCGCCGACTATCAGAGGCTCTGTCCCAGGACCTGAGCTCCAAGCCCCCCTGCTCTCCAGTGACCCCGCCGCCCGAACAGGCACTGCCGCTCAACCTCAGCAAACGCTTTATGGCAAAGAGACCCAGCACAGAGGGACCAGAACCGAGTCACACAACAATCAACGGGAACACAGACCAGCCGTTATCCAAGAAGCCCAGAACCAGCTGCACAGAGCAGGCCGAGGACTTCACCGTGGGGGGGAGGACCAACTCTGGAGCATGTGAAGGAGGACAAGATGTGGAGATGAAAAACCAGGAGGAGCCTGCAGACCTGAGTTCCCCCAGCAGGATCAGGGCCTTCTTGCTTGGTCTGCCTCCCTTCCAAGTGAAGCTCGAGGAGGATCTGAACGGGACAAGATTCATGAAATTTCTTCCTCCAGGGTCTGAGGGTGAAACACAGAGGACTGTGACAGAGAAAGGTGAGGGAGGAGTGGTAGCAAAGAAGGAAGTAAAGACGGAAGAAGAGGAGGTGATGGAGACAGAGCGATGTGAAACTGAGAGGAGAGATCCCACCCACTGCTCTGGTCCTGACTCAGCAGTCCTAAAGAGATCTGGGCCCTCAAACGCTGACACGCGCTGTTTTTAAGCATTAATCCCTCTGTTGATGTCAGCATTTAATGATCAAACCGTCAGGATGTTGAAGATTTGTTCCTTTTGGAATCCGGAAAGTCGTATCCAACGTGGGGCTTCGCGTTTGTTCTGGATGCTGGATGTCGACTCAGGTTTGAATCCTGAACACGTGGAGCAGGGATGTTTCTTTACTTCATCGTTGAGAACTTTTAAACTGACAACTTCGCTTTTTTTCACATTTTTGTCTCCAGTTATTTCCGGGTTTTTATGTTCTGTTACCTGTGGTTTCCGATGGCATCATTGATGGAACTTGAACGGAGGAACCACAGCACAGACTCATGACAATCACAAATCAGTTTCTCTTCCTTTCCCTGTTGATTTTTGTCTCACCCCACTTAAAAAAAGTGGGGTGAGTCAAGACTGTGACTGTGACAAACACTGCCATAACTCTTCATAACACTATTAACTCCACTATACGATGTTACGCATAAGATCCATTTTACTTAAAAATAAAAATGAATATTACTTATATGGGTGATGCTATGCATCGAGACTTCATTGTTAGCATCCAGAGTGTACTGTAGTTTAGTAGTTTAATTTTTAAATTGTACTCTGCTTCTGTAGAGAGAGAGAGTTATTTTCTGATAAAGCGTTTAGATGTTATTTGGAGCTCTAAGGAAGAAGCTCCTCAGTCTTCATATATGACTTGTTTCTATAGCTCTGCTTGTTAGCTGAAATTATATAAACTGTTCTTACACACATGTGCCTTAAATGGCCTGCGATCTGTTTCATCGCCGGCTTCAAACACATTTACTTAAAGAGATACCTTGATGTTGGGCCTTTGTAGCTGGCCCTCAGTCCTCAGGACGGCTCCTGTGGATACCTGAGGTTCTGTTACTTTAAGAAATGTCCACCCACACAACTATTGCAAAAAAATCCCCCCCTTTTTTTTTTATTATTATTATTCTGTTTTTTTTTTTTTAAACGTCTAAAATTGGTAAAATGTAAAGGCTTGAATCGGAGCTCGCTCAGCAGCCATCAGATGGCAGCTCTCGGTGTTTAATTTCCATTTTGTTCAGCCCTGCGAACGTGTTAACCACAGCTCGGAAAGTGGTGGTGTTAAGAGATCATCTGTGAACATGCAGCCCAAACATTCAGACTACCTCAGGTTCTTTTTATCTTTTTAATAACGTGTTCCATCTGTTTTCACTTTAAAGGGGCGACGCCTACCTCCAGCATTTGTTGTTGTAGACTGCAGGGTTGGACGCTGGTCCATGAAGAGAGAGGGACATAATTCCACTTGGTATTAGAGGATCAATATTTCTTATTGTCTATTATTTTCACTACTTTACTACTTGTTCTGTAAAAATAATTTGCAAACGCGTCACTAATGATTTTATTTGAATAAATGGCTGTTTGGATTTGTTGACAATAAAAAAAAAAACAGACTATTTTTACCAGAACGGTCCTTTTACCTGCAATCTGTATCTGGATACGTCACATTTCCACCTGGTATTTATAAGATTTCTCCTCATTCTGATTGGACTTCAAATGTCGAAGGTTGTGATCTCATCAAACAGGAATTGTTGTAGGTGAATGGAGGTGATGTAGCTGTGCAGGTGGCTCTTCTTATTTCGTGTCGGCAAAGGCGGCCTGAGAAAGAGGTGGGGAAGGGAAAGCGTTTTTTGGTTTGGGATCGCTGTAAAAGACAAATTAGTTTGACGGAAAATGTCTACGACGTAGCTGTTGGAAAGCCGACAAAAACAGAATGATGTTCCACACCTGAGCTCACATTGTGCTGAACATGTTCTGGGCCTGATCACACTTACTTCACCACAGAGGGACTTTTTGAGTCTAACATGCTGAGGCACAATAGTAAAGGAGGTTTTCTTACTTCGGGAGCTGAACCTGGATGTTTGTTGACTGTGAGCAGCGATTAGCTGGAATCCTTTTGCACAGATTGAGCAAACAAAATCATGACCCGTCAGCTGATGAGTTAGTAGTTGGTAGATTTTGTTGGTTAGAATCTTGATACTTACATGGGAAACCAGCCCTTAATTGTAAATTCATATTTAGAGCACAATCATGCCACTGAACGTTTCCAAAGAATGTGGCCAAATTGTACGGATGCTGTTTTACATCTGGCTGCGTTCAGATCGCGTTTGGACCTTTTTAACATTTCCACATCCAGAAGTTATCACATATAAAGTAAAGCCAGGGCAAAAGGAGCGATCGCACCTCCGACCCGCTTGCTTCCTCTGAAGTGCCAACACTAAAACACTGACCCCACATCGTGACAGAAACCTTGTGCAGCTGAAATCGGTGAAATGTCCAGGTATCACTTTAACGGCAGCGTTTGCTTTTAGCTCATCTGCTTGTTTTTCTGCCCCAGATTTCGGTTCACATATTCACACTGATTCTACCCACTTGCTTCATATTTATATTTGCCATGTTTTTCTTTTCCTTCTGCCAACATTATTATTATTATTTTTTTTTTTTACCTGAGTAGTGAATCAACTACGACACCGAAATTAACTGGTGCTGTTTATTCTTAACTATGTAGCTGTTGTTATATTATCGTTGTTTGAACTGGTGAAACTGCAGATGGTTTTCCTTTGTAAAAGATGTGAACAATTTGTCACCACAGATTTATTTGTCTAAGGTTCGGATCAGAACATACCTTGACTCGTTATGGGAATATTTGCAGTTTTTCAGTTTATTTGACTGTTGATTTCATGTGAGGCAGGTATTGCCTGTAGATGAATGCATGTGTAGTGATATGTATACTCAGTAGATGCACCAAATCACATCCACCACGAATCCGACTCAAACCTCCTCCACAAACAATGATCACGTTGAAATCGGAGTTATCATTATTAGTACTGCAGGATATTGTAAGAATTATTTTATGATGACGCTTGCTTTATGAAATATCACTGTAACATCCCTTTTCTCTTTTTATTGAGGGATTAAAATAAGCAGTAACAAGGAGAAAGTGGCAAAATACTATTTAATCATTGTAGTTATTTTTTGAATTGTCATCAGTGCAGTCAGATCGAATATCACACAACAGGAAAAACGTATTTTTGTGTGGGTCGGGCTTAGTTTGTTGTGAAAGGCTTCAAAAGGAGCAGATTTTATACAAAACTGTTTAGAGCTGTTCTGCATGTTCAAGCTCGTGTCTTTTATTTCCCTTTTTTTTTTCTGTAATTGGTCATAAATTCCATTGTGAATGGAGCAAATGTTGATGAAATGAAATGAATTATGGGTCTTTTGTACTTTAAGGATGCTTGGTGGATTTCTATATTGAGTGTTTCAGAGTGAGTCGGTGCCGTGAGCTTTTGTTTGAATGACATCAATCAGCAGTTGTTATCAGCCCATATGGTTCAGTAGGTGACCTTCCATCTCTCAGGAGGCTGATGATGAGGTGACACGTAGCTGCTGTAGTAAATATGACAGTCTGTTAATGCTGATCATACCTTAAACTTAACCCTGATGTTTTAGTGCTTTAACTTTATGTGATTTTGTAGCAAAACCGTAGAGTTTTTATTTTAGAGCCACTGGGAGGTAGCAGTTTGCCTGCTGAGCCCTAATGATGGACTGATAACAGCCTGTTGAACGGTGTGATGATGTCCTGTTCTGGTGCCAACTTTCAAGTTATTGTCACTTAAGTTGCTTTGCATCTGTCCAAGCCAGTGCAGGACCATGAAAGTCTGAGCGTTTAGCGCTTCATTACTGTCAGAAGAGCTTTCACACATTGTACAAACCACGTATTTGACTATATCCATATACGCCTTAATATTTATGCTGGGAGAATCCCAGTCAGACCACAGCTTCACTGGAACAGTTTTATCTCAGTGTCTGAGTCGGAATCTCCTGAACATTTGCCTTAGTGTGTTTTTTTTTTGTTTGTTTGTTTTGTTTTTTGTTTTGTTTTGTTTTTTAATTTTTATTTTTTTCTTTTTTTAACTGCATGTGTTTTAGGTAAATGACATCAATCAAGCCACTGAAGGCCGAAGGCCTGATGTGTCATTTAAGGGTGAGGGGGGGAGATCTTTAGTTTAGAGCTGAGCAGCATGTTAAAACATTATGAGAGTTAAGTAGATCTTTTCTTCTTTGGTTATTTGAGCTTTAGTTCATAACGGTGTCTTTAGATTCTTTTCTTTTTTTCCTTTGCTAAATGTTCACGTTTGAAATGTTTACATTTTGTTATGCATGTTCAAACAGATATGCAGAAATGTTATGTCCAGTGTTTGCACACTACTTCAGCATCAGTCTTGAACGGCACTTGCTCATTTATGACATGTTTCAAATTAAGTGCCTGACAGTGGAAAGTGTCCATTGGAGTAAGCAAATGAAAGTTGTACTTGCTCAAGGAGCCTTCACGTCGCTCGCGTGCTCGTTGCGTCAAGCCTTCAAGGGCAAAGTGGGTCTGCACGAATCAACAGGGGCTTCGAGGGGGTTTCCCCCATTGAGCAACATTCATGAACATAAACCACAAAATGTAAAGGTGCTACATGTGACCTTTTAACAGCTGTGAATTGTTACCACATTAACTCTGGAAAGGCTGCGCTGCAGCTGCTCCTCTGGATTTTTACATTTTGAGCCAGGAGTTTGGCTTTGGAGGCAAAATGTGGCTTGTTTTAACCTACACAGAGCAGAAGGAGCTGTTCCTTCACCACAAACTGCTCTCAGGGGGACAGGAAGTGTTTGCTTTAGAGTCGCTAAACATAAAAAAAAAAACTTTATATTTCTGACTTTTAAGAGGCTAATAAAAGGTAAAAATGACCAACCAATAGGCAGAATTTCAGACATTAAAGTCAAACATGTGATAACGATGTCTTGATGTTAAAACTGCTGCATGTGGCACCTTTGTCAGCTGATGGATGTTATGCACCGATGAATGTCTGTGTCACACCTTCCTGTGATCTTTAATTAACTAGACACCATTTCTTCTCAAGTCTTTTCTTTTTATTTTTTATTTCTGTCTCCCAGATTAACTGTAAAGTGTTCATGTTATCATCTTCACAAACAGTGCTGAGCGTCTGGACCAAGAACAGCCTGGTTCTCAGTCCGACTCAGAGGAATGGAGTTTACTTCCTGTTGTTCTTGTGCATTTGAGATCTTTCAGATCTGCAGCACATACTCCACTTCCTTTTTTTTTTTTTTTTTTGTTGTTGTTGTTTTGGTTTCTGTAAGTGGTAAACGGCTGGCAGTGTCAGGTACCATTCCATTTTAACACTGTATATTTATAATAAAGTAATCTGTTAATAATAACTGAGTGGTGTTTGATGGATATCTGCGTTTTTTCATGACTGACACGATAAACTGCACTTGTTATGTGGGGCAAACATTCAAATATTTGTCAGAAGTCAAAATTGTGACGGCAAAAAGTTATCAAGGAACAGATTTTTGTATGAATAAAACTGTTATTTTTAGAAAAGAGCATTTTCATAAAAGGGCATGATGATAAATTGTAAACTTAAGAATTTATTAAAGTTTGAGACTGTCTTAAAATTGTATAGACAATTTTCCTTTATCCCAAATAAGGAATGAAGTGGGTTTTGTTACTGTATATTATGTATTTGTTTATATCTAAAGGAAATTATTTTGGGAGGAAAATAGAAATACTTTGAATAAAGTCACACTATTAAGGCCTTTTAAAGACATTTATTCCTGTCATGTGTATGATATGATTTAATTACAACAGAAAATAATATTCTGTCCGGTCAGAGCATATATGTGATTTCTATTTTTAGATTAATAACTGGTATCATTAGTTCAGATCTTTGCTTATAGATGATATTTACAATTCGCTTTAGAACATACTTGATGCTGATCTTAAATGCAAATCTTCAAACTGAGCAGTAGATGGAGGCAGAGATGCAATTACATTCAACAAATCCAACAGTATGAATGAGATGAGACTGTGCAGAGAATATTTCTCATTTGAACTTTTGTTTGTTTTTATATTTGAGATGAGATTAAAAGCTATTTTTTCTTTTTTTTTTTTTTATTTCTTTTAATCCTAATTCCTTCTGATTATGTAGAGGCCAATACTTCAAACAGCTACAACAGAGGTTTGGTAGATATCCAGTGAGGTTTATATTAATATAATTTATTCATATTTTACACAAAAAATAACAGATATGTAGCTCTCAGCACAAACACCAAGACCTGAAAGCAGAAAATTCACTGCCACAATGTTAAGCTGCTGTCAAGTGTTATTCTTTTTCTGTGTCTGTCTCTCTGTGTCTCTCTCTCTGTCTCCATCTCTGTCTCTCTCTCTCCCACACACACACACATACACACACACTTTCAGGATTTTAAGTCTGTTTCAGAAACACTGAGTGTAAACATTCACACTTAAGAGGAAATGAACACATTCCTCAGCCTGCTACAGGAACACTGTGTGTTAGTGAGTGTGTGTGTGAGTGTGTGTCCCACGTGCAGGAGAAAAGCAATAATGTTGAGTTTTCTGTGGGTGAAGGTCTCTGTGTTAAGTCTGACATGTTGAAGTGTCACAATGAGAGAACTTACATTTGAAAACAGAGGCCAAGAAGAAAGTGGTTACATTCAAATTTACATTTAGTCATTTAGCAGATGCTTTTATCCAAAGCCACCTACAAGTCACATACAATGCAAGAAAAAAAGCCAAGCAAACAAATGTTAAATATAATAAATACATAGTAAAATGATAAATTAAAGCTGGATGTGCACTGGCCAGTCACTGCAAGCACACACTCCTGAAGCGTTGTTGAACAGCTGTTTACCTGGAGATCACCACAACCACGTTTCCACATTGATGACATTAGAACCACCGTGCTGTGATGTGGCGTCTTACTGTAAACACATCAATCCGTCCCTCAGATTGGACCTTCTGGGTCACATTTCCCTTGGTCTGAAAAAGGGACAATGCACTTTATATGTCATCCGACGCCGCCCACCACCGCTTACTGTTGTGACGTGCGGTTAAAAATGAAAATATGGAGACAAGGCTGCACTTTTTCTGCCTGGATCCTGTTTTATTCCACGCGTCATCGTCGTCCTCCCGCCGTCCAAGGTCACGTCACTAATTCACTTTATGGTCATTGTACTTTAGCCGGTTGCACTTTTGACTGTTGTGACATCATCCAACAGAATCATCATAAATCCAGGTTCCAGTAGATTTAGCTGCATATTTGAAAAGGGAAGAACTGTTCACACTGAGCCGCATCACTTTTTAAAAGTACGTGAGTTTCTCCTCACGTACACACTGAGACCCCACACAAAAGAAATGTTGTTTACATGTGTCCTAGAACCCTTTTTCTGTCTGGTTGGTGCCTGACGACACACGTTTAATGCTGTTTGTTTTAGCTGGTTTCACAGTTTCATATCTGTCAGTGTCAGTGGTCCAGTTCTGGTTTCTGAATTACCAAAGCCACAGCGGGGCTCCGTCTCATTGCTTCGGTATGCAAGATGTATTCTTTCTGCACCTTTAACCCTTTGAAACTCATAAATCAGTTCTTCCAGGTTTTCCCCAATGTCTTTGTGACTGTTGCTTTCACGCCGAACTTTGCGTGTTGCAGTGTTTTTTAGCAGGTTTTAAACTGTAACATGGCGCCGAATGAGGGGATTGGTTTAAAAATTGTTGCACACAACATGGAAAACTCCTACAGGGACTGATAACTATTTTTCTTCTTTGACATCCTCGTTTGTTGGACGTGACTAGTTCAGTATAGAAATATGTCGCGTTACAGCAGCAAACACAAAATTTGAAAAGATTTTCATGCCAAAGTGAAACATTTTCTCGAATTATTCAATTAAAAATATTAAACTGAAAACAATGTATTCACCCCACGGTTCTCTGCACCCTCAAGATTCAGGATCCTGTGTTCTTGGTTCGTAGCATCCTGTTGCTCAGGTCCCTGGATCTTCTCCGTTTGGACACTCGTCTCCCTGCTTTGCCTGTTCCCCATTTTGGACTCTGTCAAGTTTGGGTCTGTGGTTTAGTTGCTCCTTCGTTACATTTTTGCCTTTGTTTATCCTTCACCTTTCTGTTTATATCCTGCTCCCAGCATTCGTCGTTCTTGTTAGTTTCCCCCTCTGGTTTTCCCTTTATGTGATTCTTATTTGTCCTTGTCCTTGTCCTTGTCTGTCAGTTCCTGTTTTCGTTGCTCCCCTGGCACAGTCCTCAGTCTGGTTGTCCTCATCTTTTGGGTATTTAAGTTTTACATTTTTGGATTGATGTTGTTTTTTCCTGTAAGTTCTTTACCCTCCTGTTTAGTGCTTTTTAGTTGGGTCCACACTTTCAAATCCTTTATAAGCCAGAGTACAAAGCACAAGCCTGTCAAGCCAAAAACCCCGGTTCAGTTCCTGAGTTGTGTGTCTGGTTATGTTCAGGTAGTGGATGTGTTTAAAAGCAATATATTTGTTAGATTTTCCTGTATTACACCGGCTTTCAATCCTCCTCCTCTGACTTTAACCAGCAGCTGTAACCTAAACACAACCTAAACTGGACATTGTGCTACAGGATCACGTGTTACAGCAGAAAACCGAACTGGATATTTTGCTATATGATCAGATATTTTGGACAAAAATACATCGTCTAACATTTTATTAATATGTTCAGTATCAACTGACATGTTACATGTCAACATATTATGTTCAAGTTAATGTGGTTGAAATTATGCTTCTCTGGAAAACATAATTGGTTTAGAGTTGAATTGTATAAAATGTAATTTTTAGGAAACGAAGTTGCTCCATGAAAAGGATATTAGACAGCAGAAGGTTACAAGAACATTTCCAAGTCACTGTGAATATTTCTTTTGGAGAAGTCACACTTCTAACTCCTCTGAATGAAGAACAAGCCTCAGCAGCTGAGAAGGGACAGACTGTCCAGACCGAATTTGTTATGTGGGTTCTTCAGGCAACAGATGTACGGGATCTGTTTTCACTTTGACATAAAACTCTTTGTTGTTGTCATTTTTGTCAAAAAAGCCAAATTAATTGGACAAATGTTTTCCTTTTTTAATCCAATTTTTTTTTTAAATTCTTTTAAAAATGGGCTGTACTGACCTGGAGCCCAGCAGCCTGCTGGTACAAGCTCCTCTGCTCATGAACACGTCTCAGCGCTGGACGGTGGCCCTTCAACATCAGAACAAATGTCCACTGAAATTAGTTTATGACACGTTTGTGGACTGAAATCTGATTGGTCGGCAGAGCTGTAAAACATGGGGAGTTTTTTTTTTTCTCCTTTTTTCAGTTATGGATATGGAAGCAGCCAGTGTTGCCTTCTCCATCCTGCAGCACATCAGACCTTAAACCAGAGCTGATGACATCTCTGGTGTACGTTTACTGGACAACTCAACTCTGCTGCAGCCTGTGTTCAATGCTAATCACACCACCCGACACACACACACACACACACACACACTTTAATTCATCCCGTTATGCACCATTACTCCCACAAATTTGGATGGAGACTTTCAGAACATAAAAGCTTTGTATTTTGACTTCACAGTGAGACATCCATGTTTTGAATGGTTACCAGATGCAGACACTGGAGGGGGGGGAGTTTTTGTATCCTTTCTCTTTATCCCCACTCAGACACTGTGTGGATGTGGGGGGGGGGGAGGATTCTGATGTGGAATTTAACTGAGCTTCTTCTGTTAAGCCAGACTTAACTCGGAGACTGTCTCTGAGGACATGGATTTCTTCGGCCTTTACATGATCGGCTGTGCACAGATTTGTTGTGAAAGGGACCCGAGGGTTGGAAGGAACAGAGAGAGAGACACAGGGTACAGATGGACATTTTCTTTTGTTTGTTTTCCATCTGTCCACCTTTCAGCCTCCTCCTTCTGAGGCATCTCAGTGTGGGAGCTGATCAATACAAACCAATCAATACACTTCTGCCACAGAGGAGCAGAGTGAATTTAGAAAAAGGAAGAATGTAGCAGAAGCAGACACTGAATCCAACACGACTTTAAAGCCTTTGTTCATGACGCAAAAACAAAGCTGCGGACGTGACAGTGTTTTGCTTTGTAATCTGGGGGAATAGCACAGAATATCGTGCTCTTTGGCCTCACTAACAGAAGTTCACGAATTTCGTTGTCCTTCCACTTCGACATTGTTGTTGGGTTGAGTCAATGAGTGGAATGGGTGGAGACAATCCAGACTTTGCACATACACCCACCCCAGAGAAAGTCTGGAAAATGTCAGAACTCCAGTGCATGTCTGAAAGGGGCTTTAGTGGAGCATGTAAAACCAGGCATTTGACTGTTACACCACTGTTAGTTTTTCTAATTGTGGTTCAGTGGGTCACTTAAAACCTTTGACTCCATTTAATATCTGAAGCACCTTAAATAATATCCACCCAAAAGGTGATTTGTTGATGCTCTGTTCACTTCTTGCCAAGCAAGTCACTTATTACAGGTTTAAGTTAGAGTGTTGAGCTTTCCAGGCTTCCATACTTTTTTTTAGCTGAGATCCCCACACAAACAACTCACTTTAATAAGAACAGCAAAAAGAGACCAGTAAATAGAAAAAAGTAATTTTTCCAACTTTTCGCTGACTTCATTCTAAAGAACTTAATGCAGCTCTCTGAGGCCATTTAGTGATTTAAAATGCACTGATTTTCTAAGTGTTATTTATTCCTTCCTGGAGCTGGAAGCCGAGTCGGTGTAATCTTCACCGCTGAGCCCTGACAGCCTAATTTGCCCAGTCAGAGCCTCCATTAAGGAAAGGCAGTTTAGTGTCAGCTCACTCTGCAGGCCTTGATCTCATTTAGAGGAGGAGAAGATTTACACTGAGAGAGTCTGTGTCATCCGGTGCAGCTGCTCTGCTCTTTATTGAAAAACCGAAAGGAACAAACATCCAACGTCACAATGGTGCAGGTAACTCTCCAGGTCGTGTGATGGCTCCAAAGAAGAAGAGATTTCCTGTGACTCCAGGCTCCTGTATTTACCCACACAAACAGAGACGCTGGCCAAACGACAAGGAGCCGCAGGGTGAAGAGAATTAATTACTACTAAGCCACTTATCAGGAGGGGGAGGGGCTGGTGGGGTGTGTGTGTGCTGTAGGCCATGGGGGTATTAGGCTGGAGTCACACAGACATTTGCTCTTCTCATTACCGATGTCACGGGAGGCGTCGTCGGATGTGATGCCGCACATGCCTTCCTGATCACCACGGATGAAACTGTAAAGAGAATTTCCACGTTTCAGAGCGTTTCGGTGTCTAAAACTGACTCGAAATAAATGTGGAAACAGCCAGAAACACATTAAAATTTGAAAAATACATAATCGAAGGTAAAAATAGGAAGAGTAGATGTGAAAACTGCACATTTCTTCGTTCTTATTTGTGGGTTTTAAATATATGTTCATACATCAGGCCTTTATTTTATTTGTCTGTGTCCCTTTTGGGCCCCAGTACCACCGGACATGCACATACATCCTTATGGTCCAAAAACAGGACAAATGTGAGTGAAGCTTTTTTTGACTAGAGCAAGATTTGAAATATGGAAAAGCAGTTTGGAGACGTCCAAATTGAATGTGACAGAATGTCCTGTGATGCAAAGTGCGTGGTGAGAATAGTTTCAGCAGGTTGTTTGTGCCAATGAAAGCGGGAGCATCGGTGTCACCGCCCCTGCTCTATTCTCCTCTGGCCTCAACGCTGAACTGTGAGAACAGAGGAAAGGTATGTGGGCTCCGTGCCAGCCGAGGCTGGGAGAGGAAAAAAAACAGAGGCTGCTCGTGTGGGGTTCAATCCTGAGGCGGGCGAGTTACTACGGCAACCAACGGCTGCTGCCAAACGGGGAAAACCTCCGAAATGTCAACTTTTCCTGGAAACCAGAGGAAAAGTACCCAGTTTTCAGTCAGTTGCTTGTACAGGCCACATACACACAGCGGACGGCTTTGAGAAGAGTTCGAGGCTCAATTCACAATGTTTGCATCCCAGAAAAACCTGAAGTGAGGACACATGGTGGATCCAGCTGATGAGCCCTCGTCTTCATACGTAGGTTAACAGATTAGCCACTTAATGATGTTGACATGATCCTAGATCTGTTGGTTTCTTGTTGTCCTTGCAACACATCTGCAATCTGGAATCAGGTTTAATTCCAGGTTTAGTTATTGTAAACAAGCTGTGCTGGACCACCAAGATACAACAACACGGTGTCCGACAGCGGTCTGATTCCCTGCAACCGTTCTCCACAAACAAGTTATTATTATCAACAATTCACATGTTCTAATTTTACATTCATTCGCTGCCACTCAAGTCTCCACAGGCCAAACTTAGTGCAACATAAATGAAATCTACTCAAACTACTGACTGTACAGCTCTTTGTCCTTTCTGCTTATCCCGTGTCGCCACAGCAGATCATTTGTCCGCATGTTGATTTGCCACAGTTTTCACTCTGGATGCCCTTCCTGACGCACCCCTCCCCAGTTACTACCAGGCTTGGGACCAGCACTGCAAGGCTCGGGACTGGGACGGGCAATTGGGGGTTCAGTGTCTTGCGTGGGGACACTTGGGAGGAGAGCGACGCGGCATATTGTCACATAAACCTGACAAATAAAGTAATTGTAATATATTTAGATTTTGCATGACAACTGTTCAGAGGCATCTGGATTTTTCTCACGTTGAGCAGAAAAAAAAACAGCTGAGTTTTCTAAGTCTGAAATGCCCTAAAATGGCCACTGTACAAAGGAAAAAACACTTTATTCATCACTTTAGTTAATACCACTAAGGTAATGAAAACTTTGATCTGAGTTATTTCCTACCTTCATACAGATGTTGACACTCTGGTTGTATTTGGCAGCACATATGTTCAGACTCCTGCACTGCTCCATCTGTGAAGCACTTGCTTAGACATCAGTAAGACCTGATTTCAGTGCAGAGTCGGCCTGTGGCGGCTCCACGAACGACATCCTAATTAGCAGCCTATGTCGTTTCCTGCAGGCTCACACATCTCTCGTTCGGAGGAACACACTCGAAGCTACTGCTGCTCCGAGAAGCTGCAGGGAGACGGAAGCAACAGGAGACGCAGCGACACGTTTCTCTTTCCGGGGGCAGCGGGGGACACGGCGTTCAGGACAAAATGAGAAACTCGCACTCAGTGGCAGAAATCGATGCAAATCAGGAGGCAGGTTTGAAACAAAACCAAACACCTTCATTTAAATAAGCTGCCAATAAAATGCCAGTAACCACATCACACCTGCAAACATGTGAGGGCCAGAATGGGGAGATGCATCCAGAATGTAGCTCATCACAGGTGTTCGGGACACTTAGGGGACTTTTGTGTGCCCCCCCCAACCCATGAGGCAAACAATACAGAAGCTTCTGTCATTCTTCTCATTGCTGCTTTGTTTAGATAGAAGCACTTAGCGTAGTTCGAGGTCATGCAGCACCACCACATCCTTTTCCTTAATGTCCAGTGGCCAAGATCTCTAATGTGAGAACTGTGACGAGGCAAATCGTTCCAGGATCCAGGGGAAATAAGATCAACCACTCTAGGAAGTAAATATCAAGCTGTGTTATATGTTGGGACTGGTCCCCTGTACGGCTGCAGATACTGTAGTGACACTACACTGATCTCTGAAGCACGTAAAATTGTAAAAATCTGTTCAGGTTCATTTGGGTTTCAAGTCGAAATATTTAGTAGCACATCAAAGAACTTTGCATGACAACTACATCTTGTTGTCCTCACACGTATCTTGATGTAGTGCTGCTGTAAGTGTTGTTGCTCTCTTGCCGCCTGTCTCTCAGTCTCTCGGCACAAAGGTTTCAGCTGTGCTTTGTCACACTTTGCTTGTACCTGCACCGTTTGAATCAGGGGGCTCAAACCCACCCGTACATGTTTTTAGTTGCTATAGTTGTGAAACACTTTTTCTGCGTGTGGATGCTGTTTATGCTGACGGGGCTAAATGGAAACTAACAGGAAACGGCTGAACATAAGTGCTTTTCATCCACTGACAGTGATTCTAATAACAACTTATTTCTGCACTAACCAGTCACCTCCTGGTTTCCACTGACAAACACCAAACAGAAAAGTGGAACATCTCTGACACCCGGTGCAGAGCTGAGCCCCTGTTAATGGCACCAGATGCAGCTCGTTGTAATCAGTTCGGCTCATGTATCGTTTCCACCTGTGTGTGTTCGCTTTGTGACATTGAAGTGTTTTCAATAAAAGCACATGCTCATAGTTTCTGTCCAAGTCACTATGAGGCTTTTATTGTTGTCTGTAAAGTTCTGGCACCCATGTGTGACATTTAAAGAGACGACATTAGTGAGTATTTCTGCCTCTTTAAAAAAAAAAAAATAAAAATAAAAAAAATAACCTGATACAGTCTTTCACAGAACAGTTAATTGCTTTTCAAATCATCATCATCATCATCTTTTAAAAGCCTTATAACTTTTGTGAGATGTACTGCACACTAGATTTTATGTGACATCTTCTGTGCTGTGCACTTTTCTTCCTGTAAAGCCTGTTATTATTTCTGTTCTATTTTTTTTTTTTTTTAAGCTTTCAACTTAAACCCAACCAAAATGGGAACCAAAACTTAAGTAAACCAAGTTTCCGCAGAGAGAAAAGCAGGTTAGGACCCTGTCACTAGCTTTGAAATGTCCCCGATGCTTCAATGACCCACCTGTAAGGTGCAGTGACTGTAGTTAGGTTTAAAAAAAAACAGAAGACTGCAGCAGCAACAGGCTCAGGAAGTCACGCAAACGTTAATATCGTGAAATGAGCCCCATTTGTGTGTTTGTTCTGGTTCCTGTGACATTTTCCATACGACAAAATAGCTGCCATGTTCTTTTACAATATGTGGAAAACTAAAATAAAATTACAGTTGTGTTCGTGGGAAAATGTCAGAATTGTGTAATCTAGTGTGTCTTGTAAGTACTTGGCAACTTTGGCAGAAATCACCAATATATGTAAAAGGAAGCTAAATCGGCTTTTCAAGGGGAAGAAACAGGGATTTGACTTTGTGTAAAGAACAATACGATTTCATAATAATCATCAGGAAAACGACGTTTGATTAGAGGCAAAATTTGGATTTTCATTTCAGCGTCATTTTAGTTTTTGTTTCTTTCTCCTAAAATTCACTTCTGGGGGGGAAAAAACAAATTAACACAACACGGAAAATATAACCCTCATGAATGGAAGGATTTATTACAGGGCTGTAGTATGTTTGATGCAGCTGTACCTAATAAACTGGAAAATCATATGCTGTGGACTCATACTTTGCTCCTACACATCCGTTGAGGACCACGTGACGTGTGCCATCATGTCTCCTGATGGGTTTTGGGTAAAACACATCAGACAAAACCGAATCTAAAATGAAGCTTAAATGAGAATCTCAGAACAGCAGTAAACTGTTTCCTCCGGACATCAAATCCCAAGTAAATACTAATTATAATATCTATTATTTATTATTGGAGCCTTTGTTGTGGTGTCGATTCTCTTTTGGAAAGAAGTTTCTTCATTTTTCACTTCAATGTGACAAACTACGTCACAGTTTGTTATTTGGGTCATTTATGTTCAGGAAACATGCCGAACATCTCCCAGTTCCATCTTCTCACGTGTGGAGATTTTAAAGACTTATTCACACAAAAACCGGGGGGAGGGGAAGCAGCTCCCCGGCGCTAGGACCCGTCAGCGTGCGCGCTCTCATTGTATCCGGCGCTAGGACCCCACGGACACGGTGTCCGTCTCTTTGTCTCCACCAGTCACTGCCCTCTCCTCCTCCTCCTCCTCCCGGTGCTCGCTGTGGTCTCATTCCGCGTCTCTCTCTATCAGCAGCGGTCTGGATGCTCGCAGGGACAGAACCATGGCTGTGAATCTCGCTAAGAACAGACTGGCCCTGCTGACCACCTACCAGGACGTCATTGACGACACCACGGACACCGACTGGTGAGTCCCGCAGCTCTGTCTTCCCTCCGTCTCTCCCCCCTTGTCTCCCATCTCTTCTCTCCCTGCTCGTGTCGCTGCGTTGCTCCGCTCCTGGCTCCTCTCTCGGGGTTTTGTTGTTCGGGTTGTTGCACGCCGAGGATGCGCAGGGCAGGACCGGGACGCACCATCACCACCCTGATGCTCGTGCCCCGGACCAGAGTGAAACTACAGAAATCCAGGCCGTGTTTTAAACTCTCAGCCGCTTCTCTAAAGCTCCACATACACACACATTAAGGAGCTGCGAGCTGGAGGAAGCGCTGCAGCAGTGAAAGTGAGGGTTTTTTTTTTTTTTTGGTGAGGAAACAAAGCATCAAGTTTGTGGTTCTTTCGACTGCAGTGCGGAGTCAGGGGGCAACGTGCGCACTGGACAAACGCCCGGCAGCCTGGAAGCTTTGTTCCCCCTCTGTTCCTGCTCTCTGAGCTCAGTCGGGACCAGCTCCACTCGCTGCCAGCTGGAAGCAATTTCAGGCTTTTATGCAATGCGATGCAGCAGTGTGCGTGCGTGCGTGCGTGCGTGGCTTCAACTGTGGCAAACGGGCCCAGTGTAGAGATACTGACGAGCTCCTGCATCCCCAGAGGAGCGGAGCGGAGAGGGGCGAGGCCGAGGGGCGGGAGGGGAAAAAGGGGAGGGGGCGTCCATCAAACAGCCCCCCAGCCCCCCTCCGCCCCTCTTTTGTGGCCGTTTTGCACATGGAAAATGGTGCAAAAGATTGTAATAACACACCGTCTGAAAACTAAAATGATTATTCGTGAGACAAGCAGGAGAAGTGAGACCACCGGGGACAAATGGACATTTTACACTTATTCCAGTCAAAGCTTCTTCTTGGGGAAACTAAGTTGTTGTGAGGATTTAAATGTGCTCACATTTAATTGTACAAAAACACAGTCCATATATTCTGGATTGACATGTTGATGATTTGTGCTTGACGTCTTGCTTCCATGACACTGCTGTTTCGCAGCCAACCGGGAAACCAGACTAGTGATGTTACAGAGGAATTAAAAAAAAGGAAAAAACAGTGCGACAGCTAACTTGGTTTCACTGAAGCCTCTTTGTGCTTGTTTGTTATCCGTTGGTGTGACTTCAATCATGAAAGTACTGTAGGCAAAGCAGCTAAAAGCCATTAGAAGAGGTCATGTTTGACTTGGAGCAGGACTGTAGGTTTAAAGTTAACGTGTAACTGTCCTTGATCGTGATAAGCCAGCGTAAAGGGGAAACGTAGCAAGTCACATTTCCACCTTGTTTCTCACTTAAACGCTCTCAATGACGAAAAAACAAAACACACATTTGCTCTAAGTTTTGCAGTTAAACTTAAATCTGAGCGCGAGGAATGAGTGACCTCTTCGTTCAAAGGTCGTGCGGTGTTTGAGCTCCGATTACAGATCCTCTGTTTTCTTTGTAGCCAGACACTCAATAGTCATCATCCGCACAATGAAACATGAAGCTGAACCATCTGTCATCAGTCTTTGGTCTAAGTCAGTCAGACTTTCTCAAATATAGTAGTTCTGCTTCCAGTGTGTGGTGGTCATGGTGTGAAGGCCATTCAGGTTTTGGTTCCACATTTCTGCTTGGACCTCAGTGCTGAGGCTGTGTAGTTATGAACAATAACCAACAGTGCCGTATGTTGGCAGCATGTTTGGTCGTAATCAATGGATTAAAACCCCTCACAGACGAACTCAGATGCGCTAAACTAAATGTGGAGATTTGGTAAGTGCAGCACTTTAAATACTTGTTAAAAATTGTTAGTTTCAGCTTCGTGAATGAATAATCGGTTCCAAAATTTGGTACAATATCACCAGTAGGCCCCCAAATTTGTGCTGGTTGGCTTTTTGGGGAAGAAATGACACAGTTTAGTTGTGCTACAGCAGGTTTGGGGGTTTGGAAGGAAATAATATTTTTGGATTTGAACATCAACCTTTGATGGTTGTTGTATTTGGTCCAAAAACTGAATTTCTTATGCAAATAAACTGAACATGGCTGTTTGGAACATACATTAGTTTAATCCACGTGGACCTAATAAATTGGAAAACAATACACTGCGTATTAAGCGTAGACTCCTACTTTGTTCCTACCCATCTTTTGATGACCATGAGACACGTGTCATGATTTTCTCCTGACGGGTTTTGGGTGAAACGCATCAGACAAAATAGAATCTAAAATGAGAATCTTTGTCTTTGAGCAGCAGCACAGCTGTAGAAAAAGTGCATCCTCACTTTCTGACAGTGATTGTGTTAATTTTAGTTGAGAAACTCTTCAGATGCATGGATAATAATAATTCTGCTGCCGTCTGGTTCTTGTGGATGATGCTCTGGAGGCGTTTCTGCACTTGGCCCAGCTTCATTGATACAGATGTGGTAAAATAATCGGGCACAACGTAAGAACAGCAAACGCCACATCCTCTGAAATTATCCTACACATGCAAAACACTTCAACCTTCATAAAGTTAGGATTTAAAATAATGAATACAGTATTAAAAATACAGGGAAGTAGTTTAATTGTTGCTGTGTCGCAACAAGAAAGTATAACATAAATGATTAACAATGATTTATTATAAATTACTTTAAATAATTCAGATGTTTTCAAAGGTTCATCTAAGTTGAACTGATGTTTCACTTATGATTTAAATTGTATTTGATCTGATGTCAGAGGAGGGGAAACGTGTGTGTGTGTGTGTGTGAAGTGATTATGTTTATGCAACAGAAGACTTCATATTAGGGAATATAGAACTCATTAAACTAGGAAATGTTTTATGAATATGAACCAAACATCTGCTGTGAGGAAAAAAAAAAAAACTACCTTTAAAATATTTGATTTCAATGAGGATGAAGGCAAAGCAGCTACTGTGGGGATATGACCAGGGCTTAGTACTTCAGTCCAAGTATATTTAGTACAGAAAATATTCAAGGTTCAATACACAGTCACAATGAAATCACAAAATGCCGTTGGGTTGTTTTTCATATCAATCATATCAGACTTTGACAGGAACAGAGAAAGTCCAGAACCAGTCAGTGTTTGGGGTCATACCAGTCTGACACCGAGGACGCAGGTACATCACTGTTAACCGCTTGTTAAGTTGCTGTTCTCAGCAGGAAATGCTGCTCTTTTCTCTCTCTGGGCTTCTGCAAACTGTACAAGTGTAAACTACATCTGGCCTCAGTGTCTATGTTCTGCTCATGTCAACCATCAGCTGAAAGGTTGAGGTTTCCTCTCACAGCGTTGGCTGGAGCAGAGAGATGATGCACGGGGCCTCAGGCCTGCCCTCGTTTTTCACACTTGATGAGATTTGCACAAAGGCAGAGACCTCCAAACACTGCTGACCCCAAACAACATAAGACACTGCCCCAAACACCCTCATCCCCCTCTGTCCCAATCTGTCCATCCAGCTATTCTCCATTTATCTCAGAGAAGGTGCTTCTGCTGTTTTTAATAAGAGAAAATGTAAAAAGCTTAACATCAGTAGAATAAGTCTGGTCGCAGACCTTGGGAATCCAATCATCCACAGCTCCGACTAGTCGGGTGTTGGTAAAACAACCAACGGATCAGAGCTTTGTCGGCAGGATTAGGAGTCGCGTCCAAGTTCCATTTATGAAAGAAAAGAAAAATGATCACAAACTGCTGTGTGACCAAAGCAGCTGATCAAATAGATGAAAATCAATTAATTGATTAATTATACAATTTCATTAATCCATTCACACAATAGGTTGGACAGGTGAGCACTTTAATTAATTCAATTAATTGCATAGACTCGTACTTTGACCGCGTCGCTATAGCTGCTACATGCCATCCAAATGTAGTAGGTTTTATTTTGAAAATCTTACATAATTCCAGAGATTTCGGTTTAAAGCCCGTATTGTTTCTGCATGTTCTTCATTTCCTCTACAGCTTCTTTATCCTGTTGTGGTGTTATGGTTTGATTTCCGTCTCAGCGGCTGTGGACGCAGGCAGGAGGATGTTTCTCGCAAAGCCGTAGAGCTTTGCTCCTTAATTACATGATGCAGTCACATGTGAACAGGCCTCAGTGCAGCCTCGCTCACTAAAACCACCTAACCAAAGATGCCAAGCAGTCAAATGTAAGACTCAGTCCAAAACCAAGCGAAACGGTGACATCTTGGTCATTAAACTGAGTTCACTGTCATAAACCCGTGTGGACTGATGCTGATGTCACTTAAATTTACACCAGTGCTGCTATTTTCACTGTTAAAATGTTGGCTGGGTAGATGCAGTGAAAGACTCCTTAAGGAGGGACTGACTTCACAATTCTTCATGTGGTGCCTGAAGCGAGAGGAGCAGGAAAAAACATAAAAAAAAAATCAGCTCTTGAACTCCAAATGTCAGACTGTAGAGAAGGTGATGCTGTGAAAAGGGCACCGAGCGAACCGGGTGTTATCCAATATCAAACAATCCAGACGCTCAGGAATGCAGAGCGGCTCTGTGGCTGCTGATTGGCCGCAGGCTGCTGTCATATGACCCTTCTGACCACCTGCAGTGGTTTGGAGGAAAGCATTGCTTAACGGCAGGCTGTCGGAATAAGAAAATGTGGTAAAGGGAGCTGAGTGGGTGAACTCACAAGTCACCTTCATATCTGAGGCCTTTGTTCTTTTTGGTGTCATCACACCTGTACGGTTTTTAGCCCGCTCACCTAAGTCTGGGAGAGTTTTCTGAGGTCACAATTCAAGGTCAGTCACCCAGTGAAGCAGAGAGGAGACAATGGCTGCATACTGTCCCCTGTGATTCAGGGCGTCAGGGTTTTTTCACAGGTGGGTGAAGAGATGAAGAAATAAGTGGAGAAACACGGTGAATGTAACGTTGACATTTTGCAGGAGGATCATGGAAATTTGTTTTGATTTTTTAATTTTTTTTTCTCTGACCAAAAGCAGAAGTTAGCGCGAGGCTGTTATTGCACAATGCAAACACTCATGACCGTGGTTCATATCCTGTTTGCCACCATCAGTTAATGTTTATTGCTTTTAACCACAGTCTAACTGAGCCTTTGCTTAATGTAGTAACTTCGGTTGTTTTAACTGAACCATATGTCAAGAATATTGACATGTAGTTAGAGATTAGAGACTGATTGGAGAAGTATTTATAATTAAAGTGACCTTTGACATCTCCGCATTCCCAGTGTGGCCCAAAGGCGAAACGGGGAAACGGGGAATCCGCTCACATCTCATTCTGTCTGGGCCAAACAGGGGCACTCGAACACACCCCAATGGCCAACAGGTGTCTGTCTCCACACCAGCGGGGGGTTGCAGTTTGTCAGGGAACGTGGGAGATATAACATTACTAATACACACATGGACAAAGCAGCAGCAGTTTATCATTTTCATAAAGTTCTATCGCTGCCTCATTAGCTTTCATCGCTTATGTTTTTGTTCTCATACACTGATTAATTAAGCTGAACAGCGAATCAGAGTGGTCTCTCTGGCCGACAGGGCCTGCCACTGATCTAATGCTGAGTTTACTGAAGAGCCACCAGCGGGGGTCCGACTTGTGTGCAGGACACACTGCCAAGAGCCAGAGGAAGGCCGTCGATTTGGTGGCACTGGGTTTAGCAAATCGTTATTTCGCGACAATGTCATGTAGCGATACACAGTAATTATTATTATTATAAGTTTAAAATAAAATGATGACGTGAATATTACCTCCAGTCAATGTTTTGTCTGTTGGAGACTTGCTTGTGCCAGTGAGAGACATACATAGTATTAATCTAGACGGTTTTTAGTCATCAGAGCGTCTGATGGAATCAGTCCACCACCTTTCAAATGAATGTCCTTAAATGTCCACAACCAAAAGTATTTTTTCACTGCGTGTCCACGGTGATTGAGAATTGAATATGCTCTGTACTGTGCCAGCACGCCACAGATGGAGAGTAAAGCAGCTGCTGCTAATGCTACGCCGTCTGTCCAAGTTTGACCAGTCCATCGCTCCCACGCTCCTCTCGACATTTGGAATTTCTTAGCTTACATATAAAGTAGAGTTGATGTTGAATGTAGTTTAGTTTTGCAGATATTTAGTCTGACATTTATTCAGTTTGTACTTTTCTACCTCAAACCCAAGCTAATGGGCTGCTCATGCTAAGTCTTCTTCTGCTGTGTATTTGTCGTCGTCCTCGTCTCATCAGCATCACTCTCATTATTTATACTGTATATTGCGTTTTCTAGGTGAAAGCCACAGTTAATATCAATCTGCCTCAATAGCCACTTCTGTTTCAAGCTTAAACGTGATATTCTAACGACGAAATGAGCAACAATCGATTTTGGAAAAAAAATAAGATTTCTAAGTTAATATTTATGAAAAGTGAAATCCAACTCTTAATCAGGACTGTACGTTTGTGGCTTGATTAGATTATTTGTCAGAAATATCTTTTTAGAAAATTACAAAAACTTCTTGAATAGTGCTAAAAAAAATAGTGTTTTCCTGTTGGAGCCTATTACTCAGTGTAAGATGGTGATTAGGAAAATTAGTGTGTTTTGTTTTTTTTCTCTTTTTATAATTATTAAATTCTCTTCTAAATGACTAGATTTTAGGGAGCAACATAGAATTTGGACAGATTTGCTTGATGTTTTGAACAATGTCCAGCTTTTTATTATTGTGCTGTTTCATTAGTGCTTCGTGACAGTCATGAGGTGTCAGTAACATCCACTGATCATTTTTGTGAGGTTAATTATTAATGTACGAACGCAGACGGCTTCAGTCGAGCCTCTTTTCTACGTGATTTTTCCTGCGGAACAGTTGCCTCTTCTCATCCTTACTGTATTTTTCTCTACTTGATGTCAAATTTTTCTCAAACCTGTTTCCTTCACCAGTTGCCTTTTTCTTTTTTTTTTCTTTTTTAAATTTAAGGAACTGATGGCTTCATCTAGAATGAGGTACGATGATTACTGCAGCAGGTATAGCATGATTAAAGAAAAGGTCTGATGCAGGAAACTGTGTTTTTGTTAACAGCACGTCGGTGCTGTGCCCGTCAGCTGATAGATGCGTTGTCAAGATGCCCGTTTGATTTGCGCCGTCACACGTGCAGGAAAGTCTAGAGAAGTTCAGTTTGGCACCAAGTGCTTCTTCTTTCTCCTTTGTCTTCTGAGCAGTGGCACCAAATCCAAGCTGCCACTTCAACGTGAAGAAATGTGACATTCCGTCTTTAATGCTGGTGTTTGGTTTCTTCATCGTAGGCACAACTTGGATCTTAAAGAGTGGATCACAGTGTGGTACTAGATTTATCAGCATTTACAAACACAATTTTACTTGATTCCATTTCGCTTCATAAATCCCACCAAATCTCACACAATGCACCTATTTAAATAAATAAATAAAATAAAAGCAGGACGATGATCAGCAAAATGTTGTAATGATGTGTTTACTATAACTTCCTCTTGATGTAGATCTGAAAGTAGTAATGCACACTTTTTATTTTTTTTCATCATCTCCTCCTCACATCCTCACTGGTGACTCACCACAGCTCCACGAAGGGGGTCGTAACATTTAGTAAATGTCTAGAGAAATGTGAGATTGCGGCGTGTCAGGTCGGGGCCAGTGGTGTGATGAAGAGTGAGGAGGGTGACATTACGCTGCAGTCCAGACAATGAACCCATCAAATCAAAAGCAGACTTGCCTCCGGCTTTACAGGGAGCCCAGGGATCCAGATTTATTCGGAGATTTTCCCAGCAGACACTTAACACGTGGAGAGTAAAGTTACAGTACTAATGCTGCAGAATACTTTATTGGTATTGTTAGTTTCCCACACTGACGCCAGTGGCTGTAAATTAGGTTTAATAGTGTAAATTGGTTGGGAAGGTTTTTATATTCAAGAGTAACTTTGAACAGAGGCAGCAGAGTTTAAAACTATCTGCTTTACTAAGTACCAGCAGAGCACACAGTGGAACTATTAGGGGATTTTATTATTGTTCCTTTTATAATGTAGATCAACTCCTTGAATTCTGGGGAAGGTACTTTTTTTCCCATAATAAGAGCCTGGCCTACTTCCCTGACTGCTATTCACGGAGCTTTCAGCCTAATAGTAGTCACACCACTGTTTGCAAGGTTAAAACTACAATAAAAAAAAATGGCCTGACTAATTAACTGTCTCACTTATCTGAAATCAAACGCGTGAATTATAGTAAGCAAATATTTTACTCGGACATTATCATATAGTTGCATATGCAATCTTAGCATTACATTTGAAACCCTTTAATGACTAAACTTGAGCAAACCAATTTTTTTGCAGTGTAAATTTCAGAAACCTCTGCCCCTGTCGTGTGAAAGGAAAAGTAAAGTCCATCTTTGCCAAAGGTTTCAGGACCCTCTTCATTCTCAAACAGGAATCGAAGATAAATGTCATTATTACGTAACAAGCATTAAACATTAAATCTGCTCGTCACGTGGAGAAGCTGAACGAACAGACCTGTGGCTAATTTTGGTCGCAGAACAAACTGGTCTCTGAGTTTTTTTAATGGTCCTGGAACTGCAGATTTATTACCCATAGCTTTTAGTGTTGAGGGCGTTTTTGACCCGAGACACGTGGTCGTTGAGATGAGTTCATGCAGCGTGTCAGAAGGACTAACGTCCGGCGTCTCAGCAGTAACTCCATCTGAAGCAAATCGTAACTCTGGGTTCTGTTTTTGTTACCTCATACAGCAGGGAGGTTGTACAGCTGCTGTCTGATGCAATAGGCTGGACTGAAAGTTTCATCCAGAGCATTGTTCATCTTTCATTTTTGAAACTCTTTTGGGTTTTATTGCTGGAGTTGAACAAGGCGGCTCTGTGTTCGGATTAGATTTGGCTCTGATGTCAGTGGTGATTTAGATGTTTTTAAAGGGCTGAGCCTCCACTGAGACACAGATATCTTTCTTCTGAAGTGTACTGGGCTCATTCCTGGTACAAGTAAAGGTCAGTATCTTTGGTTTTCTCCCCCGGCACCTCCCTGTTGATCTGTTCTCCACACAAAGTCCTGATTTATTCATTTATTTAACCTCCTAATTTGCCCATTTACATTTTGCTTTTGTTCACCACACATCTGTCCTTTTCCTGCTGATCCTACACTACTTTGCGTTGGCAAATACATTTCGTCTGAATTACAATGTGGTTGAGATTTGTGGTTTTAAGCAACTTATCAATACACTCGAACTTTATTTAAATGGAACCAATTCGCAACAGAAATGATATCGAGGCACCTTTTTAGTTGGATTGCCACCAACTTTAGTTTGGTTTGAGTTTTGCAGCTTTTTGATCACGTTCATCTTATTAGCACATGGTAGTAGGATACATGTTAAACCGTGATGAGCACAATAAACAAATGCGCGCTCGCATCCTGATGTTGGAAGCCTCACAAGCTGCTGCTGTGACTATGCTCGGCAAACAACACCTGCTCCACCTGGCACCATTGTACATCCCTTATGAGCAGGCTCATAAACCTGTGGAAGTGAAGAAGTGAAGTACAGAAGATGGTGACATAGGCTTCACAGCCTCATTTGAAAACATTCACTCATTTGGCAGATGATTTTATCCTGTGGGACTGTGAAAACAATTGTTTCCATTTCATGAGGTGCAGGATAACAAAGGTTCTATCATCCATCCATATATGTGTTTTGTCTTGTTTTTCAAATCGATGGCTTTCGGCTTGTCCCTTCAGAGATCGCCACAGCACAACGTGTTCGGCACCAAGGTGGAGCCAAACCGTGTAGGGTGGGATCCGATCCCATTGAACCACAAGGCTCATCTGTATAATTTTTGATTGTATAAACTGACATATGCCAAGAAAAGTTGATTAATATGCATTGTCCCTGTTCAAATAAAGTAAATGTATATGTACATATGTGGCAGAGCTCAGAATGTAATCAAACAGTAGTTCATCAGCTATGAACACGGGTTAAAGTGTATATTTGTTGTATTTTCACTGGAGTGAAAGAAATGCTACACCACAACATACTGTCAGCATCTGTGTATGAGAACAGACCCCAGACTAAACACAGTGAGAGGGAATGTGGTAAAAGAAGAACTTTAATCCGAGACACCAGGGAAAGAAGAAAATACCAAAACTCAATCCACAAGATCGGAGACAGGTAAAAATCTATGTGAATCAGAAAACGAACGCAAACATCTACACCAAACTAGTTCAGCAAGACTAAAGGTTCAAAACAAATACGGATACGGGCAACAGAGTCCGTAGTCCAGATGACACGAGACGGGCGAAGCAGAAGCAGGGTGTTCCATCTAGGAGAAAAGACGAGGATCTGGCAGGGAACTGAGGGGAGAGGCAGGGGAACAACAGTGGTCGGTGAAGAGTAGTGACGCTGGAGAAATGACCTGGGAACAGGAAGTGGGGAAAGGGTTTACAAAATAAAAGTCCAGAACAGGAAGTAGAGCTAAAGGGCCGGGTCATGACACATACATGTAACGTATGTACAAAAATGATGACATTTTTGGAAATATTTTATCTCAAAAATGGTTATTGATCAAAGTGCAGCCTGTAGAACCCTGTCACTCATGATGTTTCAGAATCTCTTAATCTGATCGTGTGATGCCAGACAAAGACAAAGACAACTCATTTCTTGAATGAGCTTTGTTTGTAATGGACTCGGATGAAGTGGAATTTTTGAGTGTCGTGATGCTATAGTTCAACACAGTGCACCAGAAAAAGCCTTCGAGTCCAAACTTGTCCTTTTGTTAAATGGACAGTGCTAAACCCACGTCATAAAATCCTGGAGTCGGTGAAGGCAAATGAAACCCTGTCAGCTTGTACTGTGAGTCAAATCATCTCGCTGCTGCAGTCAAAGGTTTTGAACCCAACCAGGGTTAGAAGTACAAGCTTGCAGTTGCCCCTGCTGTTCCAAAGCAGAAGGAGGAGGACGGGATTAAACTGGCCGGAAAAAGTCTGTCGGCTTTTATTTTTAGCTTCACTTTCACACATACAGTAGAACAGATTCAAATTTTAACTAAACCCACCAAACTCATCCCTGTTTGCAGTGACAAAGCAATGGATCTCTTACTTTTTATAGACATTATTTGGGGAAATCGTGGGGAATCATTCAACTAAAAACAGAAATTCAACTACCAGGCGTAGTAGTTATTGTAGTAGTTTGTGTACTTGAAGCTTTCCACCTTATTGTTGCAGAGCTGGAAATGTCACTTTTTTTCTTCTTTTGCTTTGGAGAAAAAGAAATAAATTGCAGCACAAGGCTAATTTTAGATAAGCAGCCTGTTCTTGCCGATCCAGTCATCTGCCAAGTGCAGTATGCTACACACACGCAGCAGTACACACTCGCTGGTAGCTGTCAACACTACGCTAGTTGGAAAGAAAAAGCAAATCGTGATTTTTTTTTTTTTTTTTTTAACAGCAAAGTGAAATCTCCTGAGCTCAGTTTAAGCGATGAGATTTAAGAGCACACATAATCCCTTGATCCAGCCAATAAGAATCAAACATTTGGACCATGACTTGAGCTCTTGAACGCGTTGTACTGTGGTCAGTATTTATTAAAACAAGTTGTTGTAGGTAATTAGGTCGAGAGATTGGATTTCATAAAGGCTTTGCCCTCTAAGAGCTGTCGCCATTGGGTTTATCGCCCTGCACATGCGCAGACGTGAAGACCTGGACATCCCGGACCCTCCCTGCTTTGAGGGCGAGCCCGATGTAGGGCAACACTGACTTGGCTCCCTCCCTCCTTTGCTGACTCCCTTCATGGTTTTCCCCTCATCCCACAGAAGACATGGAATTTGAAGGCGAGCAAGAGGCACCGTCATCAGCAGCACTTCAACCCCCCCACCTCAAAAAACGACCCTTTGGCCGTTACGCGGGAAGGGAATCCGAGTCTTATTTTATTTAGACCATCTGATTCTAATGGCCTCCTCCAGAGAGAGTGCACCTGGATGCACCCAGCATGACGGCAAAACTCTCTTGTGCGAGGAGAGAGGCGCTCGTTTCGCTGCCGTCACACATGTAGCCTCAGTAGTATCAGCTCTGTCTGTGATGCGCCCGTTAGGCATCATGGCCGCCAGTCACGTGGTTGTTGCTCTGGGCCTTCTCCACATGGGAGGTCCAGAGGTGGTTCCGCCTCGACCCAATACTGCAGTCAGATTTGCCGTATTGGAAATTGGGGACACACATCGGGGCACTTAACATCACACGTGTGTTCACAGACTCCTCTCTGTCCGGGTGGGGGGGTATGTGTGGTGTCGTGGGAGGAAAATTGGAAGAGCCACCATCTCTCCACATAAAGTGTCTTCACAGTGCTGAAAGTTTTTAAACACTTCGCTCCACTGTTGAAAGACAAACACATGATGGTGAGAACAGACAACACAGGTGCCGCTCACATCGCCAGGGCGGAGTTCGCTCAGCCCTCCTGCTCAAAAACAGCTGTGGACCCACAAAGACCTGCGCTCCATCAGAACCGGGCTGCAGACCTGATGTCACGGGGAGGCCCTCTTCAGAACGACTGGAGGCTGAACCCCTCACTCGCTCAGCCTCTCGGAGTGGACGACGTCTCTCGCCACCCGTGGCCCAGAGCTCTCTGCTTTGCTTTCCCCCCGATTCCACTGATACCAAGCCTCCCAGCGCGAATACAGGAAGAGCAACTATCAGTCATTCAGTGGCCCTGAAAGTCCACAGTGAGACAAGAAGAGGAAATTATGGGATGACCTTGCAAAGTGAACAAAAGATGTGATTACAAGTGAGTGGTGTTTTTTTTCAGCACTTTAAATAAATCTGACGTGATGCTGTTAAATGTGTGTGTGTGTGTGTGTGTGTCTGCCTACAGTGATGTGTGTTGGTAGAGTGAAGGTTATACAAACCTGGCTCCTTTTGATTCAAGGCCAGTGAATCAAAGACTAAACCAACTGAACAGACTAAAGAATGTGTGTGTGAATGACTTGTTGAATCGTCAGCTGTTGATCTTTTTAGTTTTCTTACGCTGTTATCGGCCTTGTTGTGATAACATAAGACTGGAGCTTGACTCACTATTGTGTTAGTACGACGAGACCTGTCAATTAAGAATCATGTCTACACACACAAACGGCTAATACAGCAATACAATTGTGACTGGCTTTGTTAGTGTTGTGAGAAAACTGTCGTTGGTGGCACTTGGGAATCTGTTGGACTTTACGCCTCTTTTCCATCAGACCTGAAGCTGCTGCTGCCAGTCTGAGCTCCGAATGGATTTGGATTGGAATTCAATGTAGTTCAGTCTCCCTGTGACCGGAGCCATCATCTGACCTCTCGGTGTAATCGCTTCTTAAAGCGGTTAACCTTTGCACAAAGTGCACTGTGGACGGAATTGTATTTTGGGAAGTTCCAGAAAAGTCTATAGTGGCCCTGAAATGCAAAATACAATACAACAAAAGACAAAACACGACAAGATCCTTATCAGAATATAGTAGTAGACGCTCACTGCCAGTCGAGAGAAATCAGCCTGAAAGCTTGTTTTGCTTTGCACTTCAGGGCCAAAAAGTCAATTCAACTTATCAACTATCTTCTCATTTATTATTTCGTTCTTAGATCACAAACATGTCTCTGTCTACAGTGGCTTTCATTCTGTGGGCAGCAGCTCTTTGTTGCTCGCTCCACCTCCTCCCCATTTTCCTCCTGTCCTCCTCTTTCTTGTCTCGGTTGCTGCTACTTTTTTTTGTTTTGGTGACTTCTGGACTCGTATGAGACCCCTTCACATTGGGTTTATCCTCAGAGATTCTCTAGTGTTTGTACCAAATAGGAGATCTGTCCACACCCTCCTTTATTTGTGTCTTCTCACAGAACTGACTGAACGGTAAATCTGTATTTTTAGACATGTTTTGTTGTTACTCCCTCTTTTCTCCCCTGTCAACAGCAGAAAGACGTTGGAACTTCTGCTGCTTTCAAACTGAACCTACAGACTCGAAAGCAGTTGAAACCCACAGTTCCTCGCTCTCGGTCTCTGTGTAAACAATGGATTGAGAAACGGAGGTCAGTGTTTGTCCTCTGTGGACCTCTGAGTCACACAAAAATTGCCTGGGACTGTGATATGGAGAGACAGAGACAGAGAGAGAGAGAGAGAGACAACATCACTGTCATCTCTGTATTTAATTGTTCTGTTTGCCGTAGAGAGAGAGAGAGAGAGAGTGTGTGTGTGTGTGTGTGTGTGTGTGTGTGTTTGTGTTGGCAGGGTGATAGCTCCTGTGGTCAGTACTTTGTTGTCCTGTCTGGACCGTCTCAAGGACAAACCACAAAATAACCCAGACAAAACCTTGGATTTGTAGGTAAATCCAATTCCATCTTGTTAAAAAGACAAACAATGGTGAATCTGTGCATTTGTGAATATCCAGCTCATCACATTGCGCTTAAAGAGTGTTTCAAATTCAAAAGTACACACACACACACACAGCAAGATGCAGACCTGTCTGACTTTCAATCAGTCTAGTCCCGGATTTTGCAGATCTTTTTGTTGTTGTTGCAGCCTAAAATGGCTTCTTGCAACAGCTTTTCAAAAACCTTGGGGTGAAACTTCTTCGTTCTCTACGTCCTATATAATGTCCACTAACTAGTTGAGTCAGTAGTGAGCAGTGGGTTGACATTTCAGACACTGTCTTGATACATCAACGCGTGACTAATTTTTCTTATCTAAAACAGGGAACATTGCGTTGTGGGATTATTAGTGGAAAGTAGTGCACATGCTGTGTATGCTAATTTTAGTGTTGCATTGTGGTTCTTTTTTTTTTTTTTTTTTGGGGGGGGGGGGCCAGATATGTTGTTCTCTATTCATGGGTTAGAAACTTGAAGGATCACACAGACCTATGAACAGCTGGAGCACTGTTGTCAGATGTGTTGGACCTAGTGATTACAAGTGCAATATTTGACCTCTGGTGCTCTTCCATTTTGAGCAGCTCGGATGAATTGTTCCTCAGCTTCCTTAAATGTAGCTTCAGCAGCACCAACATTTCCTAAAACTGTCCCCCAGACATCCTGAGCAGCAGCAGTGGGATCTGTCCATTCAGGTCAACATCACTGTGTGTGGAAATGTTTCAGGACCCATTTTATTTGTGATGCACTTAATTTGCCTCCAAATGTTCATTTATTTATGTCATTTCTATTATTTAAAGACTTTAAGAATCACATCTTGAGGAAGATGTATTTATTTTTTTCCCCAGACTTCTTGATTGACAGGTAACCAATGTGTAAACGGTAAAGTTCTATCAGTGTGTCAACGTGAAGCTGCTCTAACACACATGATTAAACCCAAGAAAAAGAGAAGCAGACCCACGGACAGTGATGGGGGGATGGGGACGAGAGACTTATTGGGAGCTGATGAGGATTTGTGAAGGGATAGAAACTGAAACTAGTAGCTAAAGAGGTCAGTGGAAGGAGGGGGGGTGTAAATACTCAAGTACTGTTGACAAGAGGCCAAATCAGACTGTGTGTGTGTGTGTGTGTGTGTGTGTGCCATGTTCTATCTGAAATTCAGCTCTTTAATCATTTGAAAATGAATATAAAAATGTACGCAAAAGAGAGAAATTCAATTCAGGGCATTTGAACATTTTTACTTGTGTTACTTAACTTTAAGTTGGACTGAGATTTCATTTTAACTCATTAATGTTTTTTGTTCCCGTTAGTTCCCGACGAACAAAAAGAAAATTATAAACTTTAGCGTTTTTCATTAAAGCGCTTTATAAATTAAATTTGGATTTGAACATTAAGCAAACTTTTGCACCCAACTGTATAATTAGCTAACAGCTCATAGTATAGTATAATAGTCTGAATTGTCGGTTTAATGATAAAATGAACTCAAGCAAAAGAAAATATTAAACAAGTTTTTTTTTTTTTTTGGTTTGTTTTTTTATCAGTACTGATTCTTTGCTCAATCAGTACTAGATCCAAACTGATTTCAGCCTAATTGTAGCTTCATCAAAGATGCGTCAGAACCTTGTCAAACTCAATCAAACGTCAAGCCAAGAGTTTTTGGTGAGGACTTCAGGGAACAGTGGACTTGGTTTGGAGACTGTAAACGGCCAAATCTCTGCGAGGCTCATACTGAGAATCTCCTAAAACCTTTCACCCCTGGCTGTGAAGATTAGACTGGGATTTTCTGCTCTGGCTCATGGGCCGTATCTTTGTGATGTTCAGTTTTACGTCCTGTGGGACGCTGGGAGATTTCTTTTGACTGGAAAACCAAACCGCTCAGTGTGCAGCTCTGCAGCCAGAAGCTAAAGAACAGTTGTGAAAAATCTATTGTCTGCTCGAGTGTTGCACATCTTGAACCACAACCAATATGAGCTTTTGGCTTTTACGACCCACTGCAGGATTCTACTGAAATCACAACATGTGTCATTTCTTACAATGGCTCCAAAATTGTGGCTATTGTTACACAATTTCTCAATGCTAAATAGTAAAAAACGCTGGATAACAACTGTGCCAACATATCACTTTGTCTGGGTTTAGACACAAAAAAAACATGACGTTACTTAAAACGTTAAAAAATAAATAAGTAAATAAAATTCTCATTGGAACTTTTCAAAGCCCAAGTTATTATTTATTTTTTATTTTGTAACTTCTTGTTTTATTTAACCAGCTCTCTAATATATTTAAACCCCACAGAAAGCTATGATCAGAAAAGAAGCAAACTCTACATGCTAGAAGCTGTAACAGGAACATTTTTTTAGTTCTTTATTAAAATAGATGCTGATGAATTCTCTGTGTGTGGATTTACCGATCAATTATGCATCATCTGATGCTGAATGTTGCTGTGTTTTCTTATCAGTGTTGCCCAAAAGTATCTGAACATTTCAGGAATTATTGTACCTTGGTCGGCTGTTTCCATTCCTGGATGTTGGATGTTAAACTGTACAGCTGTGGAAAGTGTGTGTGTGTGTGTGTGTGGGGGGGGGGGGGTGGGGGTGGGGGGGGGTGAGACCTGGCCTGACCTTGGTGTGGATCTATCCCAGCTGTTGGCTGCTAAGTGGCCGAAGCGAATCCCCGAGAAATCCTAAATCATTGTGTGGAAGTGGAGGAACAGTCCCAGCTGAGAGTGGAGCCTTGTTCCTGCAGCCTTTATGGCTCCCCCCCGTGTGTGTGTGTGTGTGTGTGTGTGTGTGAGACATAAATGCACATACAGAATTCTATGACTGATGGACTGATGGGGAATTCCAGAAGGTTTCGTAGGAATAAACGCACACCAACTCTTCCTTCCTACATCTTTTTCAACATTTTCTTTCACTGCCTTTGTTCCACAGTTGGACACTTCGAGTCCTATGTCCACAACAATTCAGCTCAGCCACTAACAAAGTCCTTTTAAAGAACCAGCTTTCCTGTGCAACGCTGATAGTTGCTAAACGAGCAGCTAATGTTTGTGGATCCTAAACAAACAGCAATTTCAAACCCATAAAAATGATGTGTTAAAGCTTTATTCAGCATCACATTAATTACTTGACAGTCTCTTGTACATCCAGTGCAGACATGAACTATTAATAGCTATTTCTGTTTGTGTTTAATGCTGCCTACAGTGTCAGACCCTGTACTGAAAATGATGGTGATGATGGTGATGAGGCTTCAGTATGAATCATGACCAACTATGAAACTGTCACAGGGTATAAAAAAACCTACAATGGCTCCTTCACAAATGTTTCTTTTGATTAAACGAGGACAGAGTTGCTTTTAAGCCTGGTCTAAGGTACAAAGTGTCTCTGTCTGTCTCGGTCTTCCTCTGCCGGTGACGTTATCTCTCTCTCTGTCTCCATTTGCTCGTCTCACATGTGTTGTTCGCGGCTTTGACCACAAATTACTGCAGTGAGTTTAATGGCCTTACATGGGCACAGTTTACCAGCACTGGAATCCACCCCCACACACACACACACACACACACACACACGATAGTTCACCTATCACGGTGCGATTGCTTCCTGGAAGAGCCGAGTGTGTGCAGCCAGCTGACTGTGCAGCCCCCGTTCCCTGTGTTAACAATTAGTACAGAGCTGTTTACTTCCCAGAAGCGTCTCTTTTTCCATCTGATCGCTCTTTAACTGTGGACATGACTACAGACGAGCTGGTCCCTATTTTGTGTCTTCAGGTGAGCATCTCAGCTTTAAAAGGCTGAACGAAGAGTGAGAGACAAGAATGTGAGACAGACGTGTCCTGTGTTAACTTTATACCCCGAACAGTTTACAGAAAAGTCCCCGCCCTTCTTTTTTATTTTTTTTTATTTTTCCTTTTTGCTGAATTCAATCTTCCTGCAGTAATTTAACATTTCTTTTTAAAGGTTTTGTATTAATCTTCTGTTTCCATCAGCATGTGGACAGAAAATGTGCTTCAGTGACTGTTCGAACACAGCAGCAAGCAAAAAAAAAAAAAGAAAGAAATAAGACAAATCTATTTTAAATACAGACGCACTGTTGATGCAGGATGATGCTGGTGTTTTAACACTTGTGGTGTTGCTTGGCTTCCAGGTTGACTGAAACCACAGGAACATCAGTGCTGTGGGTGTGAACACTGTCTACACGGAGAAAAGTGTCTGTTTCCTTTAGAACTCGCCCAGCTTTCTTCAAGGGAACCTAAAAATACTCCTCACCGGTCTACAGCTTCACTTTATGTCTTTAATCACCCACACCTCATCCCTCGTCCATAATTTGACAGTGTTGTCCCTATGGTCTTGCTATAAACAGGGATGTGGCTGCTGGATCTGGATGCGCTCAATTCTTCTGCGTCCAACGTTTTGATCAGTAACGAAACACCTCTTCCATTCGGCTGTATATTTGTTTTACCCCCAATACCCCAAAATGTGGGTAACTTCACCCTTTGGTAAATAAATGTCTGTGGGCTTTGCTGGATTTTTGGAGCCATGTTTTCTGGTGGGAAGGATCAAGAAATAACCCATGAAATCCAGTTCCATCATGAGTTACAGAAAACGCAAATCAAAGTTTTTGCTGTAATCTGCACCATGTAAAATCAGCTTGCTGCTCATAAGAGATGATGTTTAGCTCGTGAATGCGCTGGTCTCAGGAAATGATGTTCGTTAAAAGATACAAAACGAAATAAACGTGAGGTCATTTTCCGAATCTGACCATTTATTTTAATACAGACATTATTGTTTTACTATTGGTGATTACTAATCATCAAATGTGCAGCTGTCCCCAACGATTTCCCAATAAAAACCAATAAATCAGTGCTCTCACTGAGATTTGGGTTTTAGTCTGGTTCTGTTATTCTAGTGGGAAACCCAAACTGCATTACCCGTGAGTCTTGGCTGCCGAACTCAATGTGGCGCCACATTGATCCACTCAGCTGCAGAATGTAACTCGTTTTCACTTTGAATTTCGACGTCTCTCTGCATGTCCTGTTGTATTCCATCGGTTTTTGTCGTCATCACCCGGCTTAATTTTCACCCCCCAACCCTCAGAATATCGTGTTTTAGCAGTGGAAGCCTCTCTGCTTTGGGGGGGGGTGTTATGTTATAATCCACAGAGATAAAGCCACTGAAATACTCACTTGTGCTGAGGCTGCCCTCTGTCTCCTCATATCAAAGGTTGGCTGGATGATGGCTGACGCTTGGGGATTTATGGAAAATACCAAGCGATTTAAGGGAGACTTCACGACTTACAGACTCTGCAGGGGGGCAGGATTTGTCTTATATATTTACATAGAGGGAGATTTTTCAACGAGAAGAACTGGAGGTTTGCAGGAGGAAGAAGAGGAAGTGAAGTCGGGCTGTTATTTTAGGGACAATGCACTTTCATAGTGTTTAAATTGTGTTTTTTATTTGGCTCTGTTGTATTTGCGACGCAGTGGGACAGTGCTGCCTTGGTTCAGTGGGAAGATGTGGCAGGAGGTTGTTACTCCAACAGTCGGTGTCGGCGTGTGGCCGGTCGAGTTTGTGCTTTCCCTTCAATTTTAACCAACTCCACTCTTTAAATAACAAAAACTGTGGCATAGGAAGGTTTCAACACAAACTATCTTTTTAAGTGTTTGCAGCAACATTTTATTTTTGTCACTGCATGTAGGATGTGTGATTGTGTACTTGGATTAATCAGCAGATGAAGACGTACGTCTCCCCCTGTCAGCTGCAGAAGTGTTCCGCTCTTAAATCGGCATAAAGGGCTTTATTAGCTGTATTTATACTCCATCAGCCCGAGAGCGAAGTTCTTATTAGATGGCTTTGCAGCACAGTGACACTGTAAAGTAAAGGTCACTGGAGACTTTCTGTGCAGCACAAACGACGTTAACTTTTTAGTTTTTTCAGTCACATGCAACAAACAAAGCTGCTGTCATGTTTCACAGTACCTGGATGTCAGTGCAGGATGGCTGTGGACACGATTTGCATGATTTGCCCCAGATTTACTAGTTACACACATTAACACTAACGTTAAACAGCGACAACAGGTTTTGTGCCCT